>NW_003852552.1:803668-805171 GCF_000181295.1 Otolemur garnettii
GGAGGGTAACAAAATGAGACTCTGTCTCCTTTTCTGCTAATTCTAAAATCTGGGCCATCTAGAATTCATTTTCCAATGACTGCTTTTTCTCTTGATTTCAGATCAAATTTTCCTGTTTCTTCACAGGCATAATAATTTAAAATTTTTTTTGCTAAACATTTTGGATAATTTATTGTAGAAACCCTGGATTCTGTTATGGTCCTCTGTAGACTGCTTGTTATAAATTATTTGCTCCTCTTCGTTAGAATCTCTCCCCCCTGATTTCTAACTGAATCGCCATTCTTGAATTCCATTATTTGACCCCTCAAGCTAAGCTTTCTGCTTGAATTTTGGCTGCCCCACAATTCTGGGCAGCATTATTAGGATAAAAGCAGCATAATTGCTATCAGTGTGAGGGTTAATCCAATACAAGTTCTTCCACCAAGACTAGAACTGGAAAGTCAACAAATTAATATTTAAAAGGACAACAGTGGGAAGTTTGCTTTTGCCATTCTTTCTTTGTTCAACCATTCAGAGTTTTGGATTAAAATGCCATGCAGTGCCATCTGCTTCTCAGTAATTCAAGTTCCTATTGTAACTTTAAATCCAACTTTATGTGCCAAAACCTATAAGCCAAGGGCTCATCTTCTAAATTGTTTTTGCTTGATTCTTTCTGAATTTTCTCTTCCTGAGTCTGTTGATAGCACTAATATCACACCAATTTATGTAAGCTGACCTCGACTTCCAGGATTTGATTGATGAGATCTCCACTAAGTATGCCCCAAATACTAACAAAATTTGACCTTAATGAGCATCTTGAGCACAACTTACAATGCAGCAGCATCCTCTGCCAATTAGTCAGGAGGACAGAGAGGCAGAATTTTGTTGTTTAGCCAGGAAGAAAAAAGTACTACTGCTTCTTATTAAGGGAAGTATGCCTTCCTACTTCTTTGACCACACTGATATTAATATTGTTCTCTTGGCGTTCAAAGCTGGAACAATTGCCTCTGGCTTTCTTTGATTGTTGTCATAGAATTTACCCCATGTTACTCTCCTGACACTCTTTAAATACATCACTGCTCTGATGTTTCCAAATGAAAAGAAATTTGAAGGGTACTTATACCCTGATACAAACTTTCCTCCAGAAGTATGACACGTTAATAGTAGTGAGAGTACCCAGCACCACGACTTAGTCCAAAGCTTAGCGACACTTTTAGAGTAGAACTGATTGCCACAGAGTCATGGAGAACCAGATGACTGGGAAAAAAACATAAGATTGTTGAGACAATACCAAGAGGCAAATCTTACAAAACTAATGTCATATAAAAGTTTTTTCTTCCATTAATACTCCCAAATTAGGAGTTTTGTTTTGTTTTGTTTTGTTTTTTTGAGACAGAGTCTCATTTTGTTACCCTCAGTAGAGTGCCCTGGCATCGTATCTCACAGCAACCTCCAACTCTTGGACTCAGCAATTCTCTTTCTTCAGCCTTCTAAGTAGCTGGAACTACAAGTGCCCACCACAAC
>NW_003852552.1:806838-807958 GCF_000181295.1 Otolemur garnettii
GCCACACCATGTAACTTTTATTCTATCATACACTCATTTCTGTATCTTCCCATTAGATTGTAAACTCTTTGACAGCAGAGTTTAGCTTTTTATCTTTATATTTCTATATCCTCTCTGCACAGAGACTTGCATATAATCAGTATTTTTTTGTTTTGAGACAGAATTTTACTCTGCTGCCCAGACTAGAGTGCCATGGCCTGACCCTAGCTCACAGCTGTTAGGTGTGGAAAATGCTCATTTGTGGCTAGGTGTCTGTAGGACGGTGGTTACAGCTCCAGCCACATATACCAAGGGTGGTGGGCCAGCTAAACAACTGTAACAAAAAAAAAAAAGCTGGGCTTTGTAGCAGGCGCCTGTAGTCCCAGCTACTTGTGAGGCTCAGGCTCAGGCTCAGAGTTGGAGGTTGCTGTCGGTACCAGAATTTTGCTCTTCGGTAGGTTCTTGGTCTCGGTGATTCGAAGAATGAATCCGCAGACCACAGATCAGTGGTAAGACAGGATTTATTTACATAAAAGAATATAGAAGTGCCAGAGCTCCTGGCAGAGAGAGAAAACTCTTGTTAGGAGAGAAAAGTGCTCTCTCTCCCTCTCTGTCTGTCTGTCTGTAGGCTCTTTGTCTAGGGGCCTATATAGTGGCATGGGGCCCTCAGTAGTTACATTTAGCAGGTCTGGGAGGTGTCTGGCCCTTGGTAGTTACATTTAGCAGGGCCAGGTAGTTACACTTAGCGTGTCTGGGACATCTGTCTGGGACATGTCTGGAACAACATGTCTGGGTTGCAAATGAATGACTATAATCCCTTTTATTTCCAGGCCTAGAAAATGAGGACCCTCTGCTCACCCTTAGCCCATTGGTTCTGCTGCTTGCTGCCACCACACCAATATTGCCAAGGCAGAGGCAGCTGGTCTGTGCCCCCCAGCTCCATGAGCTGGCTGGGATACCACGTGCCATGTATCAACTGTTCCTCTCCGAGTAGAAACTCTAACTGCTGTTAGGGAAAAGGAATGAAGAGTAGATCTAACTGCTTCCTGCTGAGTTGGGCGATGATAGGAGGGGGCAGTTAGGGTTTGTCTGGAGGTAGAGTGATCCAGGGGTTCACGATAGAATCAGATGTTGGACTGGA
>NW_003852552.1:808452-813377 GCF_000181295.1 Otolemur garnettii
CAGCTGTCATTGTTGTTTGGCGGGCCTGGGCTGGATTCAAACCCGCCACCTTAGGTGTATGTGGCTGGCACCTTAGCCACTTGAGCCACAGGCACCGAGCCTAAACAATAACTTTAAATGTTCTTTAGGCTCACCAGTGTAGGTGGACTGTGGTTGATTCTCTTCATGGTCTGCTTCTGTAGAAGGTGGTGGGTTCCAGGATTACCCATGAATGATGTATCCTGGAATCTATTCCCATAACTTTAACAGCTGTAGAAGAAGACAAAATAATGGAAAAGGGACCTTCCCAAGTTGGGGTTAGGGAAGGTGAATTAGAGGGAAGAGTTTTGATCATGACTAGATCTCCAGGAGAGAAAAGCTCCATTAGTGTTGAATGTGAAAATGTAGTTGGGAGGTTTTTAAGGATTTGTTGAAATTTAGCTAAAGAAGTAATGTGTTTTAAGTTTTATTTTTTTGCAGTTTTTGCCGGGGCCAGGCTTGAACCCACCACCCTGGGTATATGGGGCCACCATCCCACTCCTTGAGCCACAGGCACCACCGAAGTTTTTTCCATTAAAGAGAGCTTTAGCCATTTGATAGGTACTTTCAGTGCCAAAATGAAAAGACTGATGTAAAGTTTTAAGTATTTTCCATTGGCTTGTGGCAGGTAACAGCAAAAGCCCACTTCTATTTTGTAGCCAGCCTGATGGAAGTAGCGAATAGTCTCTGGATAAAGCCCATTCCTTTTCTTTTTTGGGTATATTGAGGTGCATGATTTTCAAGTGATCCCTCCCAAATAAGGGGTCCCGCAAGGGGAATTATTCCTTTCTGTGCCGCTATTTTAGCCTCTTTATCAGCAAGTTGGTTACCTTCAGAAATCTCATCTAAGGTCTTTTGGTGTCCCTTACAGTGAATAACTGCTACTTCTTGTGGAGCATGAACGGCTTGTAACAACCTGTTTGGACTGGTTGAGCATATCTTGCTCTTCCCACCTGTCCCTCAGGAGCCCACACTTCTGGGTTAATTTCTATCTCTGATAAGGGAAGGCATAATATAAGTTCTTGTCCCATATTCATATAAATGGTTCTTCCTGCTTTAGTTAGTATGTCCCTCCCCAAAAGGGGAGCAGGACTTTCAGGCATGATTAGGAAGGCATTAGCCAGTCATTCCAATTTCAGCTTAAAGGCTGAGAGAAAAATTTGGTAACCAGCTTTCCAGACAACCCCTGTATAAAAGGGGAGGGATAAAAGACCAGGGTTAGAGAGGAGTACAGAAAAGGTTGCTCCAGTGTCCAGAAGAAATTCTGTCTTCTGGCCCTCCACTATGAGGCAGACCCAGGGCTCCTGAGGGGTGATGGCACACGCTGGAGCCATGAGAATCTGCCCCAGGCACCCTCAGTCTAGCTTGGGCACTGATGGGATCACTGTTCCTGGAAGCCTTCGCCTCTGAGGACAGGCTACCCTCCAGTGGTCACCCTTGCATTCTGGACAGAGGCCAGGTGGCTTGCCCAGCCGGTAGTGCTGCTGGGGGCAGTGCTTCCTAAAGCAGCCAGTCTGAGCACATTGGCGGCACTTGTTCTTAGCTCCTCGGCTTCCCTCTGCCCCTGAAAGGTGCTCATTTGTCGGAGTGCCATGACTAGAGCTGTCCTTTTCATATCCCTTTTCTCTCTTTCCTCTTTTTTCTCCTGATCTTGGTTATAAAAGACCACAGTGACTGTTTTAAGAAGATTCTCCAGGTTATGATCTAGGCCTAGAGTCAATTTCTGGAGTTTTCTTCGAATGTCTGGGGCCACCTGAGTGATGGATTTATCTTTTAAAATATTTTGGCCCTCTGAGGAGTCAGGTGTTAACTGAATGTGTTTTCTCATCATCTCCCTAAACCGCTCAAGAAAAGCTGAGGGACTCTCAGTTTGCTCCCGGTTAATAGTAGATACCTTAGAATAATTCATAGGCTTTTTCTTGGATTGATGTAAACCTTCTAGGATACATGTTAAAAAATGTTTACGCCACCAGTCACCTTGTTTCTTAGGGCCCCATTCGGGATCCTCAAAGGGAACTGCCTGTCTTCCCGTGGGGTATCTGTTCCTTTCCTCAGGAGACACACTGCCATCAGTATTGAACATGAACCACAAATCACCCCACTTTCTAGCTTCATCTAAGACTTCATTTTTTTCATTACAATTTAAAATTTGATCTAGTAGTAACGTTACATCTCGCGAAGAGATGGCAAAGCTTTGCCCTAACCCTTGGAGGACATCTATGTACTTATCGGGGTCATCAGAAAATTTCCCTAAATCAACTTTAATTTGCTTTAAATCTGCTAGAGAAAACGGAGTGTATACTCACGTACTTCCCCTTTCACCACTCGCAGTCTCAATCAAGGGATAAGAAGAAGCATATGGTTGCCTTCTGGGGGTCCCAGTAGGACCAGAAAAATCTCTTGGGACAGCCTCCCTCCTGGGGTTTTCTGAACACATGGAGGAAGGTGCGGGAGAAGTAGATGATGGGTTTGAACTTCATCAAGTGGTGAAGTTCTCAGGAATCTCAGGTGTATCTCTCAGGAATCCCTGACCATTTGGGGAAGTTACTACAGCCAGGAGAGCTGAATCTATCTGACAGGTTTTACATAGTTGAGGGTTGTCCCTAAGGAAAAAGAAAGCTTGCCATAGGGCATTTCAGACCACTATTCTTCTTGATTACAAAAAGTATCTAACTGAAAAATGGTGTCATAATTAAGAGTACCCTCTGGAGGCCATTGTTCACCAGTGGAGAGTTGATATGGAGGCCAGGCCTGGATGCAGAAGAAAACCATACATTCTTTTTTCAGCGTCTGGAGATCAAACATGTCCCAGTGCTTCAGAATACAGCCCAGTGGGGTGCTCTCTTGGTGAGAGAATATGTTACCCATCTGTGGGAAAGAATGAACGTCCAGCATCTTAATCCCACCCCATATTCCTGGGTTGTCAAAGCGTCCTCTGACCAATCCAAGAAGCCTTCTGCCAAACAAAAGGAAGCATCTTTCCAAAGCTTGGGGAAGAAGCCCCGAGGGGAGTGGCCTCCTCAGCCCCTGCACTTGTCTGGAATTAGCCACTCTTACTAGTGTAGCGCTTAGTACCCGCTGGCTCTCCTGTGCTTATATCGTGCTGGCAGCACAGCCAGAGAAATCAGGTATCAGGGAGCCTGGTCCCACCTGATGCATATTCTGCCCCTTCCCCCTACTAGCTGCACGACTATCAATCAAAGTGGGGATGAACCCCGTTCTGGAGAAAATGGCTGTGCGGTGCTTGCACATTTAACTCTATATAATCTTTACAAGCTTCTTTTAAATTCCCAGTAACAAGGGAAAACAGCAGGTCTTAAATGCTTGTTTTCCAACCTCCCTTTTCTTTCCCAAAAGTTAGCTGATAAATTACTTAGTGACAAATCAGAATTGAGAGACACTTTGAAACTTTTGGATCACAATTAATTACAATTAGTTGAAGTCTTCAAGAAACCTGGAAGTATTTTAAATGTTCCCATTTACACACACCAATAAACCTGAAGAAATCAAATACCCAGGGTCATTTTCATAGCCTTTCTTCATTGTTAAGAGACTGAACTGTAGCTGAGGGTTTAGGGCCATTCTTGCCATGGGAAGTTGCCCAGAACGTCCCTTCACAGGTCTCTAGTTGCCCAGAGACGCCGTGTAGGGAGTCCTTTTGCCCTTTGTTTGGAGCTGACCTGCAGTTAACATGGTTTAGCCTTTTTTTTCTCAGACACATGAAAATGCCAATTAAATTTAATTTTGCAATGAAAGGCAGTAAAAAGGACCTTACAACAGACCTACGACATTTGAGGCACACTTAAAACATCTGAAAAATAGCAGCATGGGCCCGTACAAACTTAACGAGGACATAAAGCAATCCTTTCCCAACATTCAGACAAAGCACGCAAACTAGAAGGAGAGAGACAGGGAGAAGAGGTCTACAGAGGTAAACAGGAAAAGTTTGGGACCATGGAAGAGAAGAGAGAATTGTAAAAGTTGGACGAGCACGATTTTCAGAAGGCCCTCCAGAACCATTGCTGAGGACCCCAGGGCCTTTGGGTGCTACCTCTTTTCATGGCCCTCAACAAGACAAAAGGAGTCAATACAGAACAGTTTCAAAAGCCTTCTAACATTCCCTTCGACTCCTTTCTGGACTCAAGGGGAATTAGAAAGTTCGTTCCCCAACAGCCTCTTGCCTGTGACCTGGAGGTCAGCAGCCACACTACGCACATTTACCGGCCGATGGGCATCAAAATTATTAATCTCCATTATTATAGAGAAAAGCAGGATAGAGGTAAGTGGTCCCATTGCTTACCACAGATCTTTAATCCTGGACTCGGGCCCCCAAATATGATACCGGAATTTTGCTGTTCAGTAGGTTCTTGGTCTGGGTGATTGAAGAATGAATCCATGGACCACAGGTCAGTGGTAAGACAGGATTTATTTACAGAAAAGAACACAAAAGTGCCAGAGCGCCTGGCAGAGAGAGAAAACTCGAGTTAGGAGAGAAAAGTGCTCTCTCTCCCTCTCTGTATGTCTGTCTGTCTGTAGGCTCTTTGTCTAGGGGTCTATCTATATCGTTGCATGGGGCCCTCAGTAGTTACATTTAGAGGGGCTAGGTAGTTTACATTTGGCATGTCTGGGACATCTGTCTGAGATATGTCTGGCACTCGGAAGTTACATTCAGCCGGGCTAGGTAGTTACGCTTAGCGTGTCTAGGACATGTCAGGAACAACATGTCTGGGTTGCAAATGAATGGCTACAATCCCTTTTAGTCCCAGGCCTAGGAAATGGGGACCCCTCTGCCCACCCTCCAGCCCGCTGGTTCTGCTGCTTGCTGCCACTGCACCAACATCACCAAGGCAGGGGCAGCTGGTCTGTGCCTCCCAGCTTCGTGAGCTGGCTGGGATGCCACTTGTCCT
>NW_003852552.1:813810-814787 GCF_000181295.1 Otolemur garnettii
AAAAAAAAAAAAAAAAGAAGAGAATTTCTCTAGGCCAAGATTAGAAAATAAAAGCATAATTTTATTTTATATTAAAGAGAGGGAAATGGGGAGAGAGATGTAAAAGTGAGAGAGAAGAGAGTAGGGAGTGAGAGAAAGGAGGATGGGGTGGTAGGGCAAAGGAGAGAATGATGTGCCATTCCAAAGAATGAAAGGAAGAATGCTTGTGCTGATGTCCAGTGGGTAGCTGAATTTAAGGGGAAAAATACAAAACAGCCAAATTCACAAGGTACTGTGAATGTGAATGCTGTGTCTGTTTTTTCTCAGGCAAAGTTGAAGACAAAAATTTTTCGAAGCCCGGAGCTATGGCTCACGCCTGTAATCCTAGCACTCTAGAAGGATGAGGGGGGTGAGCTCAGGAGTTGGAGACCAGCCTGAGCAAGAGCAAGACCCCGTCTCTACTAAAAATAAAATAAACTAGCCAGATGTGGTGGTGGGCGCCTTTAGTCCCAGCTCCTCCAGAGTAGCCCAGAAATTTGAGGCTACTGTGAGCTATGACATCATAGCACTCTACCCTATCTAAATTATACCTTATTACCTTGGTCAAGAAAGAATTAGAAAAGTGATTAAAAATCAGAAGAAACTGGCACAAAGAGAGATTAGTGTCTGAGATGATTAGAGATTATACTATTCTACTAGATAGAAATAAGATACTTCAAATTTGAACCATAAAGTTACAATGTGATTATCTGAAAAGCACGCAGAAGAGGTTGTATTTTATGTAGCTCAACAATTAGCATTATCTATTCCATGGTTGTTTCCTATCTCCAGCACCCACTTATATTTTGCATTAATTTGCACAGAAATCAGTAAATTTGTAGATTTACTAACCATTGTGTCAGTTTTCTTCAATGATTTAATTGAGAACAGGTCTTCTTTTCTAATAAATAACTTATAGTTGCCAAATGACAAGAGGAGAAATTGTTCAAAGTCTTTTT
>NW_003852552.1:814888-819451 GCF_000181295.1 Otolemur garnettii
TTGTTTGGCAGGCCTGGGCTGGATTTGAACCCCAGCTCAGGTGTATGTGGCTGGTGCCTTAGCCGCTTGAGCTACAGGCACCGAGCTGTTCAAAGTCTTAATTGTTGTATAATTTATGTATCTGAAGTTTTGTGGCCTTTCACACATCTGTTTGTGTACATGTATAAATTACAAGATTTGCAGATATTTTTTGCTTATATTCACAATGGCTATGACTCAAAAGACCAATGGCTTAAAGTTCTTTCCATGTCCAGGTCAATAGTCATCCTTGCTAGGATTACAGGCGTGAGCCATAGCTCCAGGCTTCGAAAAATTTTTGTCTTCAACTTGCCTGAGAATGACTGTTGACCTGGACATGGTGGCTATATCTGGTGTTCATATAGCCTACTTAACTGTACAGATCCCTTTGTATTTTTGAGGGCACTAGAAAATGTTATCCTATCTCTTCTTTTTCCACTGTCAGTTGTTCTGTCTGCTGCTAGTATTTACCCATGATCCACAGGCAAACTTCATCACTTAAGCTTTACTTTCTTCAGGTGCTTATGGCATATCGTATATCCTTGTTGAGTGCAGTCCCCTTATCATATGGAATCTACTTCATTACGTTACCATATGTATGAACCTTGTTCTTACATCCAAACCAAGAAGATAGCCATAATCTACACAGCATAAAAGATTTTGGCTCTGTGCCTGTAGCTCAGTGGCTAGGGTGGCAGCCACATACACCGGAACTTGCGGGTTAGAATCCAGCCCGGGCCTGCCAAACAGCCATGACAACTATGACCAAAAACTACCTGGGTGTTGTGGCGTGGAACCTCCAAGAAGTTCTAGCCTCTTGGGAGGCTGAGGCAAGAGAATCACTTAAGCCCAAGAGTTGTAGGTTGCTGTGAGCTGTGATGCCATGGCACTCTACCCAGGGTGACAGCTTGAGGCTCTGTCTCAAAGAAATAAAAAAAAATGATTTCAGGGACTACAGTCTTTTCCTGACCCAATTAGCTGTAATTCAAGACATGAAAACCCCCTGGTAAAATGTAAATGCTTCCTCAAATGGGCAAAATGTACAACTCTGTCAAAGCACCAACTCAGCTTCAATTTTTTTTTTTTTGAGACAGTCTCACTTTGTCACCCTTGGTACAGTGCCATGACCTCATAGCTCACAGCAATCTCAAACTCTTGGGCTCAAGCGATTCTCTTGCCTCAGCCTCCTAAGTAGCTGGGACTACAGGTGCCCATCACAACACTAGGCTGTTTTTTGAGATGAGGTCTTGCTCAGGCTGGTCTCGAACCTGCCAGCTCAGGCAATCCACCTGCCTCAGCCTCCCAAGAGCTAGGATTACAGGCATGAGCCACCACACCGAGTTAGCTTCAATTATTTTATCAGACTAGCCATAAAACAGAATATGACTAAAGAGAGGGATATTTAAGATGCGTAAATGTTGATGAATAAAAAGGACCAGGCTAAGTGGGTCATGCCTATAGTCCCAGCACTTCAGAAAACTGAAGCATGAGGATTGCTTAAGCCCAGAAGTATGAAGCTGCATTCATTACCAGAGGAAGAGGTTCTGGCCATCCATCGCTGTCAGTCAATGCAGAGACGTGTATTAGGTCCGACAAGCTTTATTATCAGAAGGCCAACAAGTCTGGAGAACATTGAGAATAGTCTCTCCATTCTGTTCTGCCGCAGTTACAGTTCTAATAATTTTTATAATGAAATACAAGAAAACGAACCTAAAAACCTTTTAACTTTATCTGATAGGTAGTAACATCAAAGTGGTCTTCACTGTAACAATGTAAAATGTTTAAACAACAGAAAGCTAATTTTCACTTTAACAAAATATCTAAGAGAATCATTGAAAAAAAGCATCATATCGTCAAAGTAACCTTTACTAATATCAAAACACCTATTGTCTATGTGTGCTGACTTCCTTGAGTCTCCTGAGATAAACAACGGCAGAATCATGGAGAAATCTTAACTAGATAATCATGAGGGGAGGGCATGTGGAGAAGAATGTGCAGCTGGCAGACTAGGGGAACTGTATGGCTTCAGCTACACTTCTCAGACTCTTGCAGTCTGCTTTTCTGGCTTCACAGTGAGCTATGTTTGTGCCACTCTAGTCTGGATAACAGAGAAAGACCTTGTCTCTAAAAATATTAAAAAAAAAAAACAAAAACAAAGAAAAAGATCCAGATTGGTCTGCCTGATTCCTATAGTTTTTACCAGTGTCAGGATCTGAGTGTTCAGAAGATACTCATATAGGGCATTGGGTACCTGGAAGCAAAAGGTCTAGAAAGGCAACACAACATTACCAGAGCCAACCTTCCCTGCTCTAATCTACCTCCGATGTCCTGCTAGTGTAAGCATAATAGTCAGTTCTATGCTTGTAGGGAAACTGCATTCTAGCACCTTATTGTTGCTATTTCATTCTGGTATGACTCATAGATGCTGTTGATTAAAAACAAACAAACACATACACACATTTAAACAGCAAGATACACTACACGTATTGCATTTTCAGAGGGTGATGTGTAGATGAAGATGAAAACCACTGATCTATTATCCTTGATCACTGTTCTTATCTTGTGCATAAATTACATAGAGGGTAAGGGAAAAAAACAATTCACTGAATAACACTTTGGGGTAAAAAAATCATCCATAACAGGATGGACTACTTACAAATGCATCATAATGCAGTATTCAAAACTGGAATCCCTTTCTGTCCAGATTTGCATCCAATAAAGCTCTATGTATAAAATTCCCTGCATAAGAATCTGGCCCACTATTAGCAAACGCTTAGTTTCTACATAGGGATTAAATGGGACCCAAAGGCATCTCCAAATTGTGTCCCTGTAAATGTCTAACAGTTAGAAAAGGAAAATGTAATTTGATCATCTGGGCCAGTAACTATTATGTCCTCTTTTTAGGCCTCCCTGGTCTGCTTTTTACATTGCCCAGACTCTATGTGGTGATTGAACATTGTCCAAGCTGTGCTGCTGCTCAAAACCAGACTCACGTTGAGCTTGTGCAATTGGAATGAGAAAGTGCTGGGGAACACAGCTTTCTTATTCCGATCACTATGCACCAAACACTGGGAGGCCTGAGATGTGAGGCAGCCAAACAGTCTGTCAATTGTAGCTTTTTCTTCAACTCTGAAGTAAATCTCGAAATAAATCTTTACTTTGTGACATTTGTTATATCAAAACTAGATGTTTGCCAGATGCAGAATAGCAAAAAACAATCCCTGCCCCTGTGGCTAGTACCAGAAATAGCCAATTAGAAATAATGCTGTTTGATGACTGCCTCATGCTACACTGGATTAATTCAGAGGTCTGTTGGTTTGTTTGTTTGTTTTTGTCAAGTCTATACATGAGCCCCGTAAATAGACCAAGTCTAAGCATATTTTCTAAATAGCTCTGAGTTCTGCCTCTGACTTTATCGCTGTCCCTCTTCTGACTTTTCAAAAACAGCTTTATTTTATTTTATTTATTTATTTTTGAGACAGAATTTCACTCTGGCGCCCTGACTAGAGTGTCATGGCATTACAGCTCACAGCAACCTCAAGTTCTCAGGCTCAAGCAACCGTTTTGCCTCAGTTTTTCTATTTTTTATTAGAGATGGGGTGTCCCTATTGCTCAGGCGGGTCTCAAACTCGTGAGCTCAGGCAATCTACCAGCCTCGACCTCCCAGAGTGCTAGGATTACAGGCATGAGCCACTGCGCCCAGCTAAAAATGGCTTTATTTATTTATTTCGGAGTTTTGACCGGGGCCGGGTTTGAACCGGCCACCTCCAGTGTATGGGGCCGGTGCCCTACTCCTTGAGCCACAGGTGCCGCCCAAAACAGCTTTATTTTTTAATTTTATCTTTTGAGACACAGCCTCACTATGTCACCCTCAATAGAATGCTGTGGCATCATAGCTCACAGTAACCTCAAACTCTTGGGCTTAAGCAATTCTCTTGCCTTAGCCTCCCAAGTAGCTGGACTACAGGCACCCGCCACAATGCCCGGCTATTTTTTTGTTGTAGTTATCATTGTTGCTTGGCAGGCCCGGGCTGGATTCAAACCCACCAGCCTTGGTGTATGTGGCCAGCACGCTAACCATTGCGCTAAGAGCGGAGAGCATAAAAACAGCTGTATTGAGATATATCGCCCATACCATACAATTCACCCATTTAAAGTGTATTATTCAATGATTTTTAGTATACTCACAGAATTGTACAACTATCACCTCAGTCTAATTTTAGAAGTTTTATCACCCTGAAAGGAATCCATTAGCAGTCGCTCCACATTTTCTCCCAATCTTCCCAGCCCTAGGCAGCTGCTAGTCTATTTTCTGTCTCTATAGCAGGTAAGTTTTGCATATTACTCTAATTTAATTCTCATAACTATCTTACGAAATAGATTTAGTCTCTCCAATTTGCAAATAAAGAAACTAAGGCTGGGCGGTGCCTGTGGCTCAAAGGAGTAGGGCGCCGGCCCCATATGCTGGAGGTGGTGGGTTCAAACTCAGCCCTGGCCAAAAACTGCAAAAAAAAAAAAAAAGAAAGAAAGAAAGAAAGAAAGAAA
>NW_003852552.1:820031-822789 GCF_000181295.1 Otolemur garnettii
GTGGCTGGCGCCTTAGCCGGCTGAGCTATAGGCGCCAAGCCAAGACACCTTAAATATCCTCACATCCATGAGGCCATCCATGGAGGTTTTAAAAACAATCGGAGGTGTTTTTATTTTTTGTAATGTTGAATTGCATATAAAATAAATAGAAAAATATAGAGTCATTTACAAACATACAGAGTGTGAGTATGGCATAAGCCCCCAGTCAATCTCAGAGGTTTATCTCTTTCTTACAATTATCTCTCCCAGTGAGGATCTGGGTTGGGATAAAGCTCAGGAATAAGGGAAGGTTTTCTTTGTTTTGGGTTTTGGGTTTTTTTGTTTTTATTTTTTTGAGACAGAGCCTCAAGCTATCACCCTGGGTAGAGTGCTGAGGCATCACAACTCACAGCAACCTCCAACTCCTGGGCTCAAGCGAGTCTCTGCCTCTACCTCCCAAGTAGCTGGGACCACAGGCGCCCGCCACAACGCCTGGCTATTTTTTGGTTGCAGCCATCATTGTTGTTTGGCGGACCCAGGCTGGATTGGAACCCGCCATCTTAGGTGTATGTGGCTGGCGCCTTAGCCACTTGAGCCACAGGCGCTGAGCCACGCACAACTACTTTTTAGAGACAGCGTCTCACTCTTGCTCAGGCTGGTCTCCAACGGAGCTCAAGCAATCCACCTGCCTCAGCCTCCCAGAGTGCTAGGATTACAGGCGCAAGCCACTGCACTGGGCCTCTTGTCTAATTTCTGTCAAATGATTTTGCGTGGTATTACAAAGTACTATAAACAAAAAAGTCAGCGAACTATTTTATTTCTCTATATTAATTTTAGCAGCAGCAGATTACTCTAGCTGCAATTAGGTGTTATGTTATCTTGTCACTAATGCCAGATGATAGGAAGTAAAAGGAAGAAGTTTAATTCAAGAAAGTTCTCAATTACCTCATAGGTCTTGGTTCTCTTTCATCTTCCTCTTAAATCCCTATCATTGCCGGGAAAGTAAATAGCAGGTTGTGTTATGATGGATTAGCATCGGCACATGCACAGCTGGGCATAACTAAGACAGTTGTTGGAAGCCATAGTTCTTGTGGATCGCCCACATCTGCTGCCCAAGTTGCCTGTGTCTATTGACACTAATGATAATCCTCCTTCTTAACAGGCTTAGCACGCAAGATGCCTCTGGAGACTTCCTCAAGAGAGATGCTGCGTTTCTGTTGATTTAGAGATCTACCTGTCAAAATTATGACTGAATCCAAGCTACATAAACTCTTTTCATGTATATATTTTGAATAAGACTTAAAATCATTAAAAGGACTATCAAATGCCTCTTTTTTTTTATTTGGCTATAAACTAAAAGAAAGATACCACTGGTGAACTGTTGGCATAATTATTCCTCATTCCTGTCATTATGCCCAGTTTCTGAACGAAGTCTTCACTGAGGTTCTTTAAGGGTTCATACTACACTTTTTAAAAAATTAAATCATAGCTGTATACATTAATGCAGTCACGGGGTACAATGTGCTGGTTTTATATACAATTTGAAATACTTTCATCAAACTGGTTAACATAGGCTTCATGGCGTTTTCTTAGTTATTGCGTTAAGGCATTTCTATTCTACCCCTAGTAGATTTCACAGTGCCTTGGAAGAGGCACTGTACATGTGGTCCCACCAATTACCCTCCCTCATATTACAAATTTTAAATGTCCTTTTTAAATTTTTCTTTTAAATTTCAGTTTAGTGTGAGAGTACAGCTGATTAGGTTATGTTGTTTGTGTTTGTTAGGTAAAGCCCAAGTTGTAGTTGTTTCCCTCACCCAGGAGGTGTGCCCTATACCCCTACATTGTGCTTTTAATATCCCTTATAATTCTGCCAATTAAAACTGTACTCATCTCGGAGTCTTCTGAGAAAGTAATGATGCCGCCACTATCCTGTAGGCTTGCAGAAGTATGAGGATTTGCAGTCACTGAAGTAATCTCTTACTTTATTCTATATTCTCCACCTCTAATTCAGACTCTTACAGATAAATATTAAATTCTTCCTGCAAAAGCTATAAATCTGCTGGTAACTCTTATGGCAACATTATATAGAGGAATTCTTTCCTTCTGGGGGTTGAACTAGCAGATAATAATTTATCCTGTACTATTATCATCTTAAAAATTTTTGTCATGCAGAGTCCCATTAGGTTAAAAAATGTCTCATCATTATATTATACAGAAGTCTTGGCTTCTTGCTGAGCTGGTGCTTCATCCAGTTATAAACTATATCTAGAGAGTGACATTTCAGATCAACATTGTGTGCATAGAATGAACCTGCTCCTCCAGCACAAAACCCATTATTTCTGTGAGAATCATGGATATGCTAATTATTTTTTACTGAGAAACTGGATCAGGGCTGTATATACCACAGCAACCAGATCAGTTCTATGGTCAAACAATAGAAGGGATAGCTTTCCGAACCAGGTCCTAGAACAGTAGATCTGGCCCTCTCTGAATCTGCATTTTGTTGCTATAACGAACACAGTTAAAATGAGATCAAAGTTGATACACAAGGCTAGCTAACACTTAGCAAGTGGGATTGTAGTGGTCAGGGAGCGATTTGTTTTCTCACCTGAAGTTATTTTTATTTCCTCTTTGTTAAAACACTTCAAAATAAACTTTCTTTTTCTTTTTTTTTCTTTTTTTTTTTTTTTTTGAGACAGGCTCTCAAGCTGTTGCCCTGGGTAGAGTGATGTGGCGTCATAGCTCACAGCAACCTCCAACTCTTGGACTCAAGAGA
>NW_003852552.1:822849-826582 GCF_000181295.1 Otolemur garnettii
GCTTTTGCTCCGGCTGGTCTTGAATCCCTGAGCTCAAGCTACCAACCGCCTCGTCCTCCCAGAGTGCTAGGATTACAGGTGTGAGCCACCGTGCCGGCCTAAAAGAAACTTTTGAATGGGCTCTGAACATTCCACAATAGGGCTAAACGTTTAGATACCAAGATCATTCAAATGTTATAGTATGGAAAGTAAATTTTATATCTACAGTAAAGTTGATAGCTACTAGAAAGGAAGTGCTGTGCTTACTTATTTCCCCCAAGAGAATCCTTTCTTTGAAAATGAATGGCTTCTTTTCATTTTTAGGGAACGGGAACCATACAAATGGCAAAGGAGACTAAGCTCTGAGACGGAGCTCAGGGGAAGATAGGCTACATGTGAGGACTTTGTCCATCAAACAAATGCTGGTAGTCTTTGAAGAAAGTCATGTTACATGAGTCACCTAGAGTTTTGATGTTTGGCATAAATTGGAAAAAGAGTTTACCCTCCTGTGCTTGCTGGAGCATAGTGAAGGCTGATGAAGAAAACACCCCAGGGTTGGTTGACATTGGTTACTTTAGTGGAGAGAAACAGTTAATATGAGTGGAGAGAGATATTTAAGAGTTTTTTGTTTTGTTTTTATTTTTTGTTTCGAGACAGAGTCTTACTCTGTATCCCTGGTGTTGAGTGCCATAGTGTCATCATAGCTCACGGAAACCTCAAACTCTTGGGTTCAAGTGATCCTCTTGCTTCAGCTTCCCAAGTAGCTGGGACTACAGGCACCTGCCAGGATGCCCAGCTCGTTTAAGTTTTTCTTTTAAATAGATCTTTGTATTGTTTTACTTGTTGTAACACATAATTATTACCATTATAACTTAAATCAAAATGTGTGTGTGTGTGTGTGTGTGTTTTTCTTTTTTTGACACAGAGTCTCACTCTGCTGCCCAGGCTAGAGTGCCATGGGGTTATAACTCACAGTAACCTCAAACTCTTGGGCTCAAGCGATCTTCCTGCCTCAGCCTCCCGAGTAGCTGGGACGACAGGGGTGTGCTCAGCTAGTTTTTCTATTATGGGTAGAGATGGGGTCTTGCTCTTGCTCAGGCTGGTCTCAAACACCTGAGCTCAGGTGATCCAGCCACCTCGACCTCCCAGAGTGCTAGGATTATGGGCACGAGCCATCATGCCTGGCCAAAATGTGGGTTTTTTTGTTTTTGTTTTTTGAGACTGAGCCTCAAGCTGTTGCTCTGGGTAGAGTGCTGTATTATCACAGCTCACAGCAACCTCCAACTCCTGGGCTTAAGCAATTCTCTTGCCTCAGCTTCATAAGTAACTGAGACTATAGGCACCCCCCACAACACCTGGCTGTTTTTTTGGTTGTAGTTGCCATTGTCATTTGGCAGGCCTGGGCTGGATTTTAACCTGCCAGCTCTGGTGTATGTGGCTGGCATCTTAGCTGCTTGAGCTACAGGCGCCAAGCCCCAAAATGTTTTTTGTGTGTGTGTGTGTGACACAGAGTCTCAAGCTGTCCCCCTGGGTAGAGTGCTGTGGCATCACAGCTCACAGCAACCTCCAACTCCTGGGCTCAAGCGAGTCTCCTGACTCAGCCTCCCAAGCAGCTGGGACCACAGGTGCCTGCCACAACACCCAGCTATTTTTTAGTTGCAGCCATCATTGTTGCTGGCGGTTGGATTCGAACCTGCCACCTTAGGTGTCTGTGGCTGGCACCTTAGCCACTTGAGCCACAAAATCCGTTTTTAATGAACATATTTTTACTAAGAAAAATGGATTAAATCTTTGCCCCTGACACTGCAATAGGTGGTAGACTTTTCACCAAGCTCTATTTAGATTAACAAGCATAAAACTTTGCAGGTGGTGTTCACAACCACAGAATTGTACATGAGGTTTTAAGATTGTTTCTATACTTCATACCTCAGTATCATTGAGAAACCCCAAACCACAGAAGTGATTGCCCGCACCTCCTAAACACATAAAAATATGGTGCGACTATTAAAAGATCATCTGAAAGCTGGACTCAGTGGCTCATGCCTGTAATCCTAGCACTCAGGGAGGCTGAGGCATGTGGATCCCCTGAGCTCAGTCTGAGCAAGAGGGAGACTCCATCTCTACTAAAAATAGAAAAACTAGGCCGGGCATGGTAGCTCACGCCTATAATCCTAGCACTTTGGGAGGTCGGGGTGGGTAGATTGCTTGAGCTTATGAGTTTGAGACCAACCAGAGCAAAAGCAAGACCCCCATCTCTACGAAAAATAGAAAAACTGAGGTAAGAGGATCACTTGAGCCCACAAGATGGAGGTTGCTGTGAGTTATGATGCCACCACACTTTACCCAGGGCAACAGCTTGACTTTGTTTCAAAAAAAGAAAAAAAAAGGCTGTGTTCATAGCTCAGTGGGTAGGGTGCCGGCCACATGCACTGAGGCTGGTCGGTTCCAACTGGGCTCAGGCCTGCTAAAGCAATAATGACAAGTGTAAAAAAAAAAAAATAGCCAGGCGTTGTGGTGGGCACCTGTAGTCCTAGCTACTTGGGAGGCTGAGGCAAGAGAATCGTCTAAGCCCAAGAGTTGGAGGTTGCTGTGAGCTGTGACACCTTAGCACTCTACCACGGGCAACAAACAGAAACTGTGTCTCAAAAAAATAAAACATAAATAAGATAAAACATGATCATATCAATGCATCACTAATATTAAATGGAGTGTCTTTCCCTCTGGTTTATCTTACTTTACTCAAGGAAGAGGAATTTAACAAGAAAATTAGATAAGAAAGGAAGCATCTTGTGCAGACCTGAGGAGTCTTCCTTTCCAGACAAAATCAGGAACAGAATTTCCTCCTCTGACAAATTCAACTCTTTTATCCCACCCAACATATAAAATTTGAAGTTAAAGGTGACTTAGAGGATCTACCCTAACACATGTCTCACTTGTATACAGAAAAGGCAACTGAACTCATGAAATCTCTAGATATTAAATGCTACCCCAAAGTCACACAGTTAATAAATAGAATCCCAGTCTACTACTTTCAATTTCCACTGTGACCTATAAATCCTGCTCTTGGAAATTTTGCAACCACCTGGTGGTAAGGGAACATGAAATAAAAGTATCCCTCAAAGTTCCTAACACGACATTGTAAAGTGAATTGGACAAATACGACTTTTGGATTTTTGGTTTTTTCTTTTTTATTTCTTATAGCATAACTGTGTACATTAATGCAATCATGGGGTACAGTGTGCTGTTTTCATATACATTTTTTTTTTTGAGACAGAGCCTTAAGCTGCCCCCCTGGGTAGAGTGTCGTGGCATCACAGCTCACAGCAACCTCCAACTCCTGGACTCAAGCGAGTCTCCTGCCTCAGCCTCCCGAGTAGCTGGGACTACAGGCACTTGCCACAATGCCCGGCTATTTTTTAGTTGTAGCCGTCATTGTTGTTTGGCAGGCCCGGGCTAGATTCGAACCGGCCACCTTAGGTGTATGTGGCTGGCCCCTTAGCCACTTGAGCCATAGGCGCTGAGCCTTTCATATACATTTTGAAATACTCTCATCAAACTGGTTAACATAACCTTCATGTCATTTTCTTAGTTATTGAGTTAAGACATTCCTACTCTGCTTTTAGAAAGATTCACTTGTACCCTTGTAAGATAAACCATAGAGGTGACCCCACCAATCACCCTCCTTCCCCCATCCACTCCCTTCCCTTCCCCTCTCTTACCCCCTTCCCATATTCTAAGGCTATAATTAGGTTAT
>NW_003852552.1:827849-829177 GCF_000181295.1 Otolemur garnettii
TCAAATTGTATATAAAACCAGCACACTGTACCCCATAACTACATTAATGTTCACAGATGTGATTTAATTAAAAAAAAAATTCTGATATAGCTTGCTTATGACAAAGGTTTAACGAAGAGAAAGTGGCATTGTTAATTCATTATCATGTAAAGTTTACCACGAAAAACAGAACGAAGCATATGGATATGAATCCTTTTCCATGGCAACTTTCATACTCTGCATGATCAACAGCACCCCAAGTGTTAACTTCATATTAGAAAGAATCAATGTAATAGCACAATCCATTTCAAATCGTTCAGTCTAAAGAATCTTTTGCAGACAGTCATAAGCATTAAGTATAACTTTTAAAAACCGTATGGGCTTCTGTGTGGTATTTGCTTTATTTTTTTTATTTCCTTTGTAAATGGTTACCAAATCCCCCCACCTCCCGACATGTGTTGAGTACCCAGTCATTTCTCATCATGAACCAAATCTTGCTTCTACCTGGAAATAGGTAACAACCAAAAATAAATGCCATTTATTAAATTCCAATTATAAGCCAATTATTACTCTTTACATGGTACATCATTTATTTCGCATAATAAATCTGAGACATAGCTATTATTTTCCCCATTTAGTAGAGGAAGGAACTGAAACAGAGAAAAGATAATTCATGCATTCGCTGAGAGGCCATGCCAGGATTTGATCCTCAATATGCCAAAGGCTGAAGCCAAAATCTATGTTCCGTTCACAGTATTATACTTTTTCCTTAAGAAAATCAAGACATTGGCTCGACGCCCATAGCTCAGTGAGTAGGGCACTGGCCACATACACCAAAGCTGGCAGGTTTGAGCTCAGCCCGGGCCTGCTAAACAACGATTACTGCAACCAAAAAACAGCTGGGCATTGTGGCGGGTGTCTGTAGTCCCAGCTACTTGGGAGGCTGAGACAAGAGAATTGCTTAAGCCCAAGAGTTTGAGGTTGCTGTGAGCTGTGATGCCACAGCATTCTACCCAGGGAAACATAGTGAGACTCTGTCTTAAAAAATAAAAAGAAAAAAGAAAATCAAGATATCTTGGATTTACAATGTGATTTTCTCCAAAAAGTCAAAGATTCTTTTTGATTTAGGACTTATGATAAGAAATCCTTCATTGGCTCGGCGCCTGTGGCTCAAGTGGCTAAGGCACCAGCCACATACACCAAAGGTGGTGGGTTCGAATCCAGCCCGGACCCGCCAAACAACAATAATGGCTGCAACCAAAAAATAGCCAGGCCTTGTGGCAGGCACCTGTGGTCCCAGCTACTTGGGAGGCTGAGGCAGGAGACTCGCTTGAGCCCAGGAGTTGGAG
>NW_003852552.1:831058-843282 GCF_000181295.1 Otolemur garnettii
CCCACCTGATTTCAAAATTGGTATACAGCTACAGAAAAAAAAAAAAAAAAAATAAGAAAAGAAAAGGAAAGAAAGGCAAATACTACAAACTCCCTGAAGGTCAATAAAACAAGTCCCTTGAGGTTCCAACCTTATTTGAATATAGTTAGGTTCACAAGTGGAACCGTAGTTCTTTGTAATTTCTCTCCACAGCTGTGTCAGTGAACTTCCAGTTGTACTGGGCTCTGCTCCCTCTGTACTTCGAGAGTTCACTGTATTCATTTGTCTGCCAGTAGTACACCAAGGACCACCAGTTGTCAGTTACTAGGATAATGTGAGCAAATTTCTGCTGACCATCAGTTCTTGAAGGAGCTGGCAGATTATACTCCATTCAGAGAAACCGAGTAAAACCTAAGAGACTTCTAGGTAATAAATTTCTTAACTCTACCTTTTTAGCCCTTGTTGTAAGGTTAAGATCTACCTATTCACCCCAGACAATGACTGTCACTTAAGGAAATTGAATATAATAGGAAACAGGCAGAAGTGAGCTCTGAGGTCATGTTTCTTAAAAGTACTAATAGAATAATACAGCCTTATATAGAAAAAACGGGATACATTTTAAAACAAAAAATAGCACCAACTTTTCCTCCTTTCTGAGTATAAGCAACACCAGCATTTGGTGAAAGGTAGAATGTAGTATTTCTTCTCAACCAATGTTTAGGAAAATATGGTATTGCGATTTTGGTTTTGGTTTTTTGTAGTTTTTTTGAGACAGAGTCTCACTCTGTTTCCCCAGGCTAGAATGCCAAGGCATCAGCCTGGCTCACAGCAGCCTCAGATTCCTGGGCTCAAGTGATCTTCCTGCCTCAGCTGCCCAAGTAGCTGGGACTACGGGTGCAAGCCTTGACATGGGGCTAGTTTTTCTATTTTGAATATATATGGGATCTCACTCTTGCTCAGGCTGGTCTGGAACACCACAGTTTAAGGAATACTCCCGTGTCAGCTTCGCAGAGTGTTAGTATTACAGGCGTGAGCCACCACTCTTGGATAGTATTATGATTTCGAAATGGCAGCGCAATTTTAAGTGTTTAAAATCGTTTTATCTTAGCTGTGGGGGCTTTTTGTTCATCTGTGAAAGCAAACTTTTTGAGGGCTGAATCTGAAATGCTAGCAATATCTTGAGAATTAGAAGAGCAATAAGTATAACTGTGTCTATAAACTCATTTGTCTCACTGTGATAAGATGCTTTGGGAAGGTAGGGAAAACACTTTGTCAAAGAAGGGTATTAATTAAGTCAGAGTGCCTTAATATTAAACCCAGTTTTCCAGCTCTTAGTTAAGAGCTGCCACTGAGCAGCAATAGGTTACTTTAGTGCTTTTGATTGGTTTTTAAAATAGCATAGCCCAAGCCATGAATTGCTACCCTTTTAAGAAACACCACAAGATTATGGACAGTGATGAGTTTGAATCACCTACCAGCAGATGCTGAATAGTTTCCTAGAACATGGAGAGCAAAGCTATTCTGTGTAATTTCCCTTTCTCGCCTCTGTTATTTGCCGTCTTGTTTCAGGTATGAAACAGAAATTATCATGGTTATCTTCAAAACATTATTCACCATGGCCTAGAGTCCTCTTTGGAAGATGCTGATTATTTGAGATTGATAAGATATTTTGACACTGTTGATCACAAGAGCCCTGTTGGCATGGATGATAGCTCTGTGGCTGCTACAAAGCTCAAAAGGACCCTGGGAAGCAGGATAGGCAGGTCTAACCCCTCTAGATTCTTAGCTATAAAAGCTGTTGGACATTATCTGATCACATGTCATGTTTGTCACCAGCTCGCCTATGCCTTCTGTCTGCTAATATTTCATGTTTTAAACATGAGTTCTAAACAAAGAGTTTTGCCTCAACTGTGGCCAAAACTATATAAAATAATGATTACAAAAAAGCTGTCCATACTCCATCAAGGTTAACCCTAATTTTATTTTGAAAAATTTAAAGATAGGTGAAGTGAACTGCCTCAATAGTGAAAAAGTGAATATTCAAAATACAACCCTGAGAGTCAAGCCAAGACTAGTAGCAGCTGGGCTTTGAGGAAACTTTGGGCCACAAAGACTTCCTTGATTATTTCTCACCTATCCACAGGCCTCTCTTCTTTGATAAAGAGTGAAGGACTACGCGATGGGGATCCTTGGTGATTTTTCATTTAATCTGAATAACTAACTCATTCTATCTGGACTTTACACAGATAGATAAAAATTGCAGTTGGTATAGAACGAAGCAGCATGACTTCTGGAAACCCATACTGCTAATATCTTATCACACAGGTTCTTAAGTTCTATGTGACTTGATTAAGTAATATTTATTTGATTCAATACTGAGACTGGCAGACTTAAAAAGAGTCTCACAAGCTTTAAGGAAGCTCACACTAGGGGTGACAAGAAAAGAAATGGCTCAAAGAGTCTTTTTTTTCTTTTTCTTTTTCTTTTTTTTTTTTTTAAGACACAGTCTCACTCTATTACCCAGGCTAGAGTGCTGTGGCATCAGCCTAACTCACAAGCAACCTCAGACTCCTGGGTTCAAGCTATCTCCTGCCTCAGCCTCCTGAGTGGCAGTGATTACAGATGCCCACTGCAACACCCGGCTAATTTTTTCTATTTATAGTACAGATGGAATCTCAGTCTTTCTCAGGCTGGTCTGGACCTCCTAAGTTCAAGGGATCCTCCTGCCTCTGCCTTGCAGAGTGCTAGGATTATAAGTGCAAGCCACTGTGCCCAGCTGGCTCATGGAGTCTTGATAAGGCAAGTTGGAGTGGGAAGTGCTGAGGGGAAGAGTGAACATGTGCTGGAAAGGAAATGAGGAAATGTGTTTTTCCTGATCTGATTATTTAGGAAAGTCATTGGACTATATGTGCGCAAAGAAGAATTCATGAAAGCAAAGTACCCAACTTAGAAACAGATGTCTGGGTAGGGGGCTGGTCACATACACCAAGGCTGGCAGGTTCAAACCCAGCCTGGGCCTGCCAAACAACAATGACAACTACAACAAAAAAGTAGCTAGGCTTTGTGGTGGGTGCCTGTAGTCCCAGCTACTTGGGAGGCTGAAGCAAGAGAATCGCTTAAGCCTAGGAGTTTGAGGTTGCTGTGAGCTGTGACACCACAGCACCCTACCCAGGGTGACAGCTTGAGACTGTCTCAGAAACAAAAAAGCAAAAAAATAACAGATCTCTGTTGAGAAAAATAGTCCAATTTCTATTGATCTGTTTGTTCCTTTGTCATTGATCATCCAGTGTGTGACGCATTGATTATTGGTGATGGTATTGATACAGGGCTCCTCCTGCTCAGGGCTGGACATGAACTCCGATTTTCTAGGCCTAAGCAAGCTTAACCATGTTCTCTGGGCCCTAACAGATCCAAAAACAACTCTAGCCTACCTAAGCTTCCACTCTCAAAGTAGAGAACACACCATAAACAAAACAAGACTGCATTCCTATACAAGGGCACTTTTTGTTTGTTTGTTTTGAGACAGAGTCTCACTTTGTCACCCTCGATAGAGTGCTCTGGCATCATAGCTCATAGCAACCTCAAACTCTGGGGCTCAAGTGATTCTCTTGCCTCAGCCTCTTAATAGCTGGGACTACAGGCACCCGCCACAATGCCCAGCTATTCTTAGAGACAGAGTCTCAATCTTGCTCAGGCAGGTCTTGAACCCCTGTGACCTCAGACAATCCATCCGCCTTGACCTCCCATAGGGCTAGGGTTACAGGTGTGAGCCACCTCACCCGGCCACAGGGGCAGTTTTAAAAATAACTTCTGCCCTCCAGCCCCTGGAGCCAAACAGTTATGACATTCCATCTCCTCAAACCCCCCCCCACCACACACACACAGGGTAGGAAAAGTGGTATATAACCCCCTAGACAAAAGGCCCAGAGGGGGCTACCTGCTCGGGAACTCCCTCTTCAGTGTGCTCCAGGCCATCCTTTTTTCTACCCTTATCTATCAAAATCTGTCCTTTTGTTTACTCCTGTGGTCTGTGGATTCATTTTTTGAATTTCTGGGACCAAGGACTCCACAGAGGAAGAGATTCCAGCTACAGTATCACGGGTATACGCGTATGTCCAAACACATCAAATTGTACATATTAAACATATGTAGTTATTTGTGTATCAATTATAACTCAATAAAGCTAAAAGAAAAAAAATCCAGGTAGCCTAGCCCCAGTGCATTAAACCAGGAATTAGTGGGTTACCCAAAGACAATCATGATAGAAGCTGTCCACGTTGAAGTTCGGCAAACGAACTCAATCAGACCCTCTGTTCTGTAAAACATAAATACTAGGTAAAAAGAGAGGGCAATTCATGTGACCTGAGGACAGTATCCTGAATGACACTAACCTATATTCTAATGTTTTATGTAATATGCAATAATAATTATGAAACATCAACTACTTCTACTACTACAAAGTGGTTACCACATTTTGAGAACCTACCATGGGTCAGGATGGCAATAAGCATTTTACATGCATTATCTTGTTTAATCTTCATTCATTTCTATGAGGCAGATACTATTTTTAGCCACACTGTAGAGATAAACTAGGACACTAAGGGCTTCAGCAACTCGCCCAAGGTCGCACAGTTTGTACGTGGCAGAGCCAGGACTCAAACTCAGGTAGCTATCCAAGCCTTGGAAACATCAGTAAACCGAGCAACTATGCAACTGACCAGTGACCTAACTATCTAATTTGCTTACATACTCAAGTACCCATAGAACAAACCTCCATCACTGAAGGTAATCTGGGTGTGTATCTTTCTTGCAGCTCTATAGATCTTAATACTGGCCCACCAGGTGGCTCATGTGTGTCATCTTAGCCCTCTGGGAGGCCAAGACAGGTGAATTGCTTGAGCTCAGGAGTTCAAGACCAGCCTGAGCAAGAGTGAGACCCCATCTTTCCGACAAACAGAAAAACTAGCTGGGCATTATGGTGGGCACCTGTGGTCCCAGTTACTCTGGAGGTTGAGGCAAGAGGATCTCTTGAGCTCAAGAGTTTGAATTTGCTGCGATCTATGATAGTGCCACAGCTCTCTACCCAGGGTGACCAAGTGAGAGTCTATGTCAAAGAATAAATAAATAAAATAAAGATCCTAATACTCCACTTATATCTTACATTTTTGTTCTTGGTAGTGGTCTGTTTTAACCTAGGATAAAAATTTCTCTAGTGAGAATCAGGAAGAAGTGGTAAAAATAAATATATATTGGATACTTACTTGGTTTAAGATGTTCTACTAGACTTCATAGTGGATACTATACAAAGAAGCATTATATATATAGTCTCTGGCTTCATGAAGTTTACAATCCTGGTAAAATGCACTGCATATATTGCTTACATAAAAAGAAAATTTACAATGCAAGAAGTGTTTGAGAATAATGGTGATAGCTAATATTTAATAAGTAATACTATGTTCCAGACACTAAGCAAAGTACTTTGTTGTTTTTTTAATCATATTTAATCCCTACACTAATGCTACAAGGTAAGTGCTTTTTATTTTATATTTACAAATGAGGAAACTGAGGCTCAGCAACAGTGAGTTAGTAGTCAAACTGCCCAGTTAGTAAGCAGTAAAACCACACTTAGCATCTAGGCTGTCTGACTCTAGAGCTCTTAACTAATAATACATGACATTGTTCTTAGGGCAAATATCTAAATAGGTGGCATAGTCAATAAATATTTAGGCATATAGGGGAGAAAAAGAATTTTTCCACTAGGCTAAAAATGATAAAATACATATTGGATGTGAGTTTTCACTATTACAGAATGTGTAGTTGTACTTTGGAGGAAGCAAACTTGATACTGAAACCGAATAGCCACCCGTCCTCCCGTAGATATGGAAGTGTAAAATTGACAGTGGGGAATATGTAACAGTGGAAATGGCCTGGAAAAAAATGACAAAAATGTTTTCTATCTCTTTAAAGTTCTTTTTGGAACCTAAGATCTGTATCCCTGCCTCCGGTGGGGTGGTGGTCATTTGGGCAGGGAAATATTTTTTGTTCTTTTTTGAGACAGAGTCTTACTACCTTGCCCTCAGTAAAGTGCTGTACCGTCACAGCTCACAGCAACTTCAAACTCTTAGGCTTAAGTGATTCTCTTGCCTTAGCCTCCCAAGTAGCTGAGACTATAGGTGCCTGCCACAACACCTGGCTATTTTTTGGTTGTAATTGTCATTGTTGTTTGGCAGGCCTGGGCTGGATTCGAACCTGCCAGTTCTGGTGTATGTGGCTGGTGCCCTAGCTGCTGAGCTACAGGCACTGAGCCATATTTTTTGTTCTTTGCACTACAGAAGATGGGCAGGGGGAGGCTGGCACCTGGCTGGCAAGGTGAAGAAGCCTCCCAGGTGGGTCATGGTTTTGTCTTCAGCAGAGAAGGGACTAGATGAGAATAATCATTATCTGTTGTTGAATGATAATAGGCTCTTCCTTTCAAAAGCTTTGTGTTTCTGCTTATTTGCAGGAAAAATTTCACTTTCCTTCTCAAAAACCACTTGTTCTTATTTTTTCTGATGGAGCCTCTAGAACAAGACCGAACTTTCTTTCAGTAACAATATGCTGAAGGGGAAACTTGCAAAAAAGAAACATTAGACTATGACGTTACTAAGGTTTATTTGCTTCACAAAGAATCATTCCAGGTTTCCTTAAAGAAATGTGACTTGCTGAAGAGGGTTCCAGCACCTGTCACTATCCATCCAATATACAGAGACGAGGTTTAGGTTCAAACAAGCTTTGTCAGAAGGCCAGCGATTCTGGAGAACAGCAAGAGTAGCCTCTCAATTCTGTTCTGCATCAGTTAAAACTATAATAACTTTTATTTCTTTATTTTTGAGAAAGAGTCTCACTTTGTTGCTCTCAGTAGAGTACCATGGTGTCATAGCTCACAGCAACCTCAAACTCTTGGGTTCAAGTGATTCTCTTGCCTCAGCCTCCCAAGTAGCTGGAACTACAGGCACCTGCCACAAAACTCCCGGCTATTTTTAGACATAGAATCTCTCTGGCTCAACCTGAACTCCTGAGCTCAAGCAATCCACCTGCCATGGCCTCTCAGAGTGCTGGGATTATAGGCATGAGCCACTACACCTGGCCAAATTTACCAAATTTCATACACAAAGTCTGAGGCATCTAACAAACCTCAAATAGGTAAGAAGAAAAAAAAAGTAATAATCATCTTGTCTAACTCCCTCATTTTACAGAAGAGACAATGGAAGATCAAGAGAAGAGAAGTGATTTGGCCAGAATTGCACAGCTAGTTGATGGCACCCTTGTTAGTGGTTTGCAGAATCCACATCCTTTGTCCCCTAGCTCAGTTTTCTTTAACCTATACCACCTGCTTGTTGTTTAATAAGAAGCAAAAATAAAAGGCTAGGTGCAGTGCACTCTGGGAGGCCGAGGCAGGTGGATTGCTCTGAGCTCACAGGTTCCTGACCAGCCTGAGCAAGAGCAAGACCTCATCTCTAAAAATAGCCAGGTGTTGTGGCAGGTGCCTATAGATCCAGCTACTTGAGAGGCTGAGGGAAGAGAATCACTTTAGCCCAAAAGTTTGAGGTTGCTGTGAGCTATAATGCCAAGACACTCTAGGGAGGGTGACAAAGTGAAACTCTGTCTAAAAAAAAGAAAAAAAAAAAAGAAGCAAAAATAACATTGGTAGATGTTAGGGAAAATACCCTCACTTCTCTTTTGTTCTAATTCATGGGCATATGTAATACTGAATACTAGAGGGCTGGAAAGTGAGGACACTCCTTTCATAACAAGTCAAGTTTCTCATTTCTCTTATCCATTTCCTCTCCTTTTGTTAGGATGTCCCAGAATGTATTCCATTCATATATCTGAAGGGTAACATGGTCACGTTACAGCATCATTAGCTGGCTCTGTGAGTACATTCCTTTATCAGTGGAACCTCACATGATTCCAATGTGATGTCAAATGTAAATAGTGGTTTTGCATAAGTGGATCGGAAAAGCTTTCTCTACCAATGCACCAGTGCTGAGAGATTTATAACATAACGTATTGAAGTAATATTTATAAAAGGTTAAAGGTGAAACTCTCTGTTTTCACTCCTGATTTGTTTGGAGAATAACATAAGCAGTAAATAAGAGAAGTCTCGGAATAAGCAGTACAGTCCCATGAAGAATTTTCACGCGGATGGTCATAGATGAAGTATAAGCACTGACTCCCTTGAATTGTGGTGGATCTAATAGCCTGGAGCCTATGTGATTGGAATATCTATTGAGTCAATACTCGGTCCTCCTTCTTAGGAGTGTTTGACTCATACCATTTATATTTTGGACTGGTTCATTAAACATATAATTTATTGGTTATTAAAATGCCCTGCAGTATTTTTCCATTACAGAAAAATATAAAAAAGTGATTTATGCGGCTTGTGTGTAAATGGATACATGTCATAAAGACAAGAGTTGCAATTTGTTTCCAAATCGTACTTCTTCACTATCGGAACTGGTCACAGCTTTCAAAGCCTAATCACAGCAAAAACTTGATTAAATCTGCCCGTTGTATTGGTTTGAATGCAAAACGCTCCCTTCATAAAATTTATTGCTCTAGAATAGTGCATACTACTCTTTTAGCCTTTGCTCGCAGTAGTACCTATACAGGTTGACACATAAAAATGGGAAAGTCAAGGAAAAGGAAATTTCTTGGCCCAAAGGAGGTTACCTATTTCATGCTTTATTTCCTCAACAGTCATTTTTAGCAGGAGGGCAGACAAGACTACAGACAAATGGTGACTCAAAGGAAGGACAAAATGAAATGAAAATGAAGGGCAGACATGATAAGATATTTGCAAGGAATATCTCTTTGATGTTATGCCTATTGATCATAAGCAAAAATCCAAGCCCAGGGGTTATGGTTCTGGATCATCAAACTTTATCTTGATTTATAATTGGCTTCTTGAACTATTCTTCCCCAAACATCAATGTTTGCTTTTTCTAAACAGAATATTTCTCACCATAAAATAGAGCATTCTCATTTCAGGAAAAGGTCAAGTATGGATAAAAATTCCTTGCAGTACTAATGACTTTTTCAATCGTATTTTGCCTTTGAATATATATAGCTTCTTTCCCTCCAAAATGTCCCTTGTTTGCTGTTAGTTGTTCCCTTGCCTGCAATGCTAGAGTTTAGAGCGACGCATACCATGATTCTAAGACAAATAAGGAACTTGTCTTTTCAATAAATAAGCATTGGCTGGATTTTAAGTATTTCATGATTAAATTCACCATGTATTTGGTACTATTTTACTCCAAATAATATTTTGCCGGGAAATCTTAATACCACTTAAACTCCATTATCATAAATGAATGCCCGCAGTGTTCTCAAGAGCTGCAAATTCTGCTACTTCACCTTCTACCGCCATAAACTCATTCACCCTACCCATGCTAATGGGGTTAAATTAATGAAGCTTTCAAAAGTGCAACATTTGGTGAAAATTAGAGAAGTACCTGAAGGACTGGTTATTTGCAAATTCACTATTTGCTAGAATGAGGTTGTGTTTTGGCTGCTGACTAGCATGTATATAATATCCTGCTGTATGGCCTCCAAAACGTGCTGCATTCAAATCTCTATCATCCACAGTAATGAAGGGGAGCAATAAAATAGATTACACAAAGGGGCAGATGACTTGCTGATTTCCACATTAACCTAGAGGACAGAGAGAAAGGGATGTAGGATGTACCACAGGAGAGGCGTGCAACTTATTTTTCCCTTCTAAGAGTAGCCATAATAACAAAACAGCAAATATAGGGTCCGGGCGTGGTGGCTCACACCTGTAATCCTAGCACTTAGGAGGCCGAGGTGGGTGGATTGCCTGAGCTCACGGATTCAAGACCAACCTGAGCCAGAGCAAGACCTCGTCTCTAAAAATAGCCAGGCATGTGGTGGATGCCTGTAGTCCCAGCTACTTGGGAGGCAGAGGCAAGAGAATCACTTAAGCCCAAGAGTTTGAGGTTGCTGTGAGCTGTGAGGCCACAGCACTCTACTGAGGTTACCAAAATGAGACTCTGTCTCAAAACCAAAACATCAAATATAAATAGTGTGTCTCTGATAACTGTATACCATGCCCATTACCAGTTCTCCCCAGGAATTAGTATCCCTGCTAATCTGGAGAAGGTCCACAAAGCTATTTCTCTTGTTCTCTCCAAAGAGCCTACTCCTCTGTACATTTCCTTGCTTTTGTACCCATTCTGAATCAAAGCATGCCTGCTCCGGATTACACTTATTTCATCACTAACTTAAGCTTTCCAAGGTGACATAGCACACATTCCACCTACCACATGCCCATAGCAGGCGACATTAATCAGCTATTCTACTTTTTCTCTTGAGCCTAGGGTCAGCCTCAAGAGGCTTTTCAACAGTTCAGACAGTCACTACTACCTCAATGTAACAAAATTATGTGATAAAATTATATGATTTGAATAGGATACTGTCATAGTTTGATAAAGGGTATCACACGTGTTAGCAGGGAAGCACTAGACACATGTCCATAAAGGAAGAAGGAAAACACAAAGGATTTTTTACTATCGCTGTAGTTATGGGCCATTGGAAGGGTGATACTGAGAACTAAAGAATTCTGGAGTTTTCAAGTAGTTCAAGTGGAAAGTAGCAATGTTCACTGATTTTGGAATCTGCGAGGTTAAAATAAGCATGTTTAAATAGCAAGGTAGACATTAATTTTTTTTTTTTTTTTTGGCCTAGTCTGGGTTTGAACCCACCACCTCTGGCATATGGGGCTGGTGCCCTACTCCTTGAGTCACAGGCGCTGCCCGGTAGGCATTCATTTTTTAAGTTTTCATTCCAAAATAGTATAAGAAAGTAGAAACAAAGGAAATAGAAAAAAATAGTACAGAGAATACATAAGATAATTTATATAATCTAATTATCTTAGTAATCACTACAAATAGAAATGCACTAAACTCTCCAGCTATAAGACAAAGATTGTCAGAAACGTGTTTTAAAAACTCCAGGATGCATGTGGTGGCTCACACCTGTAATCCTAGCACTCTTGGAGGCAGAAATGGGCGGATTGCTTGAGCTCAAGAATTGGAGACCAGCCCAAGCAAGAGCAAGACCCAGTCTCTACTAAAAAAATAAAAAAAACTAGCCTGGTATTGTGGCAGATGCCTATAGTCTCAGCAACTTGGGAGGCTGAGGCAGGGGAATTGCTTGAGCTCAAGAGTTTGAGGTTGCTGTGAGCTATGATACCAGTGCACTCTACCGAGGGCAACAGACTAAGACTTTCCCTAAAAACAAAAGAAAAGAAAACAAAACAATTATATGATATTTTTAATAGAGTATATAAAAAGATAAATTAAAAGATAAAAACATCATAGGCTCAGAGCCCAGTGGTTACGGTGCTGGCCACATGCACCGAGGCTGGTGGGTTCAAACCCGGCCTGGGCCATCTAAAGAACGATGATTGCAACAAAAAAATAGTTGGGCGTTGTGGCAGGTGCCTGTAGCCCCAGCTGCTTGGGAGGCTGAGGTAAGAGAATTGCGTAAGCCCAAGAGTTGGAGGTTGCTATGAGCGGTGGCACTATGGCACTCTATCCAGGGCAACATAAGAAACAAACAACAAACAAAAACATTATTCTATGCAATAATAACCTAAATAAAGTGGCTGTAGATACTTAGTACCAGACAAAATAGACTTTAATAAAAATTTTTTAAAAACAAAACTTGTGCTAGAGATAAACACAGTCATTATAAAATAACAAAGACTCGGCTCGGCACTCATAGCACAGTGGTTACGGTGCCAGCCCCATAAACCGAAGGTGGCAGGTTTGAACCCAGCCCAGGCCAGCTAAACAATGACAACTGCAACCAAAAAATAGCCAGGCATTGTGGTGGGTGCCTGTAGTCCTAGCTACTTGGGAGGCTGAGGCAAGAGAATCTCTTTAGCCCAGGAGTTGGAGGTTGCTGTGAGTTGTGACACCATGGCACTCTACTGAGTTGACATAGTGAGACTCTGTCAAAAAAAAAGTAAAAATAAAAAGTAAAATAACTTAATTTTCCAGAAAGGTAAAACAATTCTAAACTTCTATTAATCTAGCAACATAGCTCTTAAAATGTGAAACAATGACAGAATTACATAGAGAAGCTGGGTAATATACCCCAGAATGAGAGATTTCAACATAATTCTTTCAGTAATTGACAATTAGATTTTTTTCTTTCTTTTTTTTTTTTTTTTTTTTTTT
>NW_003852552.1:843938-850472 GCF_000181295.1 Otolemur garnettii
CCCAAATAGCTGGGTACAGGTGCCCCCCCCCCCCACGCTACAGCCGGCTAAGTTGTTTCTATTTTTAGTAGACATGGGGTCTCACTCTCTTTCAGGCTGGTCTTGACCTGAGCTCAAGCAATCCACCTGCCTTGGCCTCTCAGAGTGCCTGGATCACAGGCATGAGCCACCTCCCAACCTAGAACATATATATTTTTTGCAAGGAGCATCTAAGAAAACTGTCTAGCAGCTAGGATGCATGGATGGCTTTAACAAATTTGAAAGGATTGGTGTCATATAAACCACATTCTCTGACTATTTTATAATTATATTAAAAATCATATACATTTTGATATATAACAAGGAAAAAAGGCCAGGCTTAGTGGCTCGTGCCTGTAATCCTAGCACTCTGGGAGGCCAAGGCAGGTGGATTTCCTGAGGTCATGAGTTCAAGACCAGCTTAAGCCAGAGCAATATCTCATTTCTATAAATAGCCAGGCGTTGTGGCTGGCTCCTGTAGTTCCAGTTTTACTTGGGAGGTTGAGGTAAGAGAATTGCTTAAGCCCAAGAGTTTGAGATTGCTGTGAGCTGTGATGCCGCAGCACTCTACTGAGGGCAGCAAAGTGAGATTGTCTCAAAAAAAAAAAAAAAAAACCAGGCTGATGTCTCACGCCTGTAATTCTAGCACTCTGGGTAGTGGAGGTGGGCGGATTGCCTGAGCTCACAGGTTCAAGACCAGCCTGAGCAAGAGTGAGACCCCGTGTATAAAAAAACAAAAGAAAGAAAGAAAAAGCTGGGCATTGTGGTGGGTGCTGCTAGTCCCAACTACTTGGGAGGCTGAGACGAGAGAATCGTTTGAGTCCAAGAGTTTGACATTGCTGTGAGCTGTGACTGGCACTCTACTGGGGACAACAAAGTGAGAAACTGTCTCAAAAAAAAAAAAAAGCAAGGAAGAACTCTTTATTAAAAACTAAAAATAAAATTTCAAACAGGTCATAGGTTAAAGAAGCCTTTATAATAAAAATGAGAAAATACTTAGAACTGAATGACCATGAAAACTTTATACATTTAAACACATGGGGTGCCCCTAATGTGTTGGGAAGAAATGTTATAGCCTTAAATTGGTATATTATGATATAATGAAGTTTGAAAATAAAGATTAAATCATTAATATGAAGAACTTAGTAATGAATCGCTAAATAAGTCAAAAGAAAATGAAAGAAAAAAATGAAGACTAGTATTTAATGAAATAGGAAGTTAACATACAATAATGAATATAAACAAAGGTCTAAGTTGATTCTTTCAAAGGAATTTTTTTTTTTTTGAGACAGATTCTCACTATGTGGCCCTGAGTAGAGTGCTGTGGCATCATAGCTCACAGCAACCTCAAACTTTGGGGCTTAAGTGATTCTTTTGCTTCAGCCTCTCAAGTAGCTGGGACTACATACAGGCTCTTGCCACAATGTCTGGGTATTTTTTTTTTTTGTAGTTTTTTTTTTTGGCTGAGAATGGGTTTGAACCCGCCACCTCTGGTATATGGGGCTGGCGCCCTACTCCTTTGAGCCACAGGTGCCACCCCTGGCTATTTTTTTTTCTTTTTTGCAGTTTTTGGCTGGGGCTGCATTTGAACAGCCCCAGGTTTGAACCCACCACCTCCAGCATATGGAGCTGGTATCCTACTCCTTTGAGCCACAGGTGCCACCCATCCCGGCTATTTTTTTTATTGCAGTTGTCATTGTTGTTTAGCAGGCCCAGGGCAGGCTCCAACCCGCCAGCCTACAGGTGCCAAGCCTGGAAGGATTTTTTTTTAATAAAAACTTTTAATGGAACTAATCAAGGTAAAGAGAAAGAAAGGGCAAGAATAACAATATTAGGAATGAAAAGGGGATAATGTCCCCTTTAATCTATTATTATAGATAATAGTTAAACCTATTATCCATTTAATATTAACATCTATAATTAATCCCCTTTTTGTATGTGCAACTTTTTGATAATAAAGACTTAAATAAATGAATAAATTCCTAGGAAAATATAATTGATCAAAACTGACTCGGGAAAAAATAGAAAACCTGAATAACCTTCAAGCCATTATATAAATCTGGTGGATAATAAAAAAACAGTAAAAAATCTTTTAGTGAAGAAAGCACCAAGACCAGGCTTTCACAGGTTTCCAGAGAAATCAAGTAAACAGATTATTTTAGTCTTACTTAAGCTTTTCCATAAAATAATGAAAGTAAAATACTCCTAACAAGGCTAATATAGCATTTATATTGAACCAGCAAAAAGAGTTCAAAGAAGAATATGGTTTTTCATGTTCACATGGTTTTGGTGAGATTGTACTTTGTTCCCACTACTTTACAAAAAATAATATTGATCTTATGGATGATTAGTGATACCAATTATCTCATTTATGATTTATGATAACTTTATTTATTTATTTTTGAGACAATCTCAAGCTGTCATCCTGGGTAGAATGCCATGGCATCATAACTCACAGTGACGTCCAACTCCTGGGCTCAAGTGACCCTCTTGCCTCAGTTTTTCTATTTTTAGTAGAGACAGGGGTCTCACTCTTGGTCAGGCTGGTCTTGAACTCATGAGCTCAAGTAATCCACCTACCTTGGCCTCCCAGAGTGCTAGGATTACAGGCGTGAGCCACTGTGCCCAGCCCAATAACTTTATTTCAAAAATTAAAAAAAATTAAGTGTTAAACTTAAGAACAAGTTCCAGTATGGACTTTTTTTTTTTTTTTGAGACAGAGTTTCATTATGTCACCCTTGATAGAGTGCTGTGACGTCACAGCTCACAGCAACCTCTAACTCTTGGGCTTAAGCGATTCTCTTGCCTCAGCCTCCCAAGTAGCTGGGACTACAGGCGCCCATCACAGCACCTGGCTATGTTTCTGTTGCAATTGTCATTGTTGTTTGGCAGGCCTGGCTCATTCAAACCCACCAGCTCCGGTGGATGTGGCCCACGCCCTAGCCACTGAGCTACAGGGCTAGTAGGGATATCTTATGATAGTGAGCAACAACAAAAAGGCCTACTAGAAAATGGTGATCAGTTCCCTCTTCCTTTCCTCTCAGTGGCTAATTAAAACCTTCCATGCTATCAAGCTCACTCCCCCCCCCCCCCCCCCCCCCCCCCCCCCCCGCTTCCTGCCTTTACTTCTTTTTTCAGTGATAATGTGGAGGCCGTTGAATCTGAAATCTCTCAACATTATTTTCCCCCAGAACTTTTACAATTTATCTACATCTACACCTAGCCTTAGCCTGTCCTCCCATTAAAGAGAAATCACTCCACCTGTGTCCTGTTTCCCACCTCCTCCATCACTTTATTCCATCAATTATTCTCATTTTGTCAATATCACTATTTCTGTTTACTTTTTCTCTCTCAGCCGAATTTAGTCAATAGCATCATCAGCCATCCTGTCATTTAGGCAAATTAAAACATGAGAGAGGTTCTTGATTCCTCACTCTCTCTTGCTCTCCTTCCTCCAAATGTATACAATCATCCGAGTCTCATTTATCTATTCACTGAATATTTCCCACACTTTCCCTTTCCATTCCACTGCCACTGTCTTGGTTCAGGACTCCATCATCTTTCACTTCTAGACTGATGTAGTTTTTCCTCCTTGATAGCATGGCCTAGAAGAAAAGCAGGGACCTTGGAGTCAGTCTGCGTTCAGAGGCCAACAATATACCTTTACTAGAATTGTGACCTTAGGGAGATTAATTTCTCTAAACCTTATTTTTCTCAGCTATAAAATGAAGATGATGATTGTCATTAGGTATTATTATACTGATTAGGTGAGATTATGCATATAATCACACTTAATACTATGCCTTGCAGGTAGTGGGCACTCAGGAAATGTGAATTTTCTCTCTCTCTCTCTCTCTCTCTCTCTTTCTTTTTGTAGAAACAGAGTCTCACTTTATTGCCCTTGGTAGAGTGCTGTGAGATCAAAGCTCACAGCAACCTCCAACTCCTAGGCTTAAGCAATTCTTTTGCCTCAGCCTCCCAAACAGCTGGGATATAGGCGCCCACCACAACACCTGGCTATCTCTGTTCTTACAATTTATTTTTCTCTAGTCCCTTGCCACACTGCTATGTGAGTTTAACACATGTCACTTTCCTAATGAAAATTCTTTGGGATATAGGCGCCCACCACAACACCTGGCTATCTCTGTTCTTACAATTTATTTTTCTCTAGTCCCTTGCCACACTGCTATGTGAGTTTAACACATGTCACTTTCCTAATGAAAATTCTTTGGTGGTTTCAATTTGCCACGTGTTCAAATCCTAATTCCATCATCAACTTGGGACATAAAACACCTCATCACTTGACCCTCCAGCCTTGCCTTCACTCCTGCTTCAAATCCACCAGCTCCTTGAGGGTACAAAAGGACTACGTCTTATCTATCTTGAAATGTCTAGGGCAGCGGTTCTCAACCTGTGGGTCACGACCCCTTTGTAACAAGGAAAATACATTGCGGCATTAGGAAGGTTGAGAACCACTGGTCTAGGGTCTAACAACAGCTTTAAGTTCAAGATAAAGGCTGTTAAAAAACAGAATGAATGCTCATTCAAAAGCATGTTTAACTTTTGAATAAAATTCACTTTCACTTCACAACTATCAAAAGTTGATATTCGGAAATTTTTTGAGTGGCTTTTGATAGAAGGTAGAAGTTGCTATGAAATTAAGAAAAATGACATTTTTCCTTTGACATGTTTGTTATTTTGTGATCATAGGCATCACCAGTTTTGATTTGCTCTGAAGTTTCTTAAACTGACAGAATAACATCATCCTTTAGGAAAATCATACCTGAGTTAATCATGAAGGGATGGATCAAAGGGAAATTGATGGCATGTAATGCAAGAGTCAAACAAGAAAGCAACACAGCAAACATCTCAAATAGCTTAATTTTATGTGATATTCATGGTAGTATCACTTTGTATTTAATAAGGACTTTCCTTTCAAAGATCTCAAAGTTCTTTGAATATATTACTTTGTTTTTACTGACAAAGTCCTTGGGACATAAAGAGAAATTATAACTTAAGAAAATAAAACTTGCTTTGGGCCCTTCACATTTTTTGTTTTTAAATGTCAAGTATTTCTGTTTTCCCATACTCAGACTGCTAAGTACTATTGGTGAAAATTACACAACTAGGCATGCTGCTAACACTAATATCCATGGTCACCATTGATCCCTAAACAACCTTTATTATATCTCCATGGTCTCACTGATGTTGCTTTCTGTCTTCCTCCATTTACTATAAACTCATAGTTAGACCTAGACGCTTGATCTGATTTAGGTTTAATTTTTGTATAAGTATGTCATAAGTGGTGCTAGGTACATAATGCTTATTGCCTTTCTTTTTCAGTTAGGAGTCATTGAGATTCATTTCTCAGATTGATTATTTTACTAAAGGTTTGAATAATTATAATATTCTAAGTATAATCAGCAGGGTGATCAGCTTATAAAGTGTATATATATATGCCACTCCCCTGCATAAAACTCTTCAATGTCCATTATTGTTGTTGGGTTAAAATCTAAGTTCCTTAACATGGATTCTTACAAGCTTATCAAATAATAGCTCCAGACATGCTGATCTTGTTGCAGGTTTCCAAGTGGACCGTACTCCAGACCACCTCAGGACATTCACATGTGCTGTGTCCTCTGTCTAAAACGTTTTCCCCTCACTTCCAAATTCACTTAACAAACTTCATATCATTTCTTTTTTTTTTGAGAGAGAGAGAGAATCTCACTATGTTGCCCTCAGTAGAGCGCCGTGGCATCATAGCTCACAGTAACCTCAAACTCTTGGGCTTAAGTGATTCTCTTGCCTGAGCCTCCCGAGTAGCTGGGACTACAGGTGCCCACCACAATGCCTGGCTAGTTTTTGGTTGCAGTTGTCATTGTTGTTCAGCAGGCCTGGGGTTGGGCCCTAACTCGCCAGCCTCAGTGTATGTGGCCGGTGCCCTATTCATTGAGCTATGGGCGCTGAGTCCATATCATTTCTTTCATGTGTATGTGGTAGGTAATTTTTCTTTTTCTTTCTTTTATTTTATTTTTTCTCTTTTTATTATTTATTTATTTATTTTACAACAGAGTCTCACTTTGCCGCCCTCAGTAGGGTGCTATGGCATCATAGCTCGCAGCAACCTCAAACTCTTGGGCTTAAGCGATTCTCTTGCCTCAGCCTCCCAACTAGCTGGGACCACAGGTGCCTGCCACAATGCCTGGTTATTTTTTGTTGCAGTTGTCATTGTTATTTAGCTGGCCCGAGCTGGGTTCAAACCTGCCAGCCTTGGTGTATATGGCTGGCACTGTAACCACTGTGTATGGGTGCCGAGCTTTTTTTTTGTTATTGTTGTCATTGTTGTTTTTAGCAAGCCCTGGCCGAGTTAAAACCCACCAGCCCTGGGGCATGCGGCTGGCACCCTAACCACTGAGCTGCGGGTGCTGAGCCTATTTTTTCCCTTTTTAAATTTCAAATTAATATGAGGGTACAAATTTTTAGGTTACATTATTCTTACTTCCTTTTTTTTTTTTT
>NW_003852552.1:850682-851972 GCF_000181295.1 Otolemur garnettii
CCCGCCACTTTAAGTGTATGTGGCTGGTGCCTTAGCCACTTGAGCCACAGGCACCGAGCCCATTATTCTTACTTTCAAGATAAAGTTCAAGTTGTACAAGAGCCCTTCATCCTAGGGGCACGCTGAAGACTTTCACATTGTGCACATTAGGTGAAATCCCACCAATTGCCTGTCCCCTCCCCTCTCATGCCTCTCCCCTTTCCCTTGTTAGACTATATTTGTGTTTTATCATTTGTGGGGGCATGTAGTTGTTTATATATTGGTTTCATATTAGTATTGATTACATTGGATACTTTTTTCCCCATTCTTGAGAGACTTTACTAAGAAAAATGTGTTTCAACTCCATCTAGGTAAACATAAAAGATGCAAAGTCTTTGTCTTTTTTATGGCTGAATAGTATTCCATGGTATACATATACCACAGTTTGTTAATCCATTTATGGGTTGATGGGCATTTGAGTTCCTTCCATAACTTGGCACTTGTGAATTGAACTGCAATAAACATTCTGGTGCAAATGTCTTTATGATATTTTATTTTATTTTTGAGACAGGGTTTCACTTTGCTAACCAGGCTAGGGTGCATAGCCCAATCATGGCTCAGCAGCCTCAAACTTCTGGGCTTAGCAATCCTCCTGCCTCAGCCTCCTGAGTATCTGCGACTATAGGCATGCACCACTACACCTGGCCAATTTTTCTATTTTTTGTAGAGATAAGGGTCTCACTATGTTTGTCAGGCTGAACATCACTTCTTATCCTCAGTTTAAGTATAACATCTTCAGGAAGGTCTTCCCCAAAGTCTAAAACTAGGTTAGCTCCACCTATTATATGCTCCTATTACCAAACACCCATATTTCTCCCATTATTATGCTCTTGACACTTATTTGAACTGTGTCCTGCAACTTCTGTTTTGTTCATTCCTGTATCTCCAACTCTCTAACTGAAGAAATACAAGTACGTATTAGGTGCTCAGTATTTGTTGAATGAACTTATGTCACTAAAATATCAGCTTTTGTTTTTGAATTATTAATAAAATATGTTCATGTCACCCTCTTATAAAGCATTTTTATGTATGTCATCACATTAAGCACCACAATACCCCAGTCATGATGGAAAAAACAGACATAATTGTATTTCTCCTCCTCTGCTTCCGTGAATTATGCTTGTGAACATAGCTACTATGACACTCATCTTGACTTAATATGGTCAGAAATGTGTATTTATTTATTTCTTCTGTTTCATATCTGGGATTCTAACATCTAAAAGAGCTTAGACCCAAATCAAGAATGTGAAG
>NW_003852552.1:852252-853308 GCF_000181295.1 Otolemur garnettii
TGGAGTCACAGCTCGCAGCAGCCTCAAACTCTTGGGCTTAAATGATTCTTTTGTCTCAGCCTCCCAAGTAGCTGGGACTACAGGAGCCTGCCACAACGCCTGGCTATTTTTTGGTTGTAGTTGCCATTGTTGTTTGGCAGGCCCAGGCTGGATTCAAACCTGCCAGCTCCAGTATATGTGGCTGGCAACCTAGTTGCTGACCTACAGGTGCTGAGCCTCTGTCCTTATCTTTATCTAATAGCAAGGTACCATCCTTCATTTCCTATCTTTGCTTCAAACCCTCCAGGAAGACTTTCCTGAATGGGGTTAATGTTGCCTTCATCTGGGTTATATTTGAACTTTGCTATTACTTAATTCTGATTTTGCACATATCATTTTTTGTCTACCTCACTCATACTCCTGCTGAACTGTGATTTCCTTGAGGCTAGGTATTAAGCCCTATTACTTTTTCATATTAAACATCCAACACTATGTCTGGCATACAATAGATGCTCAATTCATAATTGTTGAATCATTGACACAAAATAACATATCTTTTGTTTATAATTAATTTTTGCATAATAAAAGATAGGTTTGTTTGGTGGAAGTGATGGTAGTTACCTTGAAAAATGAATAGGGGTGGGGTGCAGTGGCTCACGCCTGTAATCCTAGCACTATGGGAGAAAGAGGCGCCTCCCTCTTCAACTCCTTGCTTGAGCTCAGGAGTTCAAGACCCACCTGAGCAAGAGTGAGACCCTGTCTCTACTAAAAACAGAAAAACTAGCTAAGTATGGTGGCACAGACCTGTAGTCCTAGCTACAGGGTGAGGAATGGTGAGGCAAGAGGATTGCTTGAGCCCAAGAGTTTAAGGCTGTTGTGAGCTATGATTAGGGTGACCAGATTTTAACATCTGTGAGGCGGGACAACATGGCGCGGGGGCGGAGCGGGGGTGGAGGCAGGGCAGGGCCTGAAAACAATGCAAACTTTGATAAGCAGTTCTCATAATCACTTCTCAGCAATTATTTGTTATTACAGTTTAACATTATGAAATTAACAGCTTGGCACCTATGGCTCAAG
>NW_003852552.1:858362-864515 GCF_000181295.1 Otolemur garnettii
GCTCAACTTTGAATACAGGGTTTTATAGCCAAGGAGCTGAGTGGGGGCCAGCGGATGGAAATTACTAAGAGGAAACATCAGGAGTAAAGGGGATTCTTTTCCTTTTTGAGACAGAGTGTCACTCGGTCACTCTTGGGAGAGTGCCATGACATCACAGCTCATAGCAACTTCACACTCTTGGGTTCAAGTGATTCTCTTGCCACAGCCTCCCGAGTAGCTGGGACTACAGGTGACTGCCACAACACCTGGCTGTTTTTAGCAATGGGGTTTCACTCTTGCTCAGGCTGGTCTCGAACCCGTGAGCTCAGGCAATCCACCCACCTTGGGATCCTCAGGGCTGGGATTACAGGCTTGAGCCACCCTGCCCAGCAGTAAAGGGGATTCTTGATAAACCAGTTCTTGCTGAAGATAGGCCAGAATGATTAGAGGATGAAGAACCTGATCAGATGTTGAGGGAGATCAAATATTGAGGGGGAGTTCTTGATAAACTAATTCAGCAAGATTCTTTGCTAAAATTCAATTTTATAAGGCAGTACAGAGATAGGCCTAGGAGAGGTTTCAGAAGACTGATTGTGCCTGGCCCAAGGATGCAGTCCGCCTGTCACCCAAGCCAATCGACAGCGAAGCAGATGAGAGATCAACAATTTCACTTTTACTTACAGAAAATCCAGCAATTCCAGAAAACAGTGAGGATATCTCCTCAAAGAACTGTCCTGCCCTCCTCTTTCTCTTTGTTACTTTTTATTCTCACAGTACAAGCATCAGATTCCTCCTTATAGGATATAAAGTTACTCAATATCTTCTTATCGTCAAAGCAATTTTATTCTAGATTAAATTTATAGTTAGTCAACACTTCACTGGGTACACGGAGTACTCTGGGTCCTTGACCTGTACCATGGAGTCCAGTTCCCCAACTTATCGATGACGGTAGCCTTGGAAGTGAATAAACAATCTCCAGATGGCAGCACGTAAGCTCACCGGCCTTGTTAGGTCCTGACCAACAGTGCCCTGAGTGAAATGGCTATTCAGGTCAACAGTCATATGATTAAAGTTCGGCGAATCAAAGAATCTTTGTCAACAACCAAGGATTGCCAGACTCTGAGGCAAGTATCTAATATTTAGGGTAGAGAAAAAAATAAGAAACAAACAGAAAAATAAAGAAACTTGAGGGGAATATAGACTGTGCAAGAAGAAAATTTTATAAAATCTTCAGTGATGTACACAGATAAAATGTAGGTGTGAAACATAAACAGGAGGACTATTTCTTTAAAGAGGAATATTCAGAGAAAAAATAAGATAACATTTGGAAATTAAACAGTAGATAGAGATGTGTCAGGTCAATAACCTAAAATTATTTTTCTGAACTTTATGATATTCATGATATTTGTTACCTTTTTTGTATTGTGAATTTTATAATTTATTCTCTCTCTCTCTTTTCTTTGAGACAGAGCCTCACTTTGTCATCCTTGGTAGAGTGCTGTGGCGTCATAGCTCACAGCAACCTCCAACTCCTGGGCTCAAGGGAATCTCTTGCCTCAGTCTCCCAAGTAGCTGGGACTATAGGTGTGAGCCACTGCACCCAGCTTTATTCTCTTATTCTAAATAAATATCCTCACTTTTACCTAGCATTTACTTTTGTTTTTATGATTTTGTGTTCATTGTTCTGAGGAGGGCCCCAAAATTGTATATAAATTTCAGGCCCCTCAAAACTTATGTCCACCTCTAATGGCAACTTCATCTTTCCAGTTGCTCACGTTTAACCATTAGATTAGGGGTTTATTTGTTTGTTTTTGTTTTTTTGAGACCCTGGGTAGGGTGCTGTGGTATCATAGCTCACAGCCACCTCCAACTCTTGGGCTCAAGAGATTCTCTTGCCTCAGCCTCCAGACAAGTTGCTGGGACTACAGGCACCCATCACAAATAGGCGTGAGCCACTGTGCCCCCCAGTAGATTAGTTTTGACTCCCTTCTTTCTCTCAGACCTCACATCCAGTCTTTCAGGAAATTCTGTTGGTGCTGCCTTCGAAATATATGCATACTGTGACCACTGCTACCACCCTGGTCCAAATCACCATCATTATATGCCTGGATTCCTGCAATAGTGATTGCCCTTTTCTCCTCGCTCTCACTCTTGCCGCCTACTGTGTATTCTCAATACAACAGCCAGAGAATTAGCTTCTCCAAACCTAAGTCATGTGATATCATTTCTCTGCTTGGTACCCAGTTTAATGGTTCTGCTTTCACTTGCACTGGTCCCACATTTCTTCTCTGATCTCCTATGGAACTCTTTTTCTTTGGTTCACCCTGATCTAGCCAGACTGACCTTTTTACTATACTTAGAAGACACCAGGCTTGATGTTCCCATCTCAGGGCCTTTATACCAGGGTATTACCCAGGAGATATATTCTTCTGGATATTACCCAGATTTTTTTTTTTTTTGAGACAGACTCTCACTTTGTTGCCCTCAATAGAGTGCTGTGGCATCATAGCTCACAGCAAACCTCAAACTCTTGGGCTCAAGTGATTCTCTTGCCTCAGCCTCCCGAGTGGCTGTGACTACAGGTGTCTGCCACAATACCAGGCTAGTTTTAGAGACCTGCTCTCGCTTTTACTCAGGCTGGTCTCGAACTTGAACTCGTGAGCTCAGGCAATCCATCCACCTCGGCTTCTCAGAGTGCTAGGATTACAGTTCTGAGCCATCATACCGGCCTTGATATTACCTAGATATGTGCAAGATAATCTCTCCAACCGCTTTCAATTCCTTGCTTCAATGTTACTTTCTCAAGGAGGTCTATCCAATCCATCCTATTTAGAATTCTAACCCAGTCCACCCCTGCTCCATGGCCTGGAATTCTTCACCTCGTTTTCTGTGTCCTTTGTTTAATAGCACTTTTCACCTTCTAACATATTATACGATGTATTCATTATGCTTGTCGTTTATTGCATGTCTACTCCCATCACAATGTTAACTATTATGCTAACATAGTGCAATACTTACTGGTAAATAAAAAAAGAGAAAAAAGTCATGAAATTAGACATATAACGTTATTCTATGTCTATTTTAAAATTTCTCTGTGTGTGACATTTTTGCATGGAAAAAAAACCAGAGAGCCAGAGCCTTCATCCTTTTTTAAAACTTTTTTGAAAGTAATTTCAAACTTAAAAAGTTGCACGAATAACAACAGGGCAAAGAACACCCACATGTCCCATTAACATTTTACTCCATTTGCCTGATTGCTTGCTGTTTCCCTCCCATATCTATACATCTGTGTACATTCACACACACACACACACACACTCACATATCACTTTTTTTCCTGCACTATCTGAGAGTAAGTTGCATAAAGTTCTTTACCTCTAAATACACAGGGAGCATTTCCTCTAAAATAACAATCTTTTCTCCTATTACCACAGTACAGTTGTTAAACTCAGAAAATTTCACATTGAGACAATGCTTTTACCCAATCCAACAACTATATTCCAGTTTTTTTAGTTGACCAAATAATTTCCTGTGTGGTATTGTATCATTCTGTGTTGTTTTACAAAGACCACAGATGGCTTTTATGATTTTTAAACACTCTTCATTGTTTTAATTATCTCCGAAGCTGGGATAAGCAAAACACCTCCCAAGATTTAACCTCTTGGACTTTAAGTAATATACCTTGACATCATTACTTTTCATACAGTCGCTGTACCTATATGGGTGCAATATAGGACTGCTTTCCTTTTCTGGAAAGCTACTAGTTGTTTCCAGTTACTTCAAATTTCTGACCGAATGCCATGATGATGACTGGTATTGAATCCTGAAACAGCCTCACACTTAAAGGCCCTCAAATCAAGTAAAGTAGGGTTCTTTTTTTTTTTTTTTTGCAGTTTTTTTTTGGCCAGGGCTGGGTTTGAACCCACCACCTCTGGCATATGGGGCTGGCGCCCTGCTCCTCGGAGCCATAGGCACCGCCCAAAAGGTAGAGTTCTTTATGAGAATCCTCTGCAACCTCTCAAAGAGTACAAAATCTAGTCAGAAAGATACATGAGCAGGTTTTTTTTTTTTTTGGTTTGTTGTTGTTGTTATTAAACTAATTCTAAGAGGCTACTTCTGTTGTATCGATATGTTAACTGTGATGTTTCTCCTTTCTGAAGAAAAGCAGCATGAGCCCTTGAAAGAGTACCAAAATTCATTCTTCTGAATCTTTTGTTCAAGTCTTTTAAAATGAATTCTCCTTCCTTCTCCTTTAATTCTGTGGTGTGCAGGAGCCAGCCTGACCACCACACTGTTTTGAGCGAGTCACTGGATCACAGTATCTTCAACATAATCATTGGAGGGCCTGAGCAGGCTACTGGAACCACATAGAGGCAAAGCATTGACAGGGCCTAAGAAATGCTGTTTTCCTTCCAAAAGGCCTTTTGAAAATTGTATAAGTATGTGCAAGCATTGTGTAGAATTAACAAAAGTTTTGAGTTTTTATATATCTTTCAGATTACAAAAAGCTATTATATTTTTTCTAAAATAAATAAGTTATTGACTGTAGCACTTAAAGATCAGTTGAATTTATGTTGAGTAAATTGTGCAGGCCTTAAAACTTCTACCACACAGGCACTTTATTGAGCAAAATAATTTTGAAAATTTATTCATAGAATCATTAAGAATGTGTTTATTGAGCCATTTGAGGATAATCAGTAAAATCACTAGCCATTTTTACAAAACCTTACATTGGAAAAGTGGAGACTACAGTTACCAAAAAGGCATTATTATCACAATTTAAAACTCTCTCTCTCTAACATATATTAGCTATTTTCATTAGGAAAATTATCCTATTATCTACACAGCATATAATACAGATTAAGGCCATTAGGCCAAGTTTCATAACATTATATTGATAGAAAAATAAATTTGAATTTAACCACCTACAAAGTACTCTACTGAACCATAGCACAGTGGGTACTGAAAGTGGAAAATAATGGTGAAAGTGACTGAGTGCTTATTTCTGTCTTCTGTGGGGAATGGCAATATTTAATCTGGAGATTTCCCAGCATTAGCAAGACACTCCGCTGTAGGGGAGTTGGAAATGGGAGCAATAAACAGTTAACTGGAGTATGCTGTAAGGCATTTTTAAAGACCAAGATCATAAGATTTGGCATATTAATAACTCTTATATTATAGCAGCCTTGCAGGTGAAAAGGGAGCCTGCAGATGACTGCTGTTCTTCGTCCCATTTTGCTGCAAACTTTTTGCCTGAGCTTCTTGTCGGAATCTCTATCCTGGAGCAGAAAAAGAGGCTAAGATGAAGGGAAAGTGAGCTGGTAGAAAGTTAAAGGTATTGAATGTTATTCCAAAAAGGCTTGTTTTGGATGCGAGGACATTTATTCCCCTTTCCACCAACAGTGACTAGAATGGCGCACATGCAATCCACAGACCATAAACAGTACACTAAGATAAGGGGACGTGCCCGGGTCCATATCCAGCAGAGAGAGAGACAGAGAAGATTGAGATCAAGAATACTAGATGAATATAAAAACCATAAAAAGAGTGCCTCCATATTTTTACCTCTATAATCTCTCTTCTGTCCCCCTATTCTACTGTCACCTCCCATAAAATATTTACTATGGAAGAAGGAGCAGAGCTACTTGCAGTAAACATTTCTCACCATAACTGATGGGAAATATTCACAGCAAACCCCTTAGAGATGATGATAGAATTTGAGGAGGGACACATTTGCTTAATCATCACTTTCTCCTTTCACTTGAGAAATTTTTGTTACTCTATTAGAAGGATATCAGGGCAGGAATGGTGGCTCAGGCCTATAGTCCCAGCTACTTAAGAAGCTGAGACAAGTGGATTGCTTGAGCCCAGGAGTTTGAGGTTGCTGTGAGCTATGACTCTACAGCACTCTACAGGCAGTTACAATGATACTATATAATTTGCACAATAGGATTGTATATTCAAACTTTCTTTCTACTGTATGAAATAAATGTAAGTATTTTAACAAATTAAACTTAAGTATTCATTTCATATACTTAATTATATCTTTACCTTTATGTTTATTTGGAGACTAAAGGGAATGAATTACAGAGCTTTTCTGATTTTTTTGTGTGTGTGTGGTTTTTTTTGGCTGGGCTGGGGTTTGAACCTGCCACCTCTGGCATATGGGGCCAG
>NW_003852552.1:865826-870041 GCF_000181295.1 Otolemur garnettii
CAGCTCACAGCAACCTCCAAGTCCTGGGCTCAAGCGAGTCTCCTGCCTCTGCCTCCCAAGTAGCTGGGACTATAGGTGCCTACCACAATGCCTGGCTATTTTTTGGTTGCAGCCATCATTGTTGTTTGGGAGGCCCGGGCTGGATTCAAACCCGCCACCTTAGGTGTATGTGGCTGGCGTCTTAGCCACTTGAGCCACAGGCGCCAAGCCAATTAAAGGAATTTTTATCTAATTTTTAGTGATAAAATTTTGCAATTTTAACATACTTTCTGAAAATATTTTTTAAATATATGAACCCATTTCCCTGTCTGGTATTCACAACATAGTTGAACCCTCATTTCATTTGAAGACTATCTTTCAGGATTTCAAACTGTTTGTACTACACATCAGTAATTAGAGAACGTCACAAAATGGCTTTAGTCAGTATTCACTCAGCATACACCCTGGAAGTAGGATTTATGATTAAATATCTTACATACAGTTTATTTTATAACTTGTTTCTTTTATCTGAAACTTTGAATTTTAAATAATTTAAGTAAAATTTACACAATTTTAATCTTCTAGCAAGCAGGAGGCCCCTTCATTTGAGATTTTGCTAAAATTAGAAAGCATATTATATTCCAAGAGTAGCTCTTTGAACTTCTTATTAAAGCTCTACATGCTATGTTTTTAAGCATTTAATTTTAAAATTCCAAGTTAATTTTTCAATTCATTTTGCCGAAAAATATTTTTCATGTTAGAAGATAAAAGCAGAGAAAATGATATTAGAGAAAGAAGAAATAATTAATTCTCTTATGAAGCTTGATCAAAAAGGTTTATGAGATTATCATCTTAGTGTGAGAATACTTCCCTAGATGGAAAATAAAAGGTTGGAGGAGATTGAAACAAAAACAATAGGAATAAAAAAAAATAGATCAACGAAAGTTCATTCTTCTTTTGCCTACTATCCTAGGACAGCTATGGAGCCAGACATAAAAAACAAGCTGGAGGCAGAATTAAAACCTATCTCTCTGTCACCCTTGCTAACAAAATCAGCCCATGGATGAAACACAATGAAAAACACCCTTATTGTAGCTCAAAAAAGAGAGAGATGTGGCTATATCTTTTAAGTTCAAGGAGTAAATTTCCAGAATGAAAAATACATCAGAGTTGTCTAGCGCTTGCCCAAGCTGATCTCAAACTCCTGAGCTCAAGTAATCCACCCACCTCAGCCTCCCAGAGTGCTAGGATTATAGGCATGAGTCACTGTGCCTGGCCTACCTGGTCCCTTTCTAGAAACATTTCATGTTCTATCTCCTCCATGAAAAACTCAGAACATCTTCTGGTCTAGACAGTCTTTTCTTTCCCTGAACCACTAGAGGATTTATTGACTCTATGATTCATTTATTAATTATTCATTCATTGCCTTCCAACATCTTTTTAAATCAATTTTATTATTTTTCTGATCATAAAATTAAATGTGTTCTTAATATAACTTATAGCAAGTTCTAAAGAATAAAATAAAAATCAGCCATAATATAACCACCAGGAAATAATCCCTACTAAGACTTAAACAAATTTCTTTTTCATTTTTATATTATGAATGCATAACTACTTTTTTTTTTTTGCTTCTAAAACTGAATACGCTCTGCTCATTGTCATGCTGTCTTACATGTCACTACTGCATCAACACTCCCTTATGTTTTAAATATTTTTGAAAAACAGGTTGATAGAAATTCTCCTTCCAGTATGAATCAGCAAGCTACTAAAAATTATTCTCTGACAAATTAAGAACTATAAATTAAAAGCACGTGCATTGCCGAGGAGAGGCAAAGTTTGAAGGAAGCAACTAGCACAGCATAAATTTCATGTTTTCAGACACAAGAAAGAGAATGATACAAGAAAGGCCCAAAAAGTTCTTCAGGTAGAAAAGAAATAATACCAGAGAAAACCTCCTTTCTTTTCTTTTTTTCCTTATTTATTATTATTATTATTTTTTATGTAGTCTCACTCTGCCATCCTGGGTAGAGTGCCGTGGCTTCATAGCTCACAGCAACCTCCAATTCTTGGGCTCAAACAATCTTTTTGCTTCAGCCTCCCCAGTAGCTGGGACTACAGGTGCCCACCACAACATCTGGCTATTTTTAGAGACAAGGTCTTGCTGTTGGTTAGCACTCCTGAGCTCAAGCAATCCACCAGCCTTAGCCTCCCAGAGTGCTAGGATTACAGGCATGAACGAACCACTGAGCCCCGCCTTAGATCTTTCAAAGTAAATGAAGAGAATAAAAAAAAAAATGTAAATAGTGGGGTCAAAATAAAAGACCATCTTCTATTTTAATTTCCTTAACGTGCACACAACTAAAAAAGAAATGAAGGGTAGGCAACTATTTTATTTTTTAATTTCTTTAAAGTTCACACAACTAAAAAAAAGAGAAAAAGAAAGTGCATACAACTATTTTATTCTATTTTTATTTTTATTTTTATGTAACTATACCAGCCCCACCCCCAGCGTTTTGAGATAAGTGTCTCACTCTATTGCCCTGGGTAAAGTGCAGTAGCATCACCATAGTTCACCACAACCTCAAACTCCTAGGCTTAGCTTCCCAACTAGTGGGGACTATAGGCACATGCCACAATGCCTAGCTAATTTTTCTATTTTTTGTACACAGTCTTGCTCAGGCAGGTTTTGAAATCTTGAGCTCAAGTAATCCTCCTGCCTTGACCTTCAGAGAGCTAGGATTATAAGCGTGAGCTGCTGGGCCCAGCCAGTCCCCATTTTGAATGTTTCTTATATATTTATTATTTTCAACAACCTTGCGATATGCACTCCTACTAAACTTACTTTTCGGTGAGAAACAGGCAGAGGTTAAATAACTCACTCACAATGATCATTACTGCCGATAAATGGCTAAGACAGGACCAAACCCAGCCTAGCTTCTGAGTGTACAAGTGATTCATGATAATGCCCCACTGAAATAATTTTCACAGTTTCCTATTCTAGACAGAATCTCTAACACTTCTGAAAGCTAATTGTGACCTATTTATCACTTTTCACAGTAACCAGCTTTATGAAATGGATGGTACATATCCATGCCCTATCTAAACATAGAAACAGTACCCCTGCCACAGAACCCAAGCTAGATAGCAATGTTCAAACTTAAAAACCATGCATTGGTTCTGCTGTAACTTCTTGCTTACATTACCTGTGTCCAGAATAATCACTACATCTGCCTATATTTAAAAATATTCCCTGAGCCTCAGTAAGTATGCAACTAGTGTTTCTGATTCTTTCCCCTTTAAGACACAGAAAGAAAATGGATTCTCATTTTTGTGCCCCAGGCACGAAACAGCTCTGGCCATGGACAGGCATCAGGCTAGGATGAACAAGGGGCTGTTAGTTTACTTTGCCCTGGTTGATCTAAGAGTAGCACCACTGATCAGGTGTCTCTTTGCCCATTCCCAGGGGTTCATAGAGGAGAGCTCATAGTGAGCTCCATCCGGGGTCTTGCTTTAGCTCAGGTTGGTCTTGAACCTGTGAGCTTGGGCAATCCACCCGCCTCAGCCTCCCAGAGTACTGGGATTACTAGCATGAGCCACAGGGCCGGGCTCGCACAACCTTGGCAAACAAACATTATAGCATTCATTTGGGGAGTCAAAATGCAACAAATTGTAACATTTGTAGCGAACAGTAACAAAAAAAGGCGGAAGGTCGGGTTGCAAGAGTGGTTGGTATGTGGTTGTAAGATTTCTGTATTGTGTGTAAGTAGTACAAGATTGATGCTTAGAAAACTAACACATTTAAGAAAGTTAACCGTAATCCCTATAGTAACCGCTAAAAACATACATATTAAAAGAGTGTCACTAAAAAGTTGATAGATACATTAAAAACTAAATTCTAAATACAGGCAGGCATCTATCAGTTAATAATGGGTATATACTTTGGGAAATGTGCCCTTATTTATTTATTTATTTGAGACAGAGTCTCACTATGTCACCCTCAGTAGAGTGCTATACCGTCACAGCTCACAGCAACTTCAAACTCTTGGGCTCAAGCAATTCTCTTGCCTCATCCTCCCTTGTAGCTAAGACTACAGGCATCCCCCACAATGCCCAGCTATATACATATATATATATATTTTGAGACAGGAGACTCAAGCTGTCCCCCTGGGTAGAGTGCTGTGGCATCACAGCTCACAGCAACCTCCAACTCCTGGGCTCAAGCGAGTCTCCTGCCTC
>NW_003852552.1:870914-886517 GCF_000181295.1 Otolemur garnettii
GAGCCATATTCAAATAATTTAAAAGAGGGCAGGAAGAACAAATCAGAAAGACAAAAATAAGAAGGAACAAACAAAAACCAAATTGTAAAACAGTACATCTAATGACAACCATATTAATAATTACATTAAATGATAACAGATTATACACCCTGATTAAAAGGCAGATATTATCAGAAATGCTAAAAATTCAAGCCTCAATTATCTGCTGTCTATACATACATACCTTAATTTTAAAATTTTTTTCCATACACACTTTAAATATGACACAGATATGTGGGAAAAATGAAAAAAGTGTATCATGCAAATAGTAAACATAAGAAGGACACAGTAGAAACTTTAAGACCTAGCCGGGCACTGTGCTGGGTGCCTGTAGTCCCAGCTACTCTGGAGGCTGAGGCAAGAGAATTGCCTAAGCCAAAGAGGTGGAGGTTGCTCTTTGGAGGTTGTGAGCTGTGATGCCACAACACTCAACCGAGGGCAATAGAGTGAGAGTGATAGAGTGAGATTCTGTCTCTAAAAAAAAAAAAAGAAAGAAAGAAACTTTAAGACCAAGAGTATAACTGAAGGTAAAGAATAGCATTCTATACAGATAATAGAATCAATTTTTCAGAAAAAAATCTTAAATGTACATGTGTTTAATAATAGAACTTCAAAATTTATGAAGCAACAATTGACAGAATTAAAGAGAAAAATAGACCATTCCAAAAATCACAATAGATCTTATTATTTTTTTAATTTATTTTATTATTTTTATTTTTTTTGAGACAGACTCCTCAAGCCGTCACCCTGGGTAGAGTGCTGTGGCATGACTGCTCACAGCAACCTCCAACTCCTGGGTTCAAGTGATTCTTCTGCCTCTGCCTCCCAAGTAGCTGGGACTATAGGTGCCCACCACAACGCCTGGCTATTTTTGGTTGTAGCCGTCATTGTTGTTTTGGTGGGTCCAGGCTGGATGCGAACCTACCAGCTCAGGTGTATGTGACTGGCACCTTAGCCGCTTGAGCCACAGGTGTCGAGCCCACAATAGATTTTAATACCTCTTTTTCAGTAATTCATAGAATATCTGGCAAATATTAGGTTAAGTATGGAGAGTCTGAATAACTCTATAAACAGGGTTGACCAGGCTGGGCACTGTGGCTCATGCCTGCAATCCTAGCACTCTGGAAGGCCGAGGTGGGTGGGTTGCCCTGAGCTCACAGGTTCAAGACCAGCCTGAGCAAGAACGAGACCCTGTCTCTAAAAATAGCCGGGCGTTGTGGTGGGTGCCTATAGTCCCAGCTACTTGGGAGGCTGAGGCAAGAGAATCACTTGAGCCCAAGAGCTTGAGCTTGCTGTGAGCTATGATGCCATGGCACTCTACTGGGGGTGACAAAATGAGACCCTGTCTCAAAGAAAAAAGAAAAAAAGAATAAAGTTGGAGAAAATGTGTTAATTGATTTCAAGAGTTAATATAAAACATTAGTACTTGAGTGTGGTATGAGTGGAAAAATAGACACATTGATCAAGGGAACAAAAAAGAGTCCAGGAAGGTGCTGTATCTATGTGTGACTACACATATATAGTCAAAATATTTTTCAATAATAATGTTAAGGCAATTCAATGAAGAGAGCAAAGTCTTTCAACAAGTGGTACTAAAACAACTGAATATGCATGTAGGAAAAAATAAATATCGGCTATTATTTCACTCCATCTGAAAAATTCATTCAAAATGGGTCATGGACTTATGTATAAAAAACTAAAACTATAAAACTTTTAGAAGAAAATCTAGCAGTTTCTTTAAAATATATACATATACAGATTGTGTAACATAAATCACATATTACATAATTCAGCAATTTTATTTCCAAATATTTACCCAAGAGAAAAGAAAGCACATATGTATAAAAACCTGTGCATAAATGTTAGCAGAAGTTTCATTTGTAATAGCTCAAAACTTGAAACAATGCAAATGTGCTTCAACAAACCATTACATCAACAAATGTGGTATATTCATACAGTGGAATACTATTCAGCAATAAAAAAAAATAAACTGTTGCTATATCCTACAAAATTAATGATTCAGAAAACAATTATACTGAATGAAAGGATCCAGCCACTAAGAGTACATATTGTGTGATTCCATTTATGTGAAACTCTAGAAAACACAAACTAATCTGGAGGGACACAAAGCAGATCATTGATGCCTGGGGCATACAAAGTAGGGGATGGATTGCAAAGCAGCACGATCAATCTTTTGGTGATGCTGGAAATTATATGTGTCTTTATTGTAGTAGTATTTTCATGTCTGTCTTTAACTGTCAAAGCTCATCAAATTGCATAATTTTAATAGATACAGTTAATTATGTGTATATTATGGACCAATGTGTTTTTTTTTTAAAACCCAGAGTAATAGCTATGTAATAGTCTATCATTTGTACGTATGAAAAGTTGTCCAGTCAAGACTCCTTTATTAGGTATTTGGGGGAAATGATTTTAGTGTAAATAAATGGTAGCAAATATGCAAATTCAAATTAAAAAGTCTAAATGTTCTACGAATCCAGTGCAGGGACATATAGAAAGAAAAGTTGGAAGACTGAGAGGCAGATATCCCTACTGGAGAACCAAACGGGGTAAGGAAACTATGTTTTTTTTTTAAATTTAATTAATTAATTTATTTTGTTGTTGTTGCAGTTTGGCTGGGGCCGGATTCGAACCCGCCACCCTCAATATATGGGGCTGGCGCCCTACTCACTGAGCCACAGGCGCTGCCCGGAAACTATGTTTTGGCAAAGATGATGACTGCCTACAAAAAGAGCAAAGCCCCTATTTCCCTAACAGTAATGACTAACATTCTGACAAGTATTTTACTTTGCCCTTTGTATGCCTCAGGTGTAGAAGAACAGGTTAGAATAGATAGGTTATTTATCTGGTGGTTCATAGAGTCTTGGCAAAGGTAGGGTGGCAAATATAATACTTGACAATAGTCCTTGAAACAAATTGCCCTGGAGCAAATTTGTTGTTGTTGTTGTTTTTAGCGTCAGATATATATTTATTTATTTATTTTTATTTTTAAGTCATATACACACAGATCATGAATACACCTATGCCTATCCTGGAGCAAATTTGTGAACAGTATCAGGGATTGTGGTACTGAATGAATATTATCTCGAGGCAGAGTGTTAACATTCTACTTTATAGAAACTGAGATTCAACAAACTCATTAGCTGTGTCCCTGACATCACCGAAACTTCTTGTTAAAGGCTCTTCACGATTTGAGATGAATTGGACAGCAAAACATCTTCCTCCTGAGCTCTTTGAAAAGGAAAACTGTAAATCCAAGGCATTACCGTTTGTTGTTCACTGGAAAAAGGCAGATCTATTTACTCTTTTCCAGCACTTGCAAGAGCTTTGGTTACCTATAAATTATCCACTTACATCACAGAGGAACGAATGGATTGAAGAACATCCAGCCTATGAATCAGTGCTCCAAAAGTTAATTTCTAGTGGTAAGTTAGGCACCAATGACAGTCTTGTATTTTCCCGACCCTTTCTCCCTCTATTTCGCTTTCTCTTTTTTTTCTGGACATACACTTGAAACTATATAAATCTTCCTCTGTTTTTTTGTTTGTTTGTTTGTTTTTTATAATGAAGCATTTCAAAATCTGGCTCACTCAGTTCCTAATTCAATTTAGTTTTTTAATAGGACTCAATACATATGGATAAATACTCATCATTCGAGGTCTCTACTCATCTTTCATTGCAATCCTAAATTGATGATGGAGAATTCTCTGAATGATATAAGGAAAATTTATGATGTACTTATTTTTATTTGTTGTATATAAGGATGCTTCTATAGTCATGACAATGAAAATACTCAAGAAAGGCCCGTCTAACATTGTATGATCAGATAAAATCCTCAATTTTTAAATGTTTGTATTTAGAATAACCAAAAGTTGCCTACATTTGGATACTATTTCTTTAAGTGCTTCAGCTCAAGTGTTATTTTGAAGTAATCAATTGTTTAACTTTTAAAATTAAAGAGGAGCAATTTTTTTTAAAGGAATGCTAACCATCCTAGTGTGCTGAATTTCCACTCCACTATCTGCTATTATATTATAACAATGTTAGTATTTAGTTTTCAAATTAATGTTGGAGATATTCAATAGTAATCAAATGCTTGAAGTGCTTGTAGAGCTTTAGAATTTGATTAAAATAGATAATTTACATCTTTTTGTTTCCACTTAGATACAGAAGCCTGAAAGAATTTTAAAAGTAAAGTCTAACAGTGTTAACAAAATCCTTTCGGTTTCACTGCTGATGTTATCAGTCTATCCTTGCAGGATGTCAACTGCTAAACATATTCCAGCCCTGGACTAGTGCAATACTAGGAAATTGACTTTTACCATCTCACTTTCTAGCATTTTTATCAGGTCTTTTTAATTAGGTTCAAATCGGTGATCTCCACCTTTCCCTGCTTCCACCTTTTTCAGTGCCATTAAGACTGAACTCATTTCCAGCACACTCCAGTGTGCTCAAGTGGAACTTAAATTGAATAGTATTTTCCCCCAGGTTTTCACACCTTACATATGCTAGCAAAAGTCATGTCATGCTTGCCCAGTAGTGCATATAATTCAATTTTTGTTTTATTAAGATATGAAGATGACCATTACATTAAAAAGCCAGGTAGCCTTCAGAGACCTAAATAAAAATGGGACCCTAGTTCGAGAAATTAAAGATCTCTGCAAGGTAAAGAAACAGGAATGGAAAGCACTGATATTTTTGCTCTTGAACTTAAACCACTGAAACAATGTGTACAATAGAAATATTTTTTGAAAAATTCAAGCTAAACCTCGTATTGCCCTCTTTTACGGAAATACTGCCACAGGATTTGGAAGAGGATGAGAAACTGGTCCAATCTGGTTATGTTAAAACCTCTCCTGTTAATTTAAAATGATTCCAATTCAATAAAAATCTAACCTTTGCAACAGAAAGCTGGTCGGGCAATGAGAGTTCATTTCCCCCCCCTGTCTGTGGCAGTACAGCTAACAAGAGATTGTATTAGTCTGAAATTCCATTTTTCTTGAAGAGAAAGAGTAGAGCAGCCATTCCAATATAGTAAGCTTACTACCTTTATAATTTTCACCTCAGGATGGTCCCCATATTCAAATAAAGTTGATTTCCAGGGAAGGACAGAGTGGTTTTCAAGGATGAAAGCACAAGGAAGGATTCTGACTATTCAGTTGTATTTGTAAGAAACATGCAAAGCATTAAGGGCCCTTATGCACTTTTTGTTCAAGCAAGCATTTTTTTGTTGTTGTTGTAGTTATATCAAGATGTGCACTGTAAACTCAAACAGGACCAAGAAGACCAGCGGTTCCTAACTCATGAAGACAGTCTGGGAAGACTGAGTTGCAGGTCTCTGAGTCCCAGCCACACCAATCTGCCATACAGGCAGCCCGGAACAAATTGAGCAGACCAGGTCTTTCGTTCCCATATAGTGTGGCATGAGTAGACTGGATTATAATGTTAAATTCAAAATGCTGATTCTGGATTTCGAAGGTGGAACACTTAATGAGTTTGTACCCGAAATTATTTTCTAAATTACACTGAGATTGGGACTAAAAAAATCTGACCAACAGAGCTATTACTCAGGGATTCTCTGCATCGTTTTCTCCTAAATGGTTCTAAATAGTGCCTAGGTTTCTTCCATATGAAATAATCTACTCACTCCCTAGCACAAAGGACACTGGTTTGAGAACTTCTGTGTGCGACACCTGTTCACATTGACTTCAGGAGTTTGTGGGTGGAGACATCCACATTCAAGTTAAAAATAGCACAAAGAGGGAATCCTACAGCCCAAGGAAATAATGTTTCACTGAGCTTTGCTCACCGGCATGTAACTGCCCACAATTTCTGGATATTCTGCTCTCTAAGCACTTTATAAATAAATGTATGCTGCAGGAACTGCAAACGTTCATTTTCATTTTTTTCTAGGTGGGGGCAGGGTGTCATTTGGGGGCTGGCTTCAACCTTCATTACACTAACCAATAGCTACAGTCTTTGCTGGCAGTTTAAGTGACCCTGAAATAATTTATACATTTTTAGCATCCTCTCCTAAGGCAGTCAAGGCAACCACAGATTATTAAATTCATTGAGTTTTTCCTTTTTACACATTTTCTTACTGCAGATGTGCTAAACCATTCAGCAAAAAATGTAGAATACTGCAGAACAAGTAGAGACCTGCAGAGCTGTAATAATTACAGGATAAAGTAGAACTAAAATAATTCTTCTGAATGTTGAGGTTTAATATCATCTGTTCTTTTCCTCTGCATTCCCAGTGGAACAATTGACTCAATTTCTCCAGGCACAAATCTTTCATAACCTCTTCTTAACTTTCTGAGCTCCTCTCCTAGCAGGACTATATACAGGAACACAGGTCTCTCTCTCCACTGAAATAGTCAATCACATTTTAACCTACCAGGCCTTCTTCATCCATCTCTATCCTCCAGCACTGTTTTTAAGACCCGATCTTAGCCAGAGGGATAACTTAACAATCTAAGTTACAAATTTTGACAAACTTTCTCTTTCCTGACTAACAAGTTTGAAAACCTTTAGGGTTGACTTCTTAGTAGATGAACTTGGTAGCACAATGCGTTCAAAGAGGAAAGGGAATATAATATTTCCAAGCCCCTAGGGATCGACATCACCTGTCTAAAAGCAATGCCTTTGCACAGGGCTTCTGCACATTTCTAGTGCCTAGTTAACAATCAGAGGTCTTAATCTAGCCTCTTAAACACAACTATGACAAGATAGCCTTATTATAAAAGGTAAACACAGGCCTGGCGTGGTGGCTCACGTCAGGTATTCTAGCAATTTGGGAGGCTGAGGCAGGTGGATTCCTTGAGTTTGTGAGTTTGAGACCAGCTCTGAGCAAGAATGAGATCCCGTCTCTACTAAAAATAGAAAAACCATTTGGGCAACGTAGTGTGCGCCTGTAGTTCCGGCTATTCAGGAGGCTTAGGCAAGAGTTCAAGGTTGCTGTGAGCTATGACACCCGAGCAGTCTGCCCAGGGTGACGGAGTGAGACTGTCTCAAAAAAAAAAAAAAAGAAAGAAAAGAAAGGCAAACACTTTTCCATGAGTTTGCTGTTTGTCTCATTTGACACAAATTGTTACTCCTCCTTGGTGAGTAGTTAATTACAAGGCTTTTTGTTTCACAGATCAGCTATGGCCTAACAGTATTCCAGTATGAGTTTCCAAGTGAATAAGTCACCTTGTTATTTGCAGTCATGCCATAAATCTTGGTCACAGGTTAGGAATAGACTTAAAAATTTGTCAGTAATTCATGTTATGCTATGATATCTCATTTGGCTATAATATGATAAAGTGTGACAGCTACTGCCTGTGACTAATCATGGCCTCATACTGATGTCTTCCTATGTGGAAAGCAAGATTTCAGAGACTTGAGTGTTTACCATACAGAAAGAAGGGGCCTCGCCCATCAAGCAAAGTTTAGTTGCACTTTCAGCTTCTGCTTTTTGGAGGAGGACACAAGTTGCAGGGACGGCTCCGTGGTATTTGAGCTTTTTCAAGTTTCAGATTTCAAATGATTAATCACCATAGCAGTCCTGGATCAATATTAGTATTTTTATTTTACAGGCAGTAGAAAACTGAGGTTAAAAATACTTTGAAATGTTCCCATGGAAAATACAATGGAAGAGGTAAAATGAGGATGAATGGATAGATAGAGAATGGTTGTTTAGATATATAATTCTGATCATATATGTGGGCAATTCAGATTATCTACATTTTGATAATTGGATGTAACAGAAAGGCTAGTTCTCATATCAGAAGTATGAGGAATATGAGAATTTGACATCTAGCCTGTCTTTATTGGCTTTCCTCTCTTCAAAACCTAATGGATTGTTTCCTGCTATAGCATCTGCCAAAATACATAAAAGTATTTCAAATATCCAGAGGAGCTTCACATCCATTGATCAGGGTTTATATATTGATTTGTGGCTAAGAGAGAATCACTCTACCCACTTCTCTCTCTTGTAATGAAAATGGAATGTCTACTAATTTGAACTGAAAGTAGATACGTAATGGCAGAGGGTTGGGTTTTTTTTTTTTTTAATTTTATTTTTTCCATTTTGGCCTCAGAATGTCGGTTCTATAAAGTCTTACACTATTCGTTAATGATCACAATAACAGCCTAAGTCAGCCCTGATACCTCCTGAAGTCATCCTAAAATCAAAAGATAAGTTCTCAGGAATTTTGGTGCATGCCTCTTAATTGTATAAGCTTGAATCTGGGCAAGAAAGATGAATACTTTCAGGCTTTGAAAATTGCACATGTGCACACACACACTTATTTTATACATCATTCACATCTTCTCTTCATAGGGATGTTTATCAGGTTCAATCCAAGGTGAAACAAATTTATATAGTTTCTGCTCCATGGAAATATAGGTGTATAACCTAAAACAGAAGGATACAGATATTATGATATTAAGGGCCTACGGATAAATGGAAAGAATAATTAAACAAGTTCAAAAGTGAAATACAGGCAGTCGCTGGGTTACAAATGACCCAAGTTATGTTGTTCCATACCCATGAAATTGCTCCCAAAGCTCCCCGTAGGATAATTTATAATTAAATAATTAAAATAAGGCTGGGCGTGGTGGCCCAAGCCTATAATCCTAGCATTCTGAGAGGCTGAGCTGGGTGGATTGCCTGAGTTCACGAGTTTGAGACCAGCCTGAGCAAGAGTGAATCCCCATCTCTAAAAACAGCCAGGTGTTGTGGCAGTCACCTATAATCCCAGCTACTCCGGAGGTTAAGGCAACAGAATCACTTGAGCCCAAGAATTTGAGGTTGCTGTGAGCTATGACACCACGGTACTCTATGAGGGTGACAAAGTGAGACTTTGTCTCAAAAACAAAACAAAAATTGGACCTACTGTTTGATCCTGTAATTCCTCTACTGTGTATATACCCAAATAATCAAAAATCATTTTACAACAAAGACATTTGCACCAGAATGTTTATTGCAGCCCAATTCATAATTGCCAAGACATGGAAATAGCCCAAGTGCCCATCATCCCATGAATGGATCAACAAATTGTGGTATATGTACACCACGGAATACTATGCAGCCATAAAAAGATGGAGACTTCACATTTTTTATGTTTACCTGGATGGAGCTGGAACATATTCTTCGTAGTAAAGTATCTCAGGAATGGACAAAAAGTATCCAATGTATACTCAATACTACTATGAAATCAATATTTAATCACCTACACATTCATATGAATGGTAAAACATAACTATAGTCCAGAAAGTAGAAGGGAAGAGGAGAGAAGGGGAGAAGAGGGGAGAGGCAGGTGGAGGGAGGGTATTTGGGGGAACCTTACCTAATGTGTATGATGCAATTATTAATTTTCAAAACTATTAGGAAAAGAGTATAATTGTGATGGATGATTAATCAGTGCAATGTAAGCATCTCACATTGTCTATCAAATCAGTACACTGAATCTCATAAATGCATCAGTGTACACAGTTATGATTTAATAAAAACAAAAATTAAAAATAATAGTTCAGAAACTAGTTTCTTCTGTGCATGTAAACAAAACAGTATGGCCAGGTACGGTGGCTCATGCCTGTAATCCTAGCACTCTGGGAGGCCAAGGTGGGTGGAGAGTTTAAACTCATGAATTCGAGACCAGCCTGAGCAAAAAGAGATCAGTCTGAGCAAAAGAGAGACCCTGTCTCTACTAAGAATAGAAAAACTGAGGCAAGAGGATCTCTTGAGCACAAGAGTTGGAGGTTGCTGGGAGCTATGATGCCACAGCACTTTACCTAGGGTGATAACTTGAGACTCTGTCTCAAAACGAAACAAAACAAAGCAATATGGTGTAAGGGGTTCATTGGTGCAGCATCTTTACACTAGCAACTGAAAGAAACACAAGAATACCAGGTATCAGAAGATCCAGAACCAAGAAAGCTTAACTACAAAAGAACTAGCTTGGGCCTTTTGTCTCACTGAAGCAAGATTTGCTAAGATTGAGAAGCAAGATCCTAACGCTGAGTGGTTTACAAACTTTACCATGCAGTTAGTGAGAACATAGCTGCTATAAGCCTATTATGATAGGGAAAAAAAGTTCTATGCAAACAACTCTAGAAACCTTTTTCAAGAAATCAGCATCAGGCTTGGCACCTGTATCTCAGCGGCTAGGGTGCCAGCCACATACACTGGAGCTGGCGGGTTTGAACTCAGCCCAGGTCTGCCAAACAACAATGACAACTACATCCAAAAAATAGCCAGGCAGTGTGGTGGGTGCCTGTAGTCCTAGCTATCTGGGAGGCTGAGGCAAGAGAATTGCTTATGCCCAAGAATTTGAGGTTGCTGTGAGCTGTGATGCCACAGCGCTTTACGGAGGGTGATATAGGGAGACTCTGTCTCAAAAAAAAAAAAAAGAAGAAATCAGCTTCAGTGGTAAGCTCCCCTCTTCCAGCAACAGAATCAAATCCTGATTCTCCAGCACCCACTCCAACACTGTCTCCATCATCTTCCAATTAACTTCTTGCCTCAAAAATGCCCCTTCCTATTAGCAAGACATTGATACAACATTCAATGAATGTTAATTTTTAATGTATTTTTTTTCTTGAAATTTCTCCTATCTCCTATGTAAGCTTTTCGTTGAACTTTCTTTTTGTGTTGTTTAAATTAAAAGAGACAGCACAATAGTTTTTGTAACTTACTACTATAGTACAGGGGCATTATTTTTATTATTAGAGTATGACACTATATTATTGTTGCCATTATGGTATTGTTATTATTATTACTGTGTATGAGCTGTTGATCATGAATCCCAGTTACATGCAAATCCAACCTAAAGGCATTCTTAGGAACGTATCTTATTTGTAACCCAAGCCTGTTTATGAAAACTGAATTGTAATAGATTCCTAAAAGAGGTGGAGTATGCAGAAATTTTTTTTTAGACAGAGTCTCACTCTGGCATCCTGAGTAGACTGCTGTGGCATCATAGCTCATAGCAACCTCAAGCTCTTAGGTTCAAGTGACCCTCTTGCCTCAGTTTTTCTATTTTTAGCAAAGACAGAGGTCTCACTCTTGCTCAAGCTGGTCTTGAACTCTTGAGCTCAAGCAATCCACCTGCCTTGGCCGACCAGAGTGCTAGGATTACAGGCATGAGCCACTGAGCTCAGCCAAATATGCAGAATTTTAAATGATAGTAGAATAATAACTTGATAAACTGGGGCTAGAATGATATTCCAGACTTCCAGTAGAAAACTTAAAAGTTAAAAGAGACTTTTTTTATTTTTAATTTTAATTTTGTTTTTTGAAATAGAGTCTCATTCTGTTGCCCTAGATAGAGTGCTATGATGTCATAGCTCATTGCAACCTTAAACTCTTAGGCAAAAGAGATCCTCCTGCCTCAGCCTCCCAAATAGCTGGAACTACAGGCACTAGCTACAACACCCAGCTAATTTTTCTATTTTTTTTTTTTTTTTGAGACAGAGTCTCATTATGTCCTCCTTGGTAGAGTGCTATTGTGTCACAGCTCACAGCAACCTCAGACTTTTGGGCTCAAGTGGTTCTCTTGCCTCAGCCTCCCAAGTAGTTGGGACTACAGGCACTCGCCACAATGCCCGGCTATTTGTTGTTGTTGTTGTTGCAGTTTGCCCAGGGCCGGATTTGAACCGGCCACCCTCAGTATATGGGGCCGGTGCCCTACTCACTGAGCCACAGGTGCCGCCCTCAATTCTTAGTCTTGAGAAAACATTTTCAACTCCTAAAATATGAACTATAAAGGAGAATTTTATTTGATTTCAATTAATGTGGAACCTTGGTTAGGCCGGAAATACAGTCGTCAGGTATTACTTCTTTCTTTTTATCACCCTACTGCTAATCTTATGCTTGATTTTCTAAGATGATATTTTTGGCATAAATTGCTTTTCTTTGACTTGGATGTGACCAAAATTATTAGCATGAGATCCCAAATCCTTCATTTTGCCCATATGAAACGTGGTATTGAAATATCTGTTGGCATCACATGAATCCCAGAAGATGCTGTTTCTTTTTGTAGCTCTGCTTTGACTTTTGTCACTCAAACAAAGAATATATTGATCTTCATATTTCTGTTCAGATTGCTTCAGTTCAAATATTTGTTTGGTACCTGGGTACTGTACTAGGCCCTAGAGATATAAGAACTTTGCTCCAAGCCATTCTCATCTTTAATCTAGACAACTGCAACAGCCTTCTAAGTGGTTTCTCTACCTTCAGAATGGCATTCCTCTGATCTTGTCTCCATTCTACAACCAAAGTTGTAGCTTTCCTAAACAAAAATATCCTGGTGCCCACTCTAGTGCTTAGAATTCTTCATATTGCAGGCTCCAGGATAAAGAAAGTCTCAATACCTCACCTTGGCTTCCATAGCCCCACACAATCTCCATCCTTATCCTGTACCATTTCACACGTAGGTCCCAGACACATTAAATTCTAACATAGTAAGAATTTAGTAAGTACTTTTGAATGAATAGAGAAGAATAAGACATGGTCTCTGCCCTCAAAAAGCCATAAATCTAGATTATTAATTAGGCATATGTAAAGCAGATTATAATGTGACATAGCAAACTTGGTTGTAAGAATATAAACAAAACACCGTTGAAGAGATTCATTAAGGCTGGTGGCTCACACCTGTAATCTTACCACTCTGGGAGGCCCAGGATAAGGATTGCTTGAGTTCAGGATTCGAGACCAGCCTGAGCAAGAGTGAGACCCTATCTCTACTAAAAATAGAAAAAACTTGCCAGGCCTGGTGCTGGGCACCAGTAGTTCTAGTTTTTTGGGAGGCTGAGGCAAAAGTTTGAACCCATGAGTTTGAGGTTCCTGTGAGCAATCAGCACTCTACCGAGGTTGACCGAGTGAGACTCTGTCTCACAAACAAAAAATATATATTATTTATGGGAGGTGCCTGTGGCTCAAAGGAGTTTAGGGCACCGGCCCCATATACCGGAGGTGGTGGGTTCAAACCCGGCCCTGGCCAAACACTGCAAAAAAATTTAATTTATTAATTGTGACCTGGTTGGAGTGAAGGTGGGGTAGAGATCAAAGTCAAGGCAGGCTTCACGAAGGAGGTGCTTTTTGAATTAGACCTTTAAGAAAAAAGACTTGTCTATTGCTTTGACTTATGGTTATACATTAGGTTTGTCTCCCTCTCCCCCGTGAAAATCTATGATCAAGTGGTTAAATGTGTAGCTCCAATAGGATCTTTGTGCTGTGTTGCATAGGCTGCTTCCTTGTCCTTATGAACTGGCAATATACAATACAGCCCAGGAGCCACTAGTCAATGTGCCTATTTAAATTTAAATTAATCATAGTTAAATAAAAGTTAACATTCATTCATTCAGTCACTCTAGCAATATTTCAAGCACTCACTAGCCACACACGACTACCATATTGGAAAGCAGAAATTACAAACAATGCAGTCATTCATCTAGTCAATACATTTGTATTGAGCATCTACTATGTGCTTGATACCGTGCTAGATGATGGTGAATACAAAGTTAAATATGGCAAAGTTCCTGGCTTCACCAAGCTTACTCTAGGGAATTGGCCTTGTCCTATTTCTAAAAATTGGCTCGTGATGCATTAGATTTCCTCATTTTCGTGGACATCAAGATTACTAGCTTTTGGAGTTTGTGTTGTGCTTGCTTGTAGCTCACTGGATTAAAAGTTTCTCAGATCCTCAGAAATCAGAAACATAGCAATGAACGCAAGTTTTACTCAGCCCACCGTGGAAAAGACAAAGAAATATAAGGCAAAATGTATTCTCTCTGAGTTTGTAAGTTAATAAAATGAGGAATATAAAACTGATTTATAAACCATGAATATATTTCTATTATTAAAGTATAATTGGAAAGACTGGATTCAGATAAATTTAGTAACTAGGGAATAAAACTTAGCATATAATCAAGTGCTAAAGTGTACACTATACATATAAATTATGTGCAAATTCAGAGTTGGGAAAGAATAACATGAAGTAAAATGGTCAAGGAAGACTTTGAGAAAGAAGTGATGTTAGTCATGAATTATTGTATTGCCAGTGGCAGAAAACCAACACAAACTGGCTTCAGCAAGAAGGGGTATTTATTTATTTATTTATTTGAGACAGAGTCTCACCATGTTGCCCTCAGTAGAGTGCTGTGGCATCGCAGCTCACAGCAATCTCAAACCCTTGGGCTTAAGCCATTCTCTTGCCTCAGCCTCCAGAGTAGCTGAGATTACCGGCGCTCACCACAATGCCCAGCTATTTTTTAGTTGTAGTTGTCATTGTTCTTTAGCAGGCCCCGGGCCAGACTTGAACCTGCCAGCCTCGGTGTATGTGTCTGGCACCCTACTCACTGAGCTACGGGCGCCGAGCCAAGGAGGGGTATTTATTGACTTTATGTACCTGGAAAATGCAGGTGTGGACTTTCGACACAAATGAAGCTAGGGAATCAAACAAAGTAATTACCTTTTTCTCTTCTCTAGCCATCTATCAGCTCTACTTTCCTGTCTTGGCTCTCTTCTTAGAGAGGCTCTCTCCTCCTGTTAGTAAGATGGCTATCAGAAACTCTAGGCTTACATCTCATTCTCTCAGTATCCCCAGTGAGAAAACATCTATTTCTAATTTGTTCTTCCTGGGTCATGTTATTATCTGGGAGCTAATCACTGTGACCAAGAGAAGCCAATGCTCTGACTGATCGGGCCTCGGCCACAAACTCATGACCAGAGAGGGAGGAGGGAGTTCTAGAGTTGAGTAGGCATAATCCCACAAAGTAAATCTGGGAAATGTTTAAAAACACACAAAACCAAGGAAATGCAAGTTAAACAAAAGTCCAATTCAAACTAGGCCTTGAGGAAAATATCGAATTTCTTTCTCTGGTAGAAAGGTGAATTGGGTGTCTAAAGAAAGGGAAAGAATGTATAAAGACACAGAAACAGGAATGAGTGTGCCATCTACAGAGAATGAATTGTGTTTCATTACAGGAGGATTCATCAGATAAGAGATCATCCATTTGGCTTGGATTTACCATCCTTAACACACCCTGGGGCAAAATCTTTTGCAGTCTTGGCAGATCCATTTAACACAAACAAAACAAAACCAAACAAAACAAAACCAGGACAAATAAGTAAACCAATTCGCGAAATTCATATCTTCCCCCTTCTGGCTGACTGTCTGCTTTTGTCTTTGATGTTTTCTATTTCCTGATTTATATGTGCTTCCTGGACTTTATATATAACAAATTAGCGCAAATATTTCTTACCAATACTGCCACACATCTTCGTCTTCCTAGGTCTCAAAGAAAGCTTAATTCCTAAACATAAGTTCTTCTTACCATTTGAGGCCAGCCAAACCCCATAGCACTAATTCGTGACACATGTCATCACGGATTAACCTTAGCATATTGGGAGAATTTTCAGAACTGCCAATTTTTTCTCAAAAGCTTCAAAAGTCCAGTTCTGACTTTACGTCCTTCATGTTCACATGGATGGAGCTGGAGAATGTTCTTCTGAGCAAAGTATCACAAGAATGGAGGAAAAAGTATCCAATGTACACA
>NW_003852552.1:887016-888194 GCF_000181295.1 Otolemur garnettii
GTCATTGTTCTTTGGCGGGCCCGGGCTGGATTGGAACCCGCCACCTTAGGTGTATGTGGCTGGCGCCTTAGCCACTTGAGCCACAGGCACCGAGCCATTTTCTCTGTGTCTTGATTTTTGCTATATTTGGTGTCTTACCAAGAGTAGGGAAGTTAGGGCAGTCTGTTCTGAGCATAGAAAATAAGGGGGTGTATTGTCTGTAGAAAATTTACAAACAATAATAAAACAGACTAAAAGTCAGTCTGCTTTTTATCACGTATCATTATGTACTCGCACTTTACACAATGTCGGGGAAAAAATACTCCTGGGGGTGGGGGAGAAATTTGATTAGTTTAAGTCAGCATTTGTCAGTCTCAACACTCTTGACATTTTGGGCTGAATGGTTCTTTGTTGTGGAGGGGGGCTGCCCTGTGCACTGTGGGATATTTATAAGTATCCCCAGCCACTACTCATTAGCTGCCAGTATCACCTTTCCCCAGGGTTTTTAGACATTACTAAATATCTCCTGGCTGGCAAAATTGTCCCTGGGTGAGAACCACTGGTTTAAGTTCAAGACAATTGCAATGATTTCTATTGTGCTTTGATAATATCTTTTATTACTTTTAATACTATTATTTCTATCATCCCAGAATAAACAGTATATTTGACGTGGAAGTTAAAAAATAACTCTTATACACTGGGCTTCTGCCCCGTGCAGATCCTTCTACATGCCTTCATTTCAGGAGGACGCTGCTAACAGGTCAGAATCATTTGAACTTTGGTGGGGTTCACCTCTGCCACCCCTGTGCTCTGCCTATTTCTTCCTTTTGGCAGCAGATGCCATCTTCCGGTAATTCACCAAAATGACTAACACAAAAGGCCAGGAAAGAGGTACCCAAGACTTGTTCTCGAAGGCCTTTTAGAAAACATGGAGTTGCTCCTTTGGCCACATGCTGGTGAATCTATGAGAACGATGCTATTGTAGATATTAAGGGACTTGGTACCGTTCAAAAAGACATGCCACACACGTGTTACCATGGCAAAATTGGAAGTCTGAGTGTTACCCAGCATGCTCTTCCATTGTTGTAAACAAACAAGTTAAGGGTAAGATTCTTGCCGAGATGATCACTGTTCAGATTGAGCATATTAAGCACTGTTAAGATAGCTTCCTGAGGCTCGGCGCCTATAGCTCAACCGGC
>NW_003852552.1:888424-895416 GCF_000181295.1 Otolemur garnettii
AAAAAAAAAAAAAAAAAAGAAAAGATAGCTTCCTGAGACGTGTGAAGGAAAATGACCAGAAAAAGAAGGAAGCCAAAGAGAAGGGTGTAGCTGAAGTGCCAGCCTGCTTAATTCAGAGACGCGCCCTCTGTGAGAACCCATAGACAGGGGCCTGAGCCGTAGGAAACTATTCCCTGTGAATTCGTGGCATAACAAGTGTGAAAAATGAAACACTACAGGAAAAATGTTTTTCTTCATTAAGTAGAAGTGTGGTGTCCCCTTCCCCAAAGAAATAATTAAAGTCAAAAAATAAATAAAAACAAATAAATACTAGATCCAAAGTAAACAATGATAGGACAAAGAATTTTAACAGTTGACTTGCTTCAATACTGTCACTCTAGATGGGACTACTTGCATCTTTTATTTATAGAAGGCGAACTGTAATGCATTGTTCCTTAGGTATTTTATCTATTTCTTTTGTTTGGGACAGAGTCTCACTATGTCGCCCTCGATGGGTGCTGTGGCGTCACAGTTCACAGGAAACTCAAACTCTTGGGCTTAAGCGATTCTCTTGCCTCAACCTCCCAAGTCTCTGGGACTACAGGCGCCCGCCACAACACCCAGCTACTTTTTGGTTGTTGTTGTCATTGTCATTTGGCAGGCCCGGGCTGGGTTCGAACCCACTGACCCTGGTGTATGTGGCTAGCGCCCTAGCCGCTGAGATACAGGCACCAAGCCTCCTTAGGTATTTTAATTTTGTGTTTACTTGGTTTAGTATCCTACTCAGTAAGTAAAAACTTTAGTCAATAAATAAAATATTTTACTGAATTTGGCTGATGTAATCAAAGTTAAAATCTATCCCTCTTTTTTTTTTTTAAACGGAGTCTCACTTTGTCACCCTTGGTAGAGTGCCATGGCGTCATAGCTCATAGCAACCTCAAACTCTTAGGGTTGGAAAGTGTTTAAAAAAAGAGACAAAAAATAACTTCTGTTCTGGGTGTCAAATATGCCAAGGAGGTCACCCTCGCATAAAACAAATTTTGTCTACTGCAAGGTCTTTTGTGCAGAAGTGGTGGTTCTGAACCAGAGCAATTTTGTTTACTTCACCAGGGGATATTCTGTAATGTCTGGAGACATTTTTGGTTGTCACAAGTCGGAATAGAAGTGATACTGGCATCTAGTGAATAAAGGTCAGGAATGCTACGAAACCCTACCATGCACAGGTCAGCCCCCCACAACAGAGAATGATGCAGCCCAAATGTCCATAGTGCTAAAATTGAGAGGACTTAGCTAAAGCAGCGATTGCCAGAATTGCACACTCATTCAGAGCCCAACCCATATTATTAAGAACGTATAGCTCAGCTAATTTAAATGCTGAATGTTACAAAAATACTTCACCACCATGCACGTCTATCCACTCTTCTAGTTTTGGCCATTGACTCTAGTCTCATCTAATTGATGTTGAATTTCACTCATGTAATGGGTTTATGTTTTCTGGAGAGTTGTGAAAATAAGTACATTTGATCATCATCATCACCAGCTCTCAGATCTTCTCTAAGCACAATAAGTAAAGTTAATTTGGAAAAGTGAGGGAGAGTTTAAATCCAAAAGATCTCACCTGTATTAGCAGAGAAAACCTAAAACCGCAGGAAATCCCTGATAGTCTGATTCTAGAGTTAAGGGAAACTTGGAAGTATTAACAATTCAAACTAAAAACTGTAATTAGGATTCTAAAAATGCTCCTCTTACAAGATTTTTATAATCTTCCAGTCTTCCATGCAGATGAGAAGTAAAATTTAAGTTATGTGCTCATGGAATCCATAGATAATTCAGCAACATCTGTAATGCAAAACAAACCCTTTCCATTTGAGAAAGAGAGAGAAAAGAACGAGAATGAAATGAAATGAAAAGAGAAAAGGAAGATAAAGACAAGAAGTGAAAGCTTCTCTTTCTCCTTGGAAAGAGTAGATGCTATATTGGAACAGAAACTAACTAGATATAAAATTTCCTTGATCCCTACTGCCTTGATAAACTCTCTTAGGAGCCAGTAATGAAAGCTAGTTCATTTTCATTTTAATTACAGTGAATTACTCATTAAATGAAGAAGTCTCCAATAGATATCAGTCTTACATACCAGTTCTCTTCCTGTCAGGGACCAGTTTATAGCCAATTCTATTTTATGCCATCTAAGCCTATTTTATTAGCATATTATCAGTGCAGGTTATTCTATCAGTCAACTGTGCCTTTTCAATAGATAGAATGACATCATTTCTCCTGTTGTGGATACTATATTGCTTCCCATTCTGGTGCAGATAAAAGCAGGTGGGGGAAAAGAGATCATGAAGTTGTATTTTCATCTTGTGACTATATTAATGTCATGAGCTCAGATTCTTCATCTTATATAGGATATCCTGACGAAGACTGTCTGGAATAAGTTAAATATTAAGACATAAAATAGAGTTACCAAAAATGCATAAGAATTGGAAGAGCTTTGGATACATGAATAAACTGAGCCTGGGACTGCCAAGTATTTTATTACTTCTTATGAGGCAAGGTTATGTTTACAATAATGACTTTCTTTAATATGCTACAGTTGAACTTTTTAATAAGAATTTCTAATTTAAAGTTAGTCAGCCCCAAATAATTTGTTGCTACAAATGTGATTAACCCTTTCCTGCACGTAGAGTCTACTTTACAGCAAGAGAAAGGACAAACTGCTAAAAGATAATGAACATCGCCTGGGCTGAAATGTGGCTCTCCTACAGCTCACCTCTAAGAACAAGAGATTTAAATATCAGTTCTAGCTAGATCTGATCTGTTGCGCATATATCATTTTGGGCGTCCAACATACACCACTAGTTCTACATGCAATGGAATTCAGCTTTGATTTGTGCCTCAACTTCACTTACTGTATGATAGCAGTTGTCTAAATTTATAAAGCATTAGAGATGCCATCATTGACTGCTGGATAAGCTTGACTTCCAGTTTCAGAATTGCTCAGAACCATGTGACACTGAATAGAAACACAGCAAGATAAAAAATAATAGCTGCAAAATCAATGACCAGGTTTCATGCTTTCCTTTGTATTATGATTTTCCCTCAAAGCTGGCATCTTGGCATTTGTAGTTCCTAGACATCTTTTAACATAAATAAACCTTTCCCTTTGATGGCTTCAACAAACATTTGCAAGAGTAAACATATATTTTTTTTAAGACTAAATATTTTGAATGCCTTTTTCAGTCACATAGATAATAATAGTGAATAATTGCCCCAGTCTTTGGGTAATTTAAAATACCTCTGAATTAGTCAGAATAAGCTTGGCTATGCCATCAGTTTACTTCTCCTTAGTGATATGGTTCAGAAAGTTATACTCCATGCTGTACCTATTCCATATGAAACATGTGACCTCCAAGGTCATCGCAACAGGAGTCAAGAGGAGTTGAGGAGGCACACAAGGCCTTTACTGACTCAGTCCAGAAGTGTCCCATATCATATCAGCTCCCTGCACATTAACCAAAACTAGTCACATAGCTCCAACCTAACTGCAAGAGAAAGTAGGAAGTTGTAGGAAACACACAGATGTTTGAGTACTATCTTTGCCATAGTCATTTCAGTCAATATTCTACTCATTTTGTTATTCTACTCATTTATCTGAGATGCAAACCTCTACTATTGAAATTTAACTCCACTTGGGCTCGGTCCAGCAGGGATGAATAAGCCTCTATGTTGTCATCAATATGTACAGCAATATAAAACAGAGGAGATAATAAGCAAAGTTTCTTTTGAAATGAACCAATTGTGGTCAGTTGAGACATTTGATCCAGTTTCATTTTATGGCATGCAATACATGAATAGTGTAGATCACGCCTCAAAATTGCTTTGATTCGAATCCAAGAAGCCAACACACCTGGCCTGCTGATGTGCTGCAACCATTTTGAAATTGGCTAAAGGTATTAATCCTTAGGCTGTCACGAATGCCTACAGGCTGCCTTCAATAACATTGATTTGGCTGTCAAGTTGGGGTAAAATGTCAACATCTCATACTACCCAATTAAGGCTTTAGAGACATACTTCTTCTTGCAGAGAAACAAAAGGTCTGCCTCTCCTCATGTTTCACATAACTCAATGTATGCAGTGAACAACACTGTATTACAGAGATACAAATAACCGTAGCATACAATACAGCTGGAACACAGATTCCACCCAAGTAAAGTACCCATGCCACTGACATGGCACAAGCTGCCCTCATTAGTAATGATGTACAAGGACAGTAGTGGCACATTTATTTCCTTTGCAACTTGGGTTGTCAGAAAGTAGTATCCCTGAAATTTTGTACATGTAATAAAATCCTATTTTTCTTTGAATTACAATGAAATTTGGGCTCCAATGATAGACATGGAGAATAGTTGCCAAATAAGAAACACTGTGGACCTCTGTTGAGGAGAGCATCTTTCTTTTGAGCCCATCCTGTATGGCCCAACAGCTCCCAATAAGACTGATAGCAACAGGAGAATCACCCTACACCATTTTCAATTGAGACCAACCAAAGGATCCTTCAGCTGCTTGCAGTAAGTAATGGTTATGGTTTGGCTTTGGCTGTGTTTGGACCTGTTTGGTTTTATTGCAACTTCAGGACTGGAATTTGAACACACATAAAACTGACCGGTTTTATGAGACAGAAAATTTAACATAAAGAAGGTTATGTAGTTGCTAGGAACCTCACCAAATTCCTTTCTCCCCCTTGTTACTATGCACATAGTTAGAGACAACATTTCCAAGCCTTTCTAGCAGACAACTTTGGCATGCTATTAAGTTCTTACCAATGGAATAAGAACGTAAAGGAGGTGTCCAATTTCTACCTCACTTGTTTAAAAGGAAATTGCTTACACTGGACTCTCTCTTTTCTGCCCTTTCTGCAAGACAGAACACAGATGTACCAACAATCCAGTTTTGGCCACACATCTAGGAAATGCACTAGGAGAAAATACCATGTTTCCCTGAAAATAAGACACTGCTTATATTTATTTTTTCTCAAGAAGACACACTAGGGCTTATTTTCAGGGAATGTCTTATTTTTATTAAGTATAATACAACAATCTACATTTATTCAAATACAGTTAAGTCATCTTCTTCTGGAACCTGACAAGGGGAGCCGACCTTGTTGGTGGGGCTGGTGCTAGTGATGTGTGAACTCCTTTCCCCTAGCTGTTCCCACGAGTGCAGTAGGATGCCTGTGACTGTGGTTACCAACCACGCACCCCCTGCAAGTGTGAATGGCTCAGAGAAAGGACCTGTGGCAGATAAAAGGTATTGCAGTCTTCCTTGCTGCTCCTTGCTGAAATGAGGGGCGTGGCTATGCAGATACGGTGCATATGGGGGTGGCATATGGCCTTGCACCTTATCTGCATAGCCACGCCCACCACTACGTCTTATTATCAGGGTAAGGCTTATATTTAACAAATGTATAGAAATCCTGCTAGGGCTTATTTTGGGGGAAACACAGTATAACAACAAGAAGAAAGAAACTTGTGTCCCTGAATGACCTTGTTAAACAGAGAAGCTGCACTATTCCAGTCTAGTCAGACTTTTTTTTTTTTTTTTTTTTGAGACGAAGCCTCAAGCTGTCCCCCTGGGTACAGTGCCATGGCATCACTCACAGCAATCTGCAACTCCTGGGCTCAAGTGAGTCTCCTGCCTCTGCCTCCCAAGTAGCTGGGACCACAGGCGCCCGCCACAATGCCCGGCTATTTTTTTGGTTGCAGCCGTCATTGTTGTTTGGCGGGCCCGGGCTGGATTTGAACCCGCCACCTTAGGTGTATGTGGCTGGCGCCTTAGCCACTTGAGCCACAGGCGCCGAGCCTAGTCAGACTTAAGAAATAAGCTTCTATCTTATTCGTACAGGGCACTGTATTTTGGAATATCTTTGTCAAAACAGCTTAACCTTTACCTTTACTGTAGCATTTGCCTCTGGTGCCCGATGTCACATACCTCGGCCCATTTTGATTTCAGCTGTAGCCTGCAGTGGACAGTTCCATGTGAGCTCAGACTCATCTCATGCTGACTATACCCACTTCAAATGCATGCTGTATAACTTTCTAATCATTGCATCAGAGCCTTCACCGATGCCTCAGAAGCCCTTGTAGCCCAAATGCAAACCTCGAATAATCATCGGGAGATGAGGCAGCGGGTAAATACCCCAACTCTCTTCCTTAAGGCAAATAATTCTGTAAGGAATAGTGGTTAAGAGAACTAAAAATGTTTAACCCAGAGAAGACCGACTAGGACCCACTCACAATTGTTAAATATTTCATGTTAACATATGAGAAGAATGCAGTGAGATTTACTCTGTAAGATTTCCCCCCTCCAGGAGAATGAAGACAGCGAAGATGAAGATGGAGTGAGAAAGATTTCAGTTCTCCATAAGAAAGAACTTTATAAATCCAAAGTTGTTCAAAATTAAGTCCTAAAGCACTCTTGATACACAGTGACAGGTTATTTAAAATGCTCCCCACCACCCTCAGGGTGAAGTCTGCTCTCCTAATGAGGCAGACCAGGTCCTTCAGGATCTGGCTTCTCTTATTCCTCACCTTGCCCCAACTATAGCAAACCATGACAAACTAATCGTGATTCTTCTAACATGCCAGGCTCTTTAATCTCTCTGTATTTATACAAGGCTCTTCTTTCTGCCTTCCCTACCTCAACATCCATTTGTTCTCTTAGCAAACTTCACATGTCCAGACCCAGTTTGGGCTTGGCACCTGTAGCTCAGCAGCTAGGGCTCCGGCCACATACACTGGAACTGGCGGGTTTGAACCCAGCCTGGGCCTGCCAAACAACGACAACTACAACCAAAAAATAGCCAGACATTGTGGTGGGCACCTGTAGTCCCAGCTACTTGGGAGGCTGAAGCAAGAGAATCACTTAAGCCCAAGAGTTGGAGGTTGCTGTGATTTGTGACACCACGGCACTCTACCCAGGGCAACATAGTGAGACTCTGTCTCAAAAAAAAAAAA
>NW_003852552.1:896375-927193 GCF_000181295.1 Otolemur garnettii
CCCTTGGTAGAGTGCCATGGCATCATAGCTCACAGCAACCTGAAACTCTTGAGCTCCAGTGATTCTCTTGCTTCAGCCTCTCGAGTTGGCATAATGTTCACACATAAATCAAGAGCCACAGTAGTACAATATTATCTCTGGTATATTACACAGAGATGTATATGCACCACCATGCCTGGTTAACTTTTCTATTTTTAGTAGACAAGGGTCTTACTCTTGTTCAGGCTCATCTTGAACTCCTGAGATCGAGCAATCCTCCTGCCTCAGCCTGCCAGAGTGCTAGGATTACAAGCATGAGTCACCGCACCTGGACTAAAATTCTTTTAACATCTCCACTGTCTCCTTTGGTATAGGAGAATCCAAGGAAGGGGTGTAATTTTACTTTTTGCAGTTTTTTTTTCTTTTTTTGGCAGGGGCTGGGTTTGAACCCACCACCTCTGGCATATGGGGGCGGTGCCCTCCTCCTTTGAGCCATAGGTGCCACCCTTGCAATTTTATTTTATAGAGAGCTTTGTTAGAGTGGATACCTATTCTAAATATTAAGGCATATTCATATTTCAATACCGATGGCAATTATTAGAATAAGCCTTGGCAAAATTGTGAAGATATGAAAGTTGTACCTTTAGCAGCTTCCTTTTGAACATCTCATTTCTTCTCCTTTGGGCTTCAGTTCTTACTATGTTTTCTGTTTGTTTGTTTGGTTGGTTGGTTGGTTGGTTGGTTGGTTGCTTTTTTAGAAACAAAGTCTCATTCTGTTGCCCTACCTAGAGTGCAGTGGTGCAATCATAGCTCACAATAACCTCAAACTCCTGGATTCAAGTGATTCTCCTACTTTAGCCTCCCCAGTAACTGGGACTACAGGCATGTACCACCACACCCAGATATGTTTGGTATTTCTTGTAGAGATGGGATCTTATTATGTTGCCCAGGCTGGTCCTGAACTGCTGAGCTCAAGTGGTCCTCTACCTCCCAAAGGGCTACATGGCATGAGTCACCACACTAGGACTTAGTATTCTTTTAATTCCTTTTGGTTGTCCAGAGTCTTCTACATTGACACTCTTCATTCTCTAAAGTATGTCATAATTCCTGTGTCACTCGCCTTAAAACTTATCTGCTCTGAGAAAGAGGCTTTTACAACATTTCAAAGCAACTAGCTAAATAATCTGATTCATGACAACTATGTTAATGAATAATACCAACTAGAGGTGAACTATGGCTCCACCAGTTTCTGGCAGCCTTGGGCTAGTTATTTTAACTTCTTTCTGCCTGACTTTCCTCATCTGCATTATACAATGGAGATAACAAGAGCACCTTTTGGTGCATTTATAGGGCCATTGTGAAAATTAACAAATTAGTACCTATAAAGTTAGTGATGCAATGCCTGTCACAAGTAAATGCTCAATAAATGTTAGCTATTGATAATCATATTTTAAGAGAGACTTGAATGTTCGGTCAGACTCAAGATCTTGTGCAAAGTCCTTTGGGATTTATTTTGGTGGCCCATATTTTAACACACACATTTTTCTGCTTGCTGTATGTAGGAAGCCTAAGTGGTTACTCTCTGAGCAGTTGTATAATACAGAAAGAACAACAAGAGAATGAGGGCCTTCCACACTACTCACAGGTAAAACTCTTCAATTAACAGAAAGCTAAAGAATCCCTTTAAGACAGACAAATACTCTAATGAAGGATACCCCTGGGAACTAACTCATTTATCAATTTTCTAAAATATTAGTGTCTTGTGAGAGGGTGTTAAAAATGCCTTTGCCTTTTCTCTTTAGCTTCTCTCAAGTAATGACTATTCTGTTTCCTTGGCTGGGCTTGTATATTTTGACCTACCTTATCAGACAAAACCATGTTCCTGGGTTTGGCCTTATACATCTTAATGACTAGCATAAAAAACAAACCCAGGAAAATGTATTATGGCACAATGTAATGTGCGGAAAGCCATTTTTCCTTTTCATAGGTATCCTCCCAGTCATAGAAAGCGCACTTTTTAATATATTAAAAGAAATTCAGACCAGTTTTTAAATCCCGTTATCTCTGTAATGACTTAGTTTCTCGACAAAATTGGCATCCTTTTAGAAGCTTGATTTTTTTCTTGTTCCTTGAGTTCCTTTCCTTTTTCACAAATGTGGCCTGGAAGATAAACCTGTTGTATGAAGCCACAGACTGAAGGCAAAAACACAAGACAGGAAAGAGGTTACATAGTTTCATATGATAAAGCCAAGATAAGAGAGAGATCAAATCACTCTCATCTCTTTCCAGCTGCTGTTTGAACTTGCCAGTATGGAAAGTGATAATTCACACTTCAATCTATCTTTCTAGCAGCGGTTTAATGCGACTTGGGGTGTTTCCATGTGCTAGTCCAATTCTGTTCTTTAGTTTTTAAACAGTCATAGATTTTGTTTTTCCTCTTTCTTCTACAGTGAATTTCATACACTAATTCTTTTCTATTAAACACATTGATTGAAGTGTGATCTTACCTTTCTAGGTCCTCGCCTCCCCTCCAAACCTCAGACCTCAGCCCCTTTGAACTTTCTTGAGTGACCACATATTGCTAGAGCTATTTCTGTCATGAGCTTAAAAGCACCATGCATAAGTCATTCCCTATTTTGTTCTCACTCCCTTTCAATTCAAAGTATATGCTCTCTTGGCAATACAGAATGATACATTTCAACAGACCATGCTTTATACAATATCTGTTAGATCATTTTTATCTTATAGGGAGTCAAATGTTCACGTCTTAAATATTGGTCAACACGAGGTACCTCAATATTGAGCGTAAATAGTCCAAGTAATGCCACTGTACTATATCATGGAATTAACTTAATGATATTATTATACTCAAAGAAATGTTTCCATCCATCCTGCTTTCCATACCATTTTCAATTACAAACTATAAAGTAAAATTAAAATTGTCAAGTTCCATCAAGTATTGATTAAGCACCTCTCAGCCCTTTAAACTTACTGTCAACTGTAGTACTGAGGACACGTACTTTGTTCCTTGATTTCTCTTCCTGTTGTGACCTTCCTATGTATTTTTGTGATTTGTAATTTCTCAGCTACTGAGTTTCTGAATATGGCCACTGAAGATACTACAGCGTTCAACTAAAGTTAGAGAAAATCAAACCATTTTTCAAATTTATTTACTGAAATAAACAATCAAGGGCAAAATTTGAAACTTAAGTGCAGGTCAAAATCTTATGTATCTCTAAACAATTTATTCTTTGCAAGTACAGAATACCTTTTTAATTGCTTTGGAAGAAGTATTAAAAAATACTGCATAATAGGTACAGAGGATCGACTAATCCTCATTATTTGCGGATTCCAAACTTAGGAACCTGCCTCCTCACTGAAATTTATTTGTAGCCCCCAAATCAACATTTGTGTTGTTTTCATGGTCATTAGCAAATGCAAAAAGTAGGAACAATGAGAGTTATCCAACATGCATGATCAAACAAAACGGCACTCTGCCTTCTTGTTTCAGCTCTCGTGCTATATATCAATGTCCTTTTGTGGTCTATTTGGTGCCACATTTTTCACATTTTTTTGTTCTTTGGGGAAGGGCTATTTTGCTGTTTAAAATGACCCCCAAACATAGTGCTGAAGTACTGCCAAGTGTTCTTAAGCCATGAATGCAGTGATGTTTCTTACAAAGAAAATACATGTGTTAATAAGCATCATTCAAGCATAAGTTGCAGTGCTATTGGCCATGACTGCAAGGTCAACGAAACAACAAAATATATTCAATGAGATATACTAAACAGAATTTCCTATAAAACAAGGTTACATATTGACCAGTTAACAACAATGTAACCAGAGGCTCAGTACTTTATGAGACATAACTACTACGAATAACAAGATTTAATTGTATTTTAAAATTGGTTTTATTTAGAACTTCCAAGAAATTAGATATGCAAATAATTTTTTTTTTTAAGACTGAGTCTCACTCTGTTGCCATGGGTAGAGTGCCGTGGTGTCATAGTTCACAACAAGCTTAAACACTTGGCCTCAAGTGATCTTCTTGCCTTAGCCTCGCAAGTACCTGGGACTACAGGCACTTGTCACAACACCTGGCTATTTTTAGGGTCTTGCTCTGGCTCAGGCTGGTCTCCAAATCCTGAGCTCAAGTAATCCACCCACTTTGGCTTCCCAGAATGGTAGGATTAAGGCATGAGTCACTGTACCTGGCCTAATATAAGAATAAATTAATAGGCTCAGCACCTGTGGCTCAAGTGGCTAAGGCGCCAGCCACATACACCTGAGCTGGCTGGTTGGAATCCACCCCCGGCCCGCCAAACGACAATGACGGCTGCAACCAAAAAATAACCGGGTGTTGTGGCAGGCGCCTATAGTCCCACCTACTTCAGAGATGGAGGCAGGAGAATAGCTTGAGCCCAGGAGTTGGAGGTTGCTGTGAGCTGTGATGTCATTTCACTCTACCCAGGGCAACAGCTTGAGGCTCTGTCTCAAAAAAAAAAGAATAAATTAATAAAATGTTTTTCTATGCTAAGATTGCTGGGTCTTAGGCCCCTGGATTTTTCCACAAAAAGTATTGAAGTTAAGTTTGATTTATTTTGATAAAGATAATTCCTTGTTTATAGAAAACAAACATGTTCTGTGATCAGCAGATAGATTTCTAACAGTGCTCAAAGAAAACATTTATTTAAAGATTCTTAAAGTTGGCTCAGCACCTGTAGCTCAGCAGCTAGGGTGCCAGCCACATACACCAGAATTGGTGGGTTCAAACCCAGCCTGGGCCTGCCAATCAACAATGACAACTACAACCAAAAAATAGCCAGGTGTTGTGGTGGGCACCTGTAGTCCCAGCTACTTAGGAGCCTGAGGCAAGAGAATTGCTTAAGCCCAAGAGTTGGAGGTTGCGGTGAGCTGTGATGCCATCGCACTCTACCCAGGGCAACATAGTGAAACTCTGTCTCAAAAAAAAAGATTCTTAAAGTTATCTTGTAAAGAGTACCACAAAGGTCTCTCTGTCTCAACTTTTCTCCTCCATGAGAGGCACCCACTTCCAATTCTCTTTGGAAGTGCTCTAAACTTTCTCTTAAAAAAAAAATGCAAGCATAACACAGAAAAAAGCGAACATTTGTGATGAGGTTACCAAGATAATTGTTGCCACAGTATACAAACCCATAGTGTGTGAAATAATTTGCAAAAAGTCAGCATCGAAGAGATTTTTCTCTTCATCTAGTTTCCTAAGTGCATATCAGATATTGCATGAACTAAATAAAGTTAAATTAAAATACAGGCAAATGTGATTTCTGTTGGGGTTGTCCTGAGGTGTTTGGTTGTTGCTGGTTATCCTTTGAAACCAATTTTGCTTCTTGGCGTGGGAAATGTCAAGGTATGATGCATTGCTAAATGATAAAACAAAAACTCTTTTACTTTGGAGCCAATTACTCTTTGACGAGCGACTCAGTTCTCACAGGAGCAGATTTGCCACATATGGAAGTCTACAATAGGTTTGACCAGTGACTTGGGTCATAAGCAAAGAAGATAGTGTTCCGTCCACTGGCAGCTGATGTGCAGTCATACACTTTAAGTAAGAAGGGCTGTGAAAAGAATAACACAGCTATTTCGATCGTTCTATAGGCAGAGCATAATAAGTGTCGATTAATGTGAGATTTATTGACACGTTATGAACCAAGGAGCCAAGAGGGTGGCCAGCTGGTCACTGCCTAATGTTTACACTGCAGCACCCTAACGATTTTCACTTTCCTCCAGCACATTTCCTGTATTCCCACTTTAAGTCACTGCAGTAATAGATTTTCTACCAGTAACCTTCCCCTACTCTCTAGCCATTGAGAAAGCTGCCGATCAGGCACTAATTCTAGATATTTTCCCTAAATTTTTCTTGGTTTTATTTTCTTCCCATTATACCTTTTAAATAATAAATGTAATTAGTGGTTCCATAAGGCTTAATCTTTAAAGTACTTTCATAGTTGTTAAAAGTCCGTCCTTACCACATCCATGAAAGTTAGGCCAGCTCTGTTCTATTGTCTACCCGAGGCGCCTTCCTGTCAAAAATAAAAACTTCATCAACTTCTTTTAATGAAGAATCATATTTTACATATCCTCAATAGACCAAGGCATAAGTGCTCGGGACTTAATCCATGTTTACCAGGGACGGGGACATGGGCTAAGATCCTGCTGAACATATGCTACTTAGAACAAGGGATTGGGTCTTATTTTATTTAGCTTGGTATATAATACATAACACATTTCCATACACACCTGGGCAATCAAAAGAAAATTGATGACTATGAGTAAGGTAAGTAAAATATACTCCCTCCTGGATTCAAAGTGATCATCTAATTGAGGCAAATTACCTTCTCCCAGATTTGCTTATAATAGAAAATGTACCTGCTGAAAGCTTTAATGATACTGAATTGGTACCCTTTTGAACTAAATTATTCCTTCAGAATTTAGTTTGAGAGCAAAATGGTCTTCCTGGAAGAGGTAAATTACCTTAAACAGACGAGCACTTTACCTCAAAGAACGAGTACCAATTTGCTCTAGGAACTCCACTCGTCGGTTGCTCAGGCCCTCCTGCACACAGACTGGGCCATTGTAAACCATTTACCTACTACTACTTTCATACTTCCAAATATAGCTGAAGTGTTTTCGCCCTTAAAGTAGCCATATCGGAACGCTATGGACAGGGATCGTTCTGCTTTCGGTGGGAAATTCAGACTGTGGTAATTAAAATAGCATGCTTGTAAAAGGTTTGACATTTGAGTAGGGGAAAATTCTCCATTGCTGTGACTCTAGCACAAACGAAGTGGAAAGGGTTGATAATCCTCTCATAGGTGAGGCCTAGATGGGGAAATGGCCACTCCTGCTAAGTGAATTCACTCTCTGACCTCTTAAAAAATAGCAATAGAGATCTAGCTAATCCCCTCTGTTAATCTTCTTTGAAACAGTTCCTGTAAATAGTAAGGAAGACCCTCCCTTGATTTCAACATATTTGGTGTAATAATCCAGCCCTCTGCTCTAAGCACTGCTTTAGGAGCAATGCCTTTTGCATAGACATTTTGAAATACTCCAATATTATAGGTTTACTATTTGGACTTTATTTTTCTTGCACTTTAATGTGGTTCTTCTGCATATTTGAATAAGCCATCCTAAATTCTTTTTTATTGCTGTGATTGTTTTTGCTGCTGCTGTTCAGAAATGGAATTGGCAGGGGCCAGACAGGGGAGACATTACTTATATTTATTCTTTACCACTTGATGTCTACAAGCATTCTATTCCCATCGAATAGTCATTCAAAAATGGTTCAGAGTAGGCCTTGCTTTTTCTCTTCCCACTATGTTTCTAACCTGCCAATTCTTTGTTTTCTGTCTGTCATGTTTGTGAAAAATAAAACAATTCATTACTAGCCATCAGTCTAAGTAATGTCCCTTGATTGGTCATATGGATGTTAAGCCAAAAGGGGCCTTTAACCAGACTACATGGTACAGTACTTCACTGAAATCCTTTCCTTAACATTGTATAATATCTCAAGCTATTCTGGCATTATACCATATATTCAAGCCATCTGATATTGTTTGAATGAACTGTTCCGATTTTCTTGGTCACCAGCAGATGATTTATTGGTAATAGTTTCTTTGTCAGACCTTTACAACCTAGTGTTTTTCATAATTCTTATTTCTCTGACTTGTTGCTGTCAAGACTTCTCTTGTTGCCCACTTCACAACACACACAACAGAAACGGATCTTCCTCACACACACCCCTCTGACTGTACAATGGGCTTCAGTTCGAAGAGCTGCATTCAATTTCAAGATCAATGTGCTTCTGTTTGTTTCAACAATCCTGCACATTGGTATCTGTAGTTTTGGCCATAGCCGAATGTGTATTTTGCTTTGAGGGCAACTATTTTGTAATTGTGTAACTGCAGCTTACATTTACTCCCAGAAAATTGACTTTTCCTCCTTTTTGGCCGTGTACATTTTCAAGAAAGCCTGCTAGATAGCAAAACTTGATTTCATTGTATGTCAGGCACATCGCCTTCTCCACTGGATTGTATCTTTGAAATGGTAGAGTAATGCAAAAATCTACCGCGCACATGTTTAATTCATTGGCTGACCTTTTAAAACGTAGATTTTGTCATTAAACTAAAAGTGATCCAAACCTTTAAATATACAGCACAGCAATATTAGGCCTATTATAACTCTACATAGGGGTCCATGGTTTAAAAGCAGGGTTTTGGTCTGAAATAAATTGATTTCTCTCTCTTTTTCTTTCCAAGTTCAGCTCGACTTTTGGACCATCTCTTACTCCTGAGAAATGAGGCAAATGAACTCCTTCCAGGTAAAGGGAGCAGGAGACTCTAGGAGAAAGGAACCAATTTTTTCCAAATAACTTTGGTGGATTGTGAACCTAAGTCACTGAACTGACTTTGCTGAGGTGGGAATTGTCACAAGTTGTTCTTATGCCCCTGTCCTTCTCCACCATTTCACTGCCCATCCCCAGCACACACTCAGTCTCTGGCTAATTCTGCAACTTTACTGTTCTGTATTATTCAGACGCTAATTCTGGAACCATGACCTTCTTGAGAGCTGAGATGACGTCAATTAATCTCGGTATCCTCAAGGCCTACCACAGAGTCTGGGACATGAGTAGGCTCACCGAATAAATATCTGTAGAAGGCTGAGTTAAATAAAGAACAGGATTTTAAATTTCTCTGATGCTTTTATGCTTTTCTACAAACCTAAAGCTACAATTAAGGGTGAATAGAGGGCAAAGCCTCCCAGTCACGTTGGCCCAAATTCCCTCAACTCTCATTCCGTCAAAACGCCACTGGTCCAGTTTAATCCTATCTTTACTATAGCATTTTTATCTAAATAGAATATGTCTGCATTAACATTTCAATTAAATTAATTTAAAAATTCCATACTTCCACTCAATGTACTATGGTCAATAAGTTACTGAAAAACATTTGCAATTGCGTATTGATGCTGGCAGAAAAACAAAGATAAGTAGACATACTAAAATTTATAATCGTGCCTTCTTTTATAGGCTCTACATTTATCTGACAGTATCAATAAATATCCCTCTCCAAGTACAATAATATCCAGGGCTCATCAGAAAAAGATTTTTAAGGCACTCTCTTATCGACAGGAAATGACAGACACATGTAAGTGAAAACTAACTTTATTAGAAAAATAATTGCCCTGAATTCCTGTAATTGGATGTTTCTAAAAATCACCACAGTTTCAATTACTCAAGGATTGAGATGGAATTTCACCTCGTGAAAATGCAGGGAGTTAACCAAATTATTTATTTCTTTTAAATGGTGGATAACAGGAATAAAAGTATTACTATGTTATTTAAATCTAATTTAAAAACATAATTTACATGATGAAAATTGCTTTACTTCTTAATCAGAGTCACTCTGATGGAACTGCTTTAATAAAAGTTTCTTTTTTATATATAATTTGGCTTTCCTATTAGAAAATGAATTCTTCTATCTCCCAATTACAAATTGCCACACACTTTTAACCTTTTCTTCCATCCTAAAGCTTGCCTGCGATGGAGTGAAGAGGGTGCTGCTCCCTGATAACCCCATCACCTTTAGTTTGCATTTCTTTCCTGCTCAGTTGTCAAACGTGGATTATGCTGGTCTCCAATTCAACACCATCACTACCCAGTGAGATGGTACCAAAACAAAAAGGTGGAACTGAACGTTTTCCGGGCTGCTACCCTTCCCATGGCTTCCCATTCATCAGAAGGCACCCGCCTCCCTCAGCTTCTTTTCCTGCAAACGAAATTCCTTTCTCATCACCAAGGAGAAAGAAGCCAGGGCAGCATGAACAAGATATGCAACCTCAGGGAAAAGAAAGGAGATATGCAAACTAAACAGTCTTTTTATAGGTATCATAGGATCACATCAATTGTTGATACCAACCCCTGACAGGATGAAATTGCATAGATTAGCAGAATTGAAAATTGCAGTTCTATGAATCATTTTAGGTCATAGGATCAAATTGCTGAAAGGTGCCTTACAGACCACTCATTCTACCCTCTCGTTTTTTTTTCTTTTTGTCAACGAGGAAACTGAGGCTTAAGGAATATAAGTGAGTTGCCCAAGGTCACCCAGCCCATAAATGTCACACCTTGAGCTAGAACCCATGTTTCTTAACTTCCTGCCCAGTGCTTTTCCCATGTCACCAACCTGCTTATGATGACTAAGGCAGAGTGCTTCAGTGCAATCACTTCATCCTCCTCCCTCTGGCCCCTCCCCCGTCTCCCTTCCATATCTGCCCTCTCTCTTTTCAATACTTGCTTATGTTTGAATTTTTTTTTTTTTTTTTTTGAGACAAAGTCTCACTCCGTCACCCTGGGTAGAATGTCTTCACATCATAGCTCATAGCAACCTCAAACTCTTGGGGTCAATTGATCCTCTTGCCTCAGCTTCCCCAGTAGCTGGGATTATAGGCTTCCACCACAATGCCCAGCTATTTTTAGAGATGGGGTCTCCCTCTTGCTCTTGCTGGTCGCTAACCAGTGAGCTCAAGCAATCTACCCTCCTGGGCCTCCCAGATTGCTGGGATTACAGATGAGAGCCACTGTACCCGGCTTTGTTTGAACGCATTTTATAATGTAAAACCCTTTTCCCTAAAACTTTTTAGAATTATTTTTTTCTATTAACTCCCACCTATCTAACTTTTGCCAACCGCACAGCCCCTCTGTTCCCACAGGTCACGGTTGCCTGACCCACGTCAAGCCAGATAGCTTAACTGCCCCCAAAGACTGATGGAGCTAGTAAAATTCAATACCTAGTGTCAAAATTCACAGTGACCTCTCCAAGGATATTGTTAAAAGAAATGAAAGATGATGCAGCAATTCAGTTAATTAAAAATACACTTGTAATGAGTCCGAAGGAGATGTAAGCATTTTCAAACATGAGCATGGTGATATATAGATGCTATAGGGCTATATGCAAAACTATTTAATCTTATAAATATGTTGTTTTAATTTCAGCTAATGGATATGGACACTTCAAAAAATATAAGGGAACTGGACGTTAATTGACACATTCTGCCTCACCAAAGTAGGGCACTGCAGACAGGATTTTAGGCACTGTCTTGATTTTACATATTGTGTTAATGAGTATATAAAAGGCCTATTTGGGTTTTCATTTAGATGTTTTATTTAGGATGGAAAATTAGATTATGAGTGCAATAAACTGCCATCAAATTATAATTATACATAAACCATTATGGTATGAAGTTTTAAAAAGTCTTATCAGATAATGTAAGCAGAATAGTAACAATAAATAACAAAACAATGAGAAATGGCAATTCCTTTGGATCTTGTTTCAAATATATCAAAACTAAATGACTACATAACACTAAGATGGTTAAATTTCTCCCTTTCTGCTTTGCTCCCTTGTCTCTCTCTCTCTTCTTTTCTATCCCTTAATCTTATCCATCATATTTATTTTTTAAGGTGTCTATCAATTTCATGACCCCATCTCCTACAATCCCCTAACAGGGATGTGCCCCATCCTGTGCTGCGTCTGTATCACATAACTGCTACCACCTCTCCTTCGGAACCAAAGATGACTGCACATATGGAAACAGTTGACGTAATCGGAGCTGATTTTTCTTCTGAGCCCTCCCCTAAGCCATGGCTGATGAGATGATGGTAAACATTGACCACCAGGTGTACCAATCAGAGTCTTCTCCTCAGAATTTGGACTTAATGACGCAGGGATTCTAGCTCAGTTTCGGATGTTTAGTTAAAATGAGAACATAGAAATTCAGAGGCTATAAGGAGGTCATGGTGTCATATATGCTGATATTGTGAAAGCTGATCTAGAGACAGAGTGGTGAAGGATAGAAAAGTTGCCCCATTTCTTTACAGCATCCCAGTTACTCAGGAAGCCAAAACTACGTTTCAACGTTAGGTTTCATTGAATATTTTTACAATAAATTCCCCTTTTTTCACTCATGCTTATCTCAGTGGACTCATGTTATTTACAACCAAATGCACAATAACTAAGACCCTTTTACTGTTTTTCCTTTTCTTTTTCTCTTCTTCTTATAAGCATGCAAACTACACACTCACACAGACACACACACACACACACAGACAGGCACACATACCTTTTTAAATTATAAATCAAAAATTTTAGAATTCCACATGCTGGGAGACTTTAAGTCCCCCAACTTTACCACACTGTACCTTTATTACTGTTTTTTGAATCAGCTAAAATGGTTCTTAGGGATCTATAAAAATAATAGAAAATGGATATTGGGGATTGCCTGGTCTAAAGGGTTTGCAATACATTTTCTTACTTTCTCTCTCCTCACTAGGCTTTCCCTTAATAAGGAATCAACTTCCAGAGTTTATCTTAGTGATACTTCTAATTTTTCACAGAACATATGTACTTATTGAAATTAATAGCATCCAGTTCCAAGGGAAGATTGAATAGACACCTTGAAATTATGTCTTCTTACCTATATATGAGCAGCAGGGCTGCCATTCACTTTGGTGTTTCCAAAATGTAAACAAAATATTTTAGGAATTAACTATATGTTTCATTGCTTATTCAGGTCTATAATTATAAAGACTGGATGTGTTATGCTGTGTTACAATTTTCATGGCACATAGACTTGGTAGGGTTGATTTGTTTGTTTTTAACCATTTTGATAATTGGTTTATAAGTGATCAAATTGATACATTGTTCAGTCATCAAATTGATTGAAGTACAGGGTCAACTACACTGCAGCCCGTTATTGTTGTTGCTTCCAGTAGATATAACTTTTGCTATAGTTTGTCACATATATTATTTAAAGGTATTCATATAATAAAATCTCAGAAGACCATTATCCTAAAAGCCTAGGAAGACTAAAGGTATGACCCAAACAATGTTAAATATTATCAATTTGACTTTAAAAATGTAAGAGATCTGGCTTGGGGCCCATAGCTCAGTGGTTAGGGTGCTGGCCACATGTACCAGGGCTAGTGGGTTCAAACCTGGCCTGGGCCTGCTAAACAAACAAACAACAACAACAAAAATAGCCTGGTGTTGGGGCAGGTGCCCGAAATCCCAGCTACTAGGGTGGCTGAAGCAAGTGAATCACTTGGGTCCAAGAGTTTGAGGTTGCCGTGAGCTGTGACATTACAGCACTCTAGTGAGGGTGCCATAGTGAGATTTTGTCTCAGAAACAATTATATATAAGATACCTAAAGGAGAGGGTCAGTTAACAGGAAGCAAGAGGGCTAAAAAGCCTCAGTCACTTATCACTATCACTAATTCCAGATTCAATTTGGCAAAAAAGATTTACTGAGCACCTGTAGATAATCTACACATGAGCTCTTATTTGGATATTTGTCTCCTCCAAATCTCATGTTGAAATTTAAACCCAAAAGTGGGAGATACGGACTGGTGGGAGGTGTTTGCATTATGGGGACAGATCTGTCATGAACGGCTTGGTGCCCTCCCTATGGTAATGAGTGAGTTCTGTCTCTATCAATTCATATGAAAGCCAGTAGTCTTGCTTCCTTTCTTGCCATGCTATCACTGCACACGCCAGCTCCTCTTCTGCCAGGAGTGGAGGCACCCTGAGGCCCTTACCAAATGCCCAGTCCGTAACCTTGCAGATAACCTCTTTTCTTTATTCCTACATAATCCAGTCTAAGGTATTCCTTTATAGCAACACTAAATGGATTAAGACAGCATGTACATTCTCTGCTGACTACACACGTGATTCTGCAGTTCACAAAGTGAAAGGTACAAAATATAAAAGATAGATCTAGTATTTGCGTAAAAGGAGTTTAGAATACAGCTATCTAGAAAGACATAATATTTCAAGTGCCAAATTACTAATACAGATAACTGGTACAATATAAACCCTAGAAGGGGAAGAATCATTATGGGCTCAAATAAGCAGGGAAGAGTTCTAGGTAAAGTGGAACTTGAATCCACTCATTCATTCAACAAATCATTATCGTGCCAACTATTGTGTTCAACCCTGGAGTTGCATTTAAAAGGGCAGATAATTTTATTAACACAAAGAAAGGATAACATTCCCAAAAGACTGTACAGCAGAAATAAAAGTACAAACCAGAAAATATGCAGAGCACATTTTAGAGACATTGATTAGATTCATTTGATTCTCGCAGGGGAATCATGAGATGTATTTAGAAAGTTGATTCAGGGTAGATATAGAAGATCTTGAAAGCCAGGCCAACAAGTAAAGATTTCAACCTTGAGGACAGTGACAAGCCACTTGAAGGGCAACAACAAGCAAAATTCTTTTCTTTTCTTTTTTTTTTTGAGACAGGGTCTCACTTTGTTTCCCTTGGTAGAGTGCTGTGGTGTCATAGCTCACAGTAACCTCAAATGCTTGGGCTCAAATGATTTTCTTGTCTCAGCCTCCCTAGTAGCTGGGACTACAGGTGACCACCACAATGCCCAGCTATTTTTAGAGATGAGGTCTTGCTCTGGCTCAGGCTGGTCTTGAACCCATGAGCTCAGACAATCCACCCTCCTTGGCCTCCCAAGTGCTAGGATTACAGGTGTGAGCCACCACACCTGGCCCTACAAACAAAATTCTGAACATAGAATTTTAGGAAAATAAATGTAATAGTGAGGAGATGATTTCAGGGCATAAAGTTGAGAAGTAACTTGTACATCCAATTAGATCGCTGCAATAAGCTAATTGTGAGATGATAAGGAATGGATTAGGATGTTGGCAATAGACAGACATGAGAAGGAAAATAATTAAGAGGCGGGTATCCTAGAGATATGATTAGATGTGAAGGAAAAGGACGGAGGTGGAGAGTCAAAGGTTATAGTGATGTTTAAGGCCTAGGTGGTTCAAAGAAACTAATGAATAAGTTCAGTTTTATGTGTGTTGAATTGGAGACAATATGAGGTCACCCAAATGGAACTATCAGAGGGATTAGCACGTGATAGTGATGGTAGGCTGAGAGCAGAGAATCCAGATTCATATATGAAAACCATTGGCTGCTATAGCTGCTTCCAAGAGCTTACAATCTCAGTAGTATTTAAATGTTAAAGTATGCAGTACAGTGCTATAAATGGTTAAAGAAAAGAGAATAAACACAGTAAGAACAATCACTAATGGCTTCCTGAAAGAGGCTGTACTTGAGTATGGATTAAAGAAAAGCCTGTATGACTGGTGGTATTTCTCAGCATAATGGTGACATTCATATAAATTATAAATATTTTAGTATCTAATTTTGTTGTTCAGCAATAAATATAATAGTGGTAACAGTGTCCCTTATGAGTCTTTCCTTAAAGATGTTGGAATAATTAAAAGAGACTGTGGCAATGACTTTAATGAAAATTAGGTACCAGCTTAAACCATTGGATTGCATTTTTTCTATCCCTTCTCTATCTGGCTTACAGGAATCTGTTTCTGAAAAAGCTCTTAGGGTAGCACTACAGAAAAACACTTAACTTTCTTAGCTTGTGATGTGAGATTAAAGAAGAAATTGAGTTGCCTTAAAGGGTGAAAGAAGTGACTAGAATAAAATTGTACCTGCTTTTTGTAAATATTTCAAAGTGTTTTCTCTGCAAAGCAAGAGCTGACTTGGAAGGAAGGAGAGTATAGGGAAACAGAAATGAGGAAGACACAGCCCCTGCCCTCAGAGGTGCTTACCGTCTGGTAGAGATGATCATCCAGACCCAATACCAAGTACAGAGGTCAAAAGAGAAACAAAGAAAGTTCTGAAGGTTGAAACCCTTATGGTTAAGGTGACCAGATTTTAACATTGGTAAAGCAGGACACCATTGATGGGGGTGGGATCTGGGGTTGGGGCCTGACAACAATGCAAACTTTGATAAGCAATTCTTGATAATCAGTTCTCAACAATTATTTGTTATTAAAGTTTAATATTATAAAATTAACAAAAATAATATAAAACTCATATCCTGGTGAAATAGCCACATGGCAGCCGAAAACCATATATTCCCTTCCTGCTCTCCCGCATTCCCTAGCTTGTTGTGCATTCTTTCCAAAAATTGGTACTTTTTTAAAACGCCGCAGTGGGACAAATTGTTAAAAACCAGGACTGTCCTGCCGAAAGCAGGACATCTGGTCACCTTACTTATGGCATGGTATGGAAGGGTCACCTGTAAACCCTTTTCCAGTGACAGAGCTCAGTCAGCACCCATCAGCAAGCCATATAAAACTGTAATAGGCTTATCAGTTAAAGAAAATTGTTTACAAGCTATACTCTGTATTTGTAACACAGCCATTTATTTCTAAATCAACTGCAGTCTGAAGGAAAATGTAAAAGAAGATCTTTCTTTATTTTAAAACTCAATTTTTGGTGATGTCATGATTCAAAGAATCAGAAATAGCCTTTAAAATGAAAGAAAAGTTTTTTTTCTTAACTCACATTTTACAACTCTAATATTTTAAATGAAGGCTTGGATGAAAGTAAGAAAGAAAAAGAATTCAGTAGCTTTTTGGCTGGAAAAGTTTGGCACTCTTCCATGACTTGCCTGCTGCAAGAGCCAGAATTTGATTCAGGAGGAGCTAAAAGCTTCTCCATGCTGCTCCGGTGGCCCAGCGATTCTGGCTTTGGACAGCACCATCTGGACCAGTGTGAACGACAAAGTCAAACCTCCCACATGCATTTGCCTGGCTGGGCAAACCAACTTCAGAGCAAGGGCACAGGCTGCCTCTTGGGCTCCATCAACTTTCTCCCTTGATGGCGTGGCTAGCGCCAAGGTGCCACTGCCATCAACAAAGAACAGCTTTTCCTGGTGTTGTATCACAAACAGTCCAATTGTGAGTTTCTGTTTATCCTGGGTTTTGGCAGCTACAGTTACTCAGCTTCCTGTATCATCTTCTCCTCTATGAATCTCAGAGCGTCCCTTGAATATAGATCCCAACAAGTGTCTTCTTTGGCAATTCCTTATTAGAGGAGGTTTGTTTGATTGTTTTATAAATGGGAGAGAATATAGCTAGCCAGCCAGAGTTGAGCTCCACAGACTGTATTATATCTCAGATCTCGCTTATCACTTCAGTGTGTTACTTATTTTAGTCGTGCCTGCTTTTCTGTTTCATTACCCTTGACAAAATTTAAAGTTCTGAGATTGCAGCACTAGATTTTGAAACCAAAGTGGTCACAAGCTGTGTAGTAATCTATGCTTCCATGTTCCAAATCGCCAAGAAAATCTGAAGACCGTCTCTAATGGCACTCTGTTTTTTGCCCAAGTGTTTCCACCTAAAATCAAGTTAAGAGAGGGAGACACATTGTTGACTGTCCATGTCAACAAATATCTGCTGAAGATAATTTCTTATATAATAAAAATACCACTGTTAGGCGGGGCATGATGGCTCACCCCCGTAATCCTAGCCCTCTGGGAGGCTGAGGCAGGTGGATTGCTTGAACTCAGGAGTTTGAGACCAGCCTGAGCAAGAGTGAGTACCCATCTCTAGTAAAAATGAAAAACTGAGGCAAGAGGATCCCTTGCACCCAGGAGTTTGAGGTTGCTGTGAGCTATGACACCATCGCACGCTAGCTATAGTGACAGAGTGAGATTCTGTTTCAATTTAAAAAGAAAAAAACGATGTTAAGAGGAACCACTCTGGGTACAGCTTTTTCTTTTTCTTTTTTCTTTTTTTAAGAGACAGAGTCTCACTTTGTCACCCTTGGTGGAGTGCTGTGGCGTCACAGCTCCCAGCAACCTCCAGCTCTTGAAGGGCTTAGGCAATTCTCTTGCCTCAGCCTCCCAAGCAGCTGGGACTGCAGGCACCTGCCACAACGCCCAGCTATTTTTTTGTTGCAGTTTGGCCGGGGCCAGGTTTGAACCTGCCACCCTCGGTATATGAGGCCGGCGCCCTACTCACTGAGCCACAGGCACAGCCCCTGGGTACAGCTTTTTAGATGTGTTACACACGTGGGAAATGCCAAGTCCCTCGGGATTGGAATAGAACTAAAGATGGCTATAATCTCATCAATTGCGTTGTAATTATTCTGAAGAATATGCCTATACTCTATGGTAGTTGCCTGCAAGAAGTCTATAAAAAGCAGAATTGGCTAGAAAGAAATTGCTTGTGTTAACTAACTCTGTCCAGAAAGACAGGCACTATATATTGCGATAATGATAATGATAATTATGGAATCATAAACATTATCATTTATTGATGTCTAAGTGACTTAATATATGTGCAGCACGTAGAACAGTGCCTGGCACAAGTACACGTTCAGTAAGTATAAGCTATAATTATTATGATGCTGTAATAGTATAATAAAGCATTCTACTAAGCACTTTGCAAATTTTAGTTTAATACCAAAATCTAGAGCCAGCCTACAACCCTACCACTGTCCTCACCAGCTTTTTACCCCACCCCAACCACACACAGACACATACCTATAAAAGTTGGTCTTCCACCAGTCATCGAATTGCACAAGCGAAAACTAAGCATCATCTTGGACACAACTTTCTCCTTCACTCTCCAAATCTAACACTTTAAGAAGGTTTATTGATTTACTTTGTTAAAATCGCCAGCATTTACTCACTTCTCTTTACCTTTAATATCACCACTCTCGTCCAAGTCACCATTTTCTGTTTCCTAGATTCCCATAAATGGCCTCCTAACTCTTCTGGTGTAGCACCTCCCTCACCATTTAAGCAGATTCTATATAGAGCAGACAGAGCAAACTTTTCAAATTCCAAATCTGATCACTGTCCTTCTCTTGAATGGCTTTCTATTGTTCTTACACTAACAAAATTGTCAACTGAGTCTACAATGCTCTGCCTGGTCCATTCCTTGCCTACCTTTTCAGTCCCAAATGGTGGCACTGATGCTCTTGTGCCGCATGCTTCAGCTACCCTGGCTTTCTTCCAATTCATAAAATGTGTTTTAGAGGAAGACATGATCTGGAAAGTCAGGGAAGTCCTTCTAGAGAAAGCAAGGTTTGATCTAAGAGCTGGAGGAGAAGTAGGTGTTAAATTGACAGGGGAGTGTGGAGGGTCATTTGGGGAAGAAGAGAAGGTCATTCCAGGAAAAGGGACCAACTGAAAAGAACAAAGGCCCCAGAGCGGAAGTTAGCTGGATGTGATCCAAAAAAAGAGTGTGTGGCTTATGTATAATGAGCAAGCAAAAGAGTAATACGAGTTGAGGGCAGACACAGAGGTGGAGTTTAGAGTGTGTTGGGCTTGTAGGCCACCATAAGGAATTTGAAAATGATCATGAATACATGAACTCAAATATTAGACTTTCATTTTTGTAAGCTACAATTTGGATCTTATTTCAAATGCGAAAAGACAAATTTCACCCTTGTTTTAGCCAACTATAAGTTTATGTTCTTTACTAAGTCATCAATAAAGTCTGTTGGACCTGGCTTGGCAGATGGTAGCCAAGATATGGCAGAGTAGAGAGAAAGCAATGTGTTGCTGGTGGGATTTCAGGTGCACTGGCACAGCCATGTGAGATGAGAATTTTGCCCACATTGTTTGGTACAAGCCAACTCTCTCCCTTTTGAATCCAATAACTATTACTCAACAGTTGAGAGAATGGTACTAATGAACAGCTTGCCTAGATTAACCCATTGAAGGATGCACCAAATTGCTTTGGAAAGATAAAGTAGATTGAGGGGCAACTTGGGAGCAAAGAGGTATAAATTACATCTTTGCAATTTCACAATGACATATTTAAACACACATGGGTAGGGGGCCTAGAGCTTACTGCAAAGCAAAAAGAAAAAAAAAACTTTAAATGAAAGATAAACAGACTTAAAATTAGAGCATTTTTGTTTTTTTGTTAATTGCTAAGACTTCTCAGAGAAAGAAACAAGGAAAAAGGAAAATACTGTAGCTTCTTAGAACATTGCCTGAAAAACATCCTAGCGTTTTTCTAAAAGAGCTTTTTCCAACAAGAGTTTGCAGCAATTTCAAATTCCTCATATATTTAGTCATCAGGAAATGTATTGTTTCTCATATTTAAAAAAATTGAGAAATGGATGGCGCCTGTGGCTCAAAAGGGTAGGGCACCGGCCCCATATGCCGGAGGCGGTGGGTTGAAACCCAGCCCTGGCTGAAAAAAAAAAAATTGAGAAACCAAGGCATTGCATTGTTATGTAACATGTGCAAATCATTGTTAACAGAACATGAAATGGAATTGAGGTTTCTTGATATTTAATCTACTTTAATTCACCCTTACCATGCAAAATTCCTTGAGGGCATGGGTGCTAATCCCATTGCCACTAATACATACCACAGAGCCTTCCACATAGCACAGGCTCTGTAAATACAGTAGAACCTCCACAGTTGACCACCTCGCTGCCCTGCCCACCTTCTTAAGCTGGCCTAATTTTCATAGACTGGACATGTACCACATGTACATATCACTATAGTAGGCCTGGTTCTTATGTTGACCACCTCCGTATGTTGATCACTTTGTTATAGTCCTTTGGGTGGTCAACTTATAGAGGTTCTACTGTATTTGTTAAATGACTTGGTAAACCACTCCAGCTCAAAAATGTCTTTTTTTGGAGACAGAACCTCACTATTTCACCCTCGGTTGAGTGCGGTGGTGTCACAGCTCACAGCAGCCGCAAACTCTTGGGCTTAAGTGATTCTCTTGTCTCAGCCTCCTTAGTAGCTGGGACTACAGGAATCCACCACAAGACCTGGCTATTTTTTGGTTGTAGTTGTCATCATTGTTCAGTAGGACTAGGCCGGGTTCAAACCCGCCAGCTCCCGTGTATGTGGCTGGTGCCCTAACCACTGAGCTACGGGCACCAAACCTAGAAATGTCATTTTTCTCTTCATTCATTGTTTGGAGTTTCTTCCAACTACCAATAGAGAGCAATATAGAACTTGCAAATATCAGTGTCTTGGAAACTGAATATATAGCAATTTGGTCGGTTACATTGTCCCAGTTACACTTTAGAAAATAAGTGTCTTTTTAAACATCTGTTTGCTCAAAAACTCTTGGGTTTTGTTAATGGTAGTATTTAAAGAAAATTATTTTTAGTTGACATTTTCCATTCTCACAAGGAATGAACAAACCATGTGTTGTACTACTCTGTCTTTGCACTCATGTGAGGGAGGTCGTGGGCTCTGGTGTCTGCTGGGGAAGTGGGTGCCCAGATTAATCTTAGCTTGACTGGTCACACCCTTTCAAATCTTCACATTCCACTAAACTTCCAGACAACAGAGTAAGAGGGGCCTTGCTATATCCTATGTTGGAACCCACCTTGCTTACTTGGAAGAGCAGATTTCCTGACTAACCAAATAATAACCTACATATCTTCTCATCTATTCATCCCCATATGAAATTCAGATCATTGATCTCGCATTTAAATGCAGGTTCAGTGTTTATTGAACTCACCAGTGTGCTGAGCACCGTGCCAGGCACTTTTACACGGTGGTCTTCTCTAATCCTCTCGGCAACTTTGTGAAATAGGGGCTTTTATTCCATATGGCAAAAGAGTAAACTGAGGCTCAAGGGAGGTATGTAACTTGCACATAGTCATGCAAAGGGGCATTCCAAGCTTCTGGAATTAGTGTTGCCTTGGCAACTATACCATTCTTCCAAAACAAAGTTTGTTTTATTCATTTTATGTTAACAAAACCAATGCATATTCATGTCAGAAATATCCTAGGATAGAAACAAGAAAAAGAAAAAGGAGAAAAAGCAACTATAATAAAAACTACTTGGAAACAATTACTGGTAATACCTTGTTCTGTGTCTTTTAGGGATTTTTCTATGTATATTTTTAAGAGATTAAATTATGGGTACTTTTACAATCATTTTATTTCAATTAACAATTAAGATCATATTTTATGCCATTATAGTCAGACTACATCATAGTTTTTAATGACTGCATAATATTCCATTTTATGAATATGCCATGATTTATTTAATCAGTTCCTTTTTATATACTTTTAAGCTATTTCCAATGCCTTGCTACAAAAAAATTTATGCTGCAATGAACTTCATTACAGCTCTGTTTTTGCCCACATCCTCATTAATTTACTTGAGATAAATTCCTAACGTGGAATTTCTGGATCAAAGTTCATGTACTTTTGAAAAACGTTTTGATACATATTCATTGTATTTCTTAATTTAACCCTAGGGGCAAAGCCCAGGTCAGGTCAGAGGAGACATTTTTAAAAGAGTAAGGAATGTTGCCACGTTTCCTCTTCTCTTTTTTTGTGATTACCTTACCCTACCCTGGCTTGTTATCATTCTTCAGTCATCTCTTCTTTCAGTCATTTGTAGACTCTGCATTTGTACTTCGCCAGTAATTCTCTTAAGACAGCTCAGAGGGCAAAGCTAGAATCTGCCTTCTGTCTATATATGAATGATGTCTGATCCCAGGTAGCCACAGAACCATAAGCAGGCAGATACATACTGTAATTATTAGCATTTGGTAGCTGAATGGCTCTTTCTGAAATAGCTTTATTTCTGAGTCTAATTTAGCTATTTAAGATTTAATTCTATCTTCTTTCCATTTCTTTAGATTTATCTTTCTGGTTATGATTCGTGCTTTTAGTCACCAGTCCCTAATACATTAAAAAAAAATCATTAGACATATTTTCCTTTTTACTTTTTTTTTTCTTAAGAGGAAATGTGTTTGTACATTGTCTGCAAATACAGTTTGGGTTAAGTGATTTCATCCTCAACGTTGAAATGCAATTAACACTCAAAAAATCCTACAAGAAATGCCTTATTTCAGAACCTGTGAGTAGAATCAAGTAGTATATAATATTTGAAGATGAATTCATCGCTGACAAATGCAAGGAGGATATTTGATGCTTCTCCGTCTCCATTAAAATCTTGATTGCCCAATGTCAAAAACTTTTTTTGCCATTTTCTTCTGTTAATGGGAAAGTCTCGTCTCTTTGGCACATTAATAAATGAATGATCATAATGAAGGCATAGACTATAAAAGCACAAACCCAGGAACACTAGATACATTTTGATTTCTTCACAGTAATTCTTATTACAATAAGTACTATTAAAATACCATCTCTATAGAGAGACAGGCAAAACACTGACTAATCTGCAGCTAACTGCCCCTGTCAAGCTAGATGTGCCACTGCCAGTATCTAACACGACAAGATGGTTAGCATCATCTGTTGCAGCAGGATTTCACGTGCATCTAGATTTTTCTGTCAACAGTCCGAATAGGTACTATTCTCAGTTAAGGTCACCTTGCTTTTAAACTGTGATAGCATATGAAACATAAGTGGTATAGACTATGAAAGCAAGATTTCCAGGAAAAGGCCTTTGCTGTCCTATCTTTCTCTACTTTTCCAAAACCAACTCTTTATTTTGAATTCTGATCACCTCCCTCCTGGGTGACTACAGTCGTCTTGCAATGCTCCCTACATCCAAATGCGTTCCACTGCAATAAATCCTGTAGCTCAAGCAATGGCATAAACACCTAATCTCTGGTATATTACTGACATAAGAAAGTGAGAAATTATAAAGGAAAGTGGAAAATTAAAACAGTCAAGAAAGATGGGAATTGAATATGAAGGAGGAAGCATGATCGGAATGAGTAAGAGAGAACAAAATATGTGCCCACCCTCACGTTCAACAGTGTCTCATCTATTTCTACTAGGTGGTGCATACTGAGAAAAAGAGAGACGAGAGAGAGAGAGAGAGAGAGAGAGAGAGAGAGATATTTGACAACAAAGTCTCTAAGCCAAGGCTTATTTAAGGAGCAGCCAGGAAATGTCGACGGAACAGTTTCATACCCCAAATTTCTCTCCTTAGTTCTGCTCCTCTCTTCTGTGTCTGGGGTTCAGTTCCCAGCAGGATTCAGGCACATTCCTCCATCTCTGCAGCCAGTGCTTCCTCCCACAATGCCTTGCCACAAGACCCTTCAGTTGATGTTAGCCGAAACTATAAAAAGAAGCTAAATGGGAATTTTCTAGCACATTTTCAGGGTCTCAAATGTTAGAGAAACAATGCACATTGACCACTCCGGTTTCTCTCCTTAGAGACTTCTTTCATCCAGATTTAAAGGCAAGAAAAATACAGAAAAATACATGTATGTATCTGTGCGTGTCTGTGTGCCTGTTTGGGGATTGGAAGTTCAACCCTTTTCCGGCCTATACAGGGCAGCAATTAAGAGCCTGGCATTTCATGTCACACAGAAATGGTATTGAACAAAAACTCTACCACATACTAGCTGTGTGGCCTACGGGAAACATACTTAACCTCCCTGAGCTTTAGTGTTCTCATCTGTAAACTGTGAAAAACACTAGTAGCTACCTCATAACATTATTATGAATTTTAAATGACATAATTAACATATAGTATGTATTACAGTGCCTGGGCCCAGAGTTAGCAGTTAATAAATGATTGTTATTGTGCTGTGACTGCTATTAATGTTTTTCTAAATCACTAGGAACATAAAATACATGGTCTTTTTCCTGTCCCCTGACTCCACTGTGTTGGGAGAGCAGGTAATAAAAGTTGCTTCCTTATTAGGGGATGTGTCTACAATCTCTCGTTGAGCTTAGTTTGGCTGCACATTTGTTGTCCCAGGACCTTACATTTAGATATACTCTATTCCAAAGTCCCAGAAACCATTCATCCCTTGCCTAAAGTGGCAGCACCCTAGAATACTCATCTACCAAATGTGTCTTAAGCACCTGGTACCACATGTATAGCAGGCATTGTACTGTGCCCTGGAGACACAATTGTAAGCAGGACAGACATAGTACTTACCCTTGAAGACCACCCCCCCTAGATTGACCACCTTCTTAAGTCAACCTAATTTTGATAGACCAGCCATGCACCACATGTATGTATAAGTACAGTAAGCCTAGTTCCCTATGTTGATCACCTCCATATGTTTACCAGTTTGTTACAGTCCCTTGAATGGTCAACCTACAGAGGTTCTACTATATTAGAAATGGAGTTCACTAGGGAGAATTGGCTCATATGATTACAAAGGCCAAGTCCCACAGATAGGCCATCTAAAAGCTGGGGCCTGAGAGAAGCTGGTAGTGTGGCCGAGTCCAAGTCCAAAAGCTTCAGACCAGGGAAGTGACAGTCTAGCCCCCATGGCTGAAGGTCTGAGAGCACCCAGGAGGCTGTGGGTGCAAATCTCCAAGTACAAAGGCCAAAGAACCTAGCCTGAAGTGTGACATCCAAGGGCAGGAGGAGAAAAAGCACCTGGCTCCAGAAAGGAGACAGAGAGAAAGAAAGGCAACTCAGCAAGCCTGCTTATTCTAGCAGCTCCAGAAAAAATGGTGCCTGCCCACGTTGATGGTGGATCTTCCTCTTCTATTCCAGATTCACATGGCAATCTCCTCTAGAAACACCCTCACAGACACACCCAAAAGCAGTGCTTTACTAGGCATCCCCTCATTCCACTAAAGTTGACACCTAATATTAACCATCACATCAGGTATTTAAATTTTCTTTTCTTTCTTTCCTTTTTTCTTTTTTGTTATATGTCATCATAGTCTTTCTGATAAAGACTCTGATAAAGATATAGCCATGATCACACATGCCTGTAATCCCAGCACTTTGGGATGGTGAGGTCGGAGTACCACTTCAGGTCAGGAGTTTGAGACCAGTATGGGCAATATAGCAAGCCCTATTTCTACAAAAAAATTGTTTTTAAAAAGTTTAAAATTTTTGTCAAAATTGTCTGGGTGTGGTGGCACATATTTGCAGACCCAGTATTTAAGAGGCCAAGGCAGTAGGAGTCCTTGAGCCCAGGAATTTGAGGATGCAGGGATCTAGGATCTTGCCTCTACTCTCTAGGTCAGGCAGCAGAGGAAGACCTCATCTTAAAAAAAAAAAAAAAAAGAAGAGAAAAAAAAGAAAAAGAAAAAGAAAAATATAATCAGGCAAACCTATTATTATTACAAAGAAGCTCCTAGGTGAGTATAGAGCCAGAATCAAGAGAATCAGGAGAATTAATTTGATCATCTGATTAGCTTCTCCTATGGCCTAAATGCCTCCTCTCCATTCATATGTCAAAATCTTAACTCCCAAAGTGATGGTATTAGAAAATCAGACCCTTAGAAGGTGATTAGTTCATAAGGGTGGAGCCCTCATGAATGAGATTAGTGCACTAAATAAAAGAGACCCCAGAGAGCTGCCTTGCTCCTTCCATGTGTCCTGTTATGTCAGGACACAGCAAGAAAGAGCTGTGCATGAGGAATTAACTCTCACCACACACTGAATCTGCTAGTGCCTTGATCTTGAACTTCTCTGCCTCCAGAACTGTGAGAAATAAATTTCTGTTGTTTATAAGCTACCCAGTCTACGGTATTTTGTTATAGCAGCCTCATCAAACTAAAACAGTGACTGTCTTTAAATTATTAGGAAAGTCTTCCTGAAGCAGTGATATCTAAAGAAGAAATGAGAGTCAGCCACATAAATATTCAAGGAAAGAGGAGGAGCACAGTTGAAGTCTGTGATGTGAGAAATTGTTCAGGGTGAACTAGAAGTCTAGCAGATGACCAGTGAGGAGAGTGGTAGGGGGAGTACGGAGAGATGAGTCTAAATCTGAGAAACCTTGGAAGCCATTGTCTGATTTTGGACTTTGCCTTACAAGCAACTACAATTGAATGAAGTGTTTTATAGATGGGCCTGACTGGATTCATTTTTCATTTTTTTCATCACACTGGCTACAGTTTAGAGCAAACAAAATTGGAGGCCAGGAGACCAGAAGGCTTTTACAGTATTCCAGGCAAGAAGTGACAACGAAGAAGGAGAGAAATATTTAAGCTGTAGAATCAGTAAAGCTTGGCAACTGATTATATGGAGTATGGAGTGCGTCAAAGACGACTCACATGGAAGCCAGGTATAGTGGCTCACACCTATAATCCCAGTATTCTGGGAGGCCGAGGCGGGTGGATTGCCTGAGCTCAGGAGTTTGAGACCAGCCTGAGCAAGTGGGTGCCTGTAGTCCATCTGCTCGGGAAGCTGAGACAAGACAATCATTTGAGCCCAAGAGTTTGAGATTGCTGTGAGCTAGCACATCACAGCACTCTACGAGGGTAACAAAGTGAGACTCTGTCTCAAAAAAAAGAAAAAAAAGACTCACATGTATCTGCCTTGAGCAACTGGGTGGATTGCAGGGCTATTCATGGGAATCACTGGAAGAGAAACAGACTAATGGAATCGAAAAGACTATGAAGTCTGTCTGGGACCGGTTTCACTTCAGTTGCTTATGTGACATTCAAATGGAAATGCCAAGTTTACCATTGAATGTACTGATACCGGGCTCAGAGTAGAGGTCTTGGCTAGAAAGCTCTATTGGAGAGACACGGGCACACTAAAGACAGCCTCTTCAGCTACTTCTGGGAATGGCTAATATCATCCATTTTGCACTGATGGCAGTTATTTTCTCTCATAGAGGATAATCTGATTTCATGCTTATTTATTGGTGTCAGTAATCAGGAAAGCCACCCTGGAGAAGGTGGCATTTTATCTGGACCTCTGAAAGGGAAAGATGGTGATAAAAAAGAGGGTATTCCAAGTTAAGAAGTTCAGAGAAACAACAGTCCAGCAAAGATGTGTCTCCCAAATTGACTATAGTGTAAGGATTACATATTTACTCAAGTTACTACATACCAAGAATAGAGCGGGACACTGGGAATGTAAAGTTGAACAAGGTGTGGGGCCTGCAGCCCTTTAAGAAGCCCTCCCTGAGCTCCTAGTCTGAGTTATGAGCGCTTCCTCTGTGCTTCCCGAGTACCCTGTGTTCAGTCTTGTTATTGCACCTCACCGCATTATACTGAACATATTTGTTTCTCATGTCAGGCTCCTCCACCATAACCAGAATTCTTCCTGTCTTATTTGCCATGTTATCCCCATGCCTAGCACAATCATTAGTCCTGGTAAATACTGAATGAATGTTCATTGAAATGAACTAAACAGCAACTTACAGTCTAGGGGAGAAAATGTAGGCGCTAAAGCTGGAGAGACACACATTGCAGAGAGATCTAAATGCCGAGATAAAATGTTGGGATTGTGTTGGTAGGCAACAGGATGTTGACAAACGTTTTGGAGCCCAGTTTATGAAACCATCAAAGTGTTTTTTGACAATATTGATCTAGTAGCCATGTCTGGAATGCAGTGGAAGAGGCAAGATGTTAGTCAGAAGGGTGTTATCCGGTAAGTAGTGCAACCAGCTAGCACAAAGTAGGGACTCAGTAGACATTTACTGCATAAATGAATTAAAGTGGGGGCCAAAGATAAAGGATGGCTACAACTACTAGCTAAGGGATTTAATGCACGTTCAGAGACCGGTTAGCTCCCTGGAATACTTCCAGCAGCAACAGCATGGGTGTGTATTCTATACTGCTGTAGTGTGAACCTGCGGCGATGGGGTCTCACTGCAGCAGCACAAATGACTTTGTTCCCCCCATCTCATTTTAAAGATTCTTTCAATGAATACATTTTAAGGAGATGATGTTATTTTACACGATTTGGTTGTGGACTCGGGTCATTTAGCTGCATGATTAATGCTTTATCAGGAGGCTGCCTGCTGTCAGGCGACATACCTACACACTGCATGTTTCAATTTGACAAAAAGGAAACAGCTCTAATAGTGATTATTGTGTGTGAAAATTTTCCGAGATGGGAGACCAGCTATTATTGATGAAGATGAGCGTCATTCTGCTGTCTTTGTTATGTCGCTGTGGAGGCTTCTAGGTATTTGCATTTGATTATAGTCATTGCACAGTTGTTCAGCTTTCTCACACTCGCTCTCTGGTACCAAATATCAGAAACAATGAATCAGAACATCAAAGCACCCTATTTCTAGATTCCTTCAGCCCAGTGACAATAAGTTGAGGTGTATCTCTGGATCTAATTAATGTGTGGATCCAATTATTCTGCTGTGTGGGCTTGGTTTTCCTAAGTTAAGCCTGTGGATCTGTATTGCACCTAGCTGAGTTTTAGTATGCTGCAATCAAATTGGCCAGTCAAACGGAATGGACAAATTGCATTTAACAAAAACCAATGAAAGGAAGGCAATGCAATTTTCCCTTTCCTTGGGAAGCCACTGGCTTATGTAACTACTATATTCTGGTGAATGTTGTAAGTTTTCATTATGAAGACATTAGATTTATTTGAAACCCATTTAAAAAAGAAATCAATGTGTCTATCCCACCTGAGGGTTATTTTATGCTGAAAACAAATAGCATTATTTTTCTAATATTGAAATAAGTGCTTCCATTGCTAAAATAAATGACTTATTTTCAACTGAGGACAATTGACATGTGTCTAAAGCAGTTTAATTTCTTATGATTTATTTGATTTGCCTTATATAATTTTATCTCTTTCTTTATGAATGAAGTTAAAGTTGGATTTTTATTTTTTATTTTGCTCAGTTCTTGTAATTTGGACAATTTTCTGCCTCCAAACCAGTCTTTGCTGGCTTGTGTACATCTGTACTGAAAACATTAGCCTTAAGTGAGGCCAAGATGGAAAGCCACATGGCTGCTTAAGCCTTCTGTAATAAGCAGATTAGGACATGCCCATGTGTTCAAGCCCTAAAGGTAACCAGGAAGAGAGGGACTACTGAATAGCAGGCAGATTACTTATGACAGTATCCAAGTCTCTTAAATTGGAGAAAGAGGAGTAAATTTTCTTTAAATATAAGTTATGTCATATTAATGTTAATAATGTGGAAGTTAGAAGAGATATGGGAGCATAGTTTAAGGAGCTTTATTTCAATCCTGAGATAAAGTGTAGGCCTAGTTTAGGCATCCCTGGGAAAGGAAATGAAGTTTAAAATGCAGTATATGGCTCGGCGCCCATAGTTCAGTGGTTAGGGCACCGGCCAGGCATACCTGGGCTGGCAGGTTTGAAGCCGGCCCAGGTTTGCTAAACAACAATGACGACTACAACAACAACAGCCCAAAAAATAGCTGGGTATTGTGGTGGGCACCTGTAGTCCCAGCTACTTGGGAGACTGAGGCAAGAGAATTGCTTAAGCCCAAGAGTTGGAAGTTGCTGTGAGCTGTGATGCCACAGCACTCTACCCAGGGTGACATAGTGAGACTCTGTCTCAAAAAATAAAAAAATAAATAAAAATGCAGTATATGAACAATTGAACAAGAAGAAGTGGTCCTGGAACAGGAGATGGGAACCATTTAATTATACTTTTTTAGGTCTGCCTTTTTCTGGTAATAATGAGAATTAACCGTCTCTTCTATGCCAATGAAAGAAGAAAATATACATGAATATGCTAATTTGTATACAAAGAAATAGGAAGGAGAAAACAAAAACTAACGTGATTGATTATCAGTATGGGAATGGGGAGGAAATGAAGGGGAGCAGGGCACAGACTAGAAGAGATGGGTCAGAGGTGAGTCACTACTGTAAGCATATTTTTTGGTAGAGTTCTGACTTTTGGAAACATAATAGTGTTTCACAGGACCAAAAAATAAATAACTAAAATCAACAAGAATGGGTGAGAAAACCCAAAATAGAATTCCAACAGAAATAAACCAACCAGTCTTGCAAATGAATAACACGTAACCACTCTGATGGAAAAAGAAATAAGACGAGTAAACCCAGTAAGTTTTGAACACAATGTTTTAACAATATGCGGTCAGGTTAAAGGTAGAAAGAACTAGAAATAACTATTAACCCCAGTTAAGTAGGTTTGTTTCATCACAGAGCTGTAACTAGCAATTCTGAAATCACTTTATACATGTACTGAGACTGAGCAAATGAATAAACATTGTGGATAATGAGAACCAGGGTCTCACTGTAGGAGACACGAGATACAGTATGGAAAAGCGGAGGTGTCAGTATATACTCGTGGGGTTTTTTGTTCGTTTGTGTTTTTTTTTTTTTTT
>NW_003852552.1:928615-952332 GCF_000181295.1 Otolemur garnettii
CCCACCACAATGCCTGGCTATTTTTTGGTTGCAGCCGTCATTGTTGTTTTGGAGGGTCAGGGCTGGATTCGAACCCGCCACCTTAGGTGTATGTGGCTGGCACCTTAGCCACTTGAGCCACAGGCACCGAGCCAATAAATGGTTCTTATAAAGAAAAAAGATCAAACTCTTTATCACAGCTCAATTTACAATTGTCAAAATGTGGAAACAACCTAAATGCCCACCAATCCAGGAATGGATTAACAAGCTGTGGTATATGTATACCATGGAATACTATCCAGCCGTTAAAAAGATGGAGACTTTACACCTTTTATATGAACGTGGATGGAGTTGGAACATATTCTTCTTAGTAAAGTATCATAAGAAAGGAGGAGCAAGTATTCAGTGTACTCAATAGTAATATGAAACCAGTGGATGATCTAATGCACTCTCACATAAGAGAAAAACTCAAATCAATTCACAGTGGGTGGGGGAATGAGGGAGCTGGGAGAGGGGAATAGGAGGGGGATGGGTGTGCCCTCAATTAATGGGCACAATGTTAGGGTGTATGGCACATCCCTTGGAGGTGGAACACAGTTATAAGAGGGACTTTACCTAACAAATGCAAATCTTGTAACCTAATTCTTTGTACCCTCAAGTAACCTGAAACAACAAAAACAAAATAAAACACAGCCACACAAGTTAAAAAAAAAAAATCAAGGTTATGAAACACAAAGAAAAGTTGAAAACTGTTCCAAATGAAAGGGGACTACAGAGATATAATAAATAAATTAAATGTGATTCTAGATCATATTCCAAGAAACAAATTTCTTTTTCTTTGGCTAAAGAGACATCAGTGAGACAACTAGAAAAGTTTAAAAAAGGTTTATAAATTAGATAATAGTATTTTATCAGTATTCCTTTCCTAATTTTGATGATTATAGTATGGATATGTAAGGGCTTATTATTTTTCAGAAATACACATTGAAGTATTTGGGGGAAAAGAAATATATCTTCAACTTACTTCTTTTTTTATTTTTTTTTTGGAGACAAAGTCTCACTATGTCACCCTCAGTACAGTGCCATGGCATCATAGCTCACAGCAACCTCCAACTCTTGGGCTTAAACGATTCTCTTGCCTCAGCCTCCCAAGTAGCTGGGACTATGGGCGCCCGCCACAATGCCTGGCTATTTTTTTTTTATTGACATTGATTAGCTGGCCCAGGGTGGGTTCAAACCCGCCACCCTTGGTGTATGTGGCTGGCGCGGTAACCACTGTGCTACAGGTGCCAAGCCTTCAACTTACTTCTTAAATCATTCAAAAAAAAAATAAAAATGATATACCAGTGGACACACACATATACATATTTTAAATATATATAATAGTCATACATACTTATACAGAGACTACAAAGGTGGTAAAAGGCAAAGATTTGGGAAATACGAGCATCTGCATAAAGAGAATATGAAGATTGTATTATTTTTCAACTGTCTGTTAAATCTAAGATGATGTCAAAATATAAACAGAAAAATCTGAAGATAAAACTTTTTAGGCCAGGCATCAGGCGGCTCGGGCCTGTAATCCTAGCCCTCTGGGAAGTGGAGGTGGGAAGACTGTTTGAAGTCAGGAGTTTGAGACCAGCCTGACCAAGAGTGAGATCCTGTCTCTACTAAAAATAGAAAAAAATGAGCCAAGTGTGGTGGTGCAAGCCTGTAGTTTCAGCTACTCCAGAGTCTGAGGCAGGTTGATCTGCTTGAGCCCAGGAGTCTGAGTTTGTAGGGAGCTATGATGGTGCCGCTGCACACTAGCCTGGGGAACAGAGCCAGACTCTGTCTCAAAAAAATATAAATTTTTAAAATGCCTGTATCCTGGTGTCAAGATGCTTTGCATCTGGATTTAATAGAGTCTCTTGCAAATTTGAGGAAGTCAGCCATAAAGAAGTAATCCTCCCTGTCAGAATAGTTTGGATTAAATTCTGGGGCTTATTTTTCCTTTTGTTTCTCATTCGTTGCAATGGTATGAGGAATTTTGTTTTGTTTTTTGAAATGAGGCTGATCCTCCTGCCTCAACATCTAGAATAGCTGGGATGACATGCTATATTGGAGGCATGCTCCAATATAGCATGGGGAGTTTAAAAATCCACAAGAGGGTAATGCAAGATTGGCCCCAATAACAAGAACTGGGCCCAGTCCTGGTTGGTAATTTTACTATAGCTCTTATCATCTTTTCCTTTAGGTAGAAGCCTAACTTTCAAAGTACAAATCAAAATACAAACCCGATCCTGTGTCCCATCTTTGAGGAATTTTCCTGCTGTTGCTATAAATTTTCAGGACCTCCCAATGTTAAATGCATCCTAATCTATAGCTTTGGATATTTTGCACCCTTGAAATCAATCAGAGTGGCTGAAGATTGATAGAACTGAATGATTTCCTTAGACTGAGCGTTAGTACAACTACAGGCAGAAACTGAACATTTTTTCCCGGTAAGGCAAAAGTATATTTGGAAAATAATTTAAAATACCTTGCGAAATGAAAACTCTGGAAAGAGAGCTCACTGACCACCTAATTTGGAAATAGCTGTGATGTGGGAGTACGAATGAGGTGGAGATAAGGGACCAGTCTTAGGTAGAGCCCTGTTGCTCTGTTTTACTACTGAAGCAAGCTGGCACTAGTATAAATTGTGCACTGTGCAAAATTTTCTTTTCAATGTCCCCAATATTCTCTCCACCCCAGGCATTTAATATCCTCTTTCTCTTTCCTCCTATTCCAACTTTTATAATCTTCCTCGCTCCCACTAAGGGGTAAGTGACTGATACAAACTAGGCGCACTACCCCGTCCAGGGATGTTACAGTTTTAATAGATATCACCGAAGCCCAAAAGCTAAAACTCTAACAGTAAATTTCAGGTATCTGAAAGACAAAAGAGATGGGTGAAAAGAGGGAGATAATGATGCTGGGTCTTTCTGACACACCTGATATCACACACTCCTATGTTGGATCAGCCCTAACCTAGTTAAGCAAAATGTCACAAATACTTTCTACCCTAAAGCAAGTGAAAAGCTCACCCTAAGATTAGATTATCCAAATCAGCAGCCTCGCTGCTAGTCCAAATCCACTTTGGCGGCAGATATAAAAGGACTTTCATTTTTCAGAAACACTCATGGAAAATTGAAACACGGTATTTCCTTTTCACAGATGGGTAAATTGATTCAAAGTAGAGCACCATTGTCAGCTAGCAAGCAAAAGTTAGCAACAGGAATGACAAGTGAGGCTTCTGCCTTTGCTTTCTATATCTGCAAAGAAACAGTTTTACACGTAAAAGTTGGACTCTTCCTGGTGTTGTGTCTTCTGTGGAGCTGGTTTAAAACCAAACCACCCAGATCTAGGTATCCACATTTTGTTTGCAATGACATTTGGCTTTACATCATTTGCCACCATCTCTTTCCCAACTGGCCTGATATTCTCTCGTACAAACATGTACGGAGGATTCTAATGCTGAGTTGAAGGTTGGACCAGATGGCCTTAAAGGGCCCTTCCAAATACAAGATTCTCTAATTCTCTGATTTAATTTTGATGATTCAATTTCATGACTTTGGCTATGGCCATATGAAATTATTGTAGACATTCTGTCTTCCATCTGCCCTCAGATATATGGCAACTTATCTCTATCCAAATTCATCACGTCAGTCAATGATTAAGCACTCATTTACATGCAGTATTCTACCAAGTGCTCCTAAGGGCTCTGACCTACAAATTTGAATAACAGAAGCAGCAGGTATAGCAGAGATGGACACTTCAGGTTATCATATCCTGAGGACACCAGGGAGTTTAATCATCCACCTAATTCTCCGTGTTATAATTTCAAGACCCTAAGCCACCTTTTGACTCTAATTTAGTGTCCCTCATAGACTAGAAAATAGGATAAGAATCAACTGATCAGTAAATAATGATAACTAACAATTATTGAGTTGTTGAGTGCTTCCTGTAAATCCCACCGAAATTCTATGAAGTCAGGACTAATATTATCGTCCTTGTTTTACAGGTGAGGAAATCAGGGCATGCAGCGTTTAAGTAACTTTTCCAAGGTCAGGATAGGTAGTGAGTGGAGGTGCTGGGATTCAAACCCAAGCAATCTGGCTCTAGGTCCATAATGTCTGTTACACCACAAGCATGCAAGCCACTTGATAATTATATTGTTTTTTGTAAAGCAATCAATCACCCAGCTGCTTCTGAAATGAAAGCCAAAAGACAATGTGTCTCCTAACGACTTACACAGTAAAACACCTTTAATGTGGTCTGAGAGGTTGTTACGTCTCTCTGGTCAACTCACTCTCCACTGACAACTATTCCAGACCTTCTGCATTCTTTTTCAACCTCCAACACATCCTCCTCTCCCCTCACTCACAGATAATGATATCACCTCCTACTTTTCAGAGAGAAAAAGAAGTTATCATATGTCAACTCCCACATCTTACCAACAGCAGATATACCAACCTACTTCTGTGCACATCCCAGTCATCTTTCAAAGCTAACCTTTCTCCTGTGCTTTTCTATCTTCACAGGAATCTTACCCTATCAGCTATACTTTTCTCATCATATATTTAACCTCATTCTTTCCACTGAATTTCTTCCTACTGACTTTCATATATTCCTAGACAGTCCAACTAAAACACCTAAAACCTTCACTTGACCCCCCCCATCTCCCTGCAGCTACTCCCTTGTTTACAATTTCTCAGGAGTTGTCTTATCGCCCATGTTTGTATTTTCTCTCCTCCATGCTCAACTCACTTCAATTTGATTTTCAACCATTTCACTCTAGCAAATCAGCTTAACCTAGCACCAATCACCTTTGTGCAACTAAATCTACCACAGTTTTTGTTTCTCTTATTTAAAAAAAATTTTTTTTCTTTTCCCAGAGAGGATGTGTCTCACTCTACCACCCAGGTTGGAGTGCGTTGGCACAATCATAGCTAACTGCAACCTTGAACTCCTGGCCTCAAGCTACCCTCCCACCTCAGCCTCCTGAGTAACTGGGACTATAGGTATGTACCACTACACCTGGCTAATTTGTGTGTGTATAGAGATGGGGTCTTGCTCTGTTGCCCAGGCTGGTCTTGAAATCCTAGGCTCAAGCAATTTTCCTGCCTCAGCCTCCCAAAGTGTTCATTCCCTATATTTGACTATAAGTACCTGTGGACATCATTGACCACTCTCTCCTCCTTGAAATGTTCTCCTCCCCTGCCTTCCCTTAGACCACATTCTCCTGGTTTTCCTCCTCCGCTTCTACTTGCTCCTTCTCTCTCTGCCAGTCATTATATAGTCCTCAAGCCTGATAAATATCTAGGTAAAGGACCATATTTTTCTCTTAATTAAAATACATATGATTACATAAAGCAAAAGTTATAACATTGTCTGGTGAGCTTTATAATGTATGTAAATGTAATACTTATGACAACTATAACGCAAAAGATGGCAGAGGGAAGGTTAATGGACCTATGCAGTTTCAAAGTTCTACATTTTCATGTAGTCCAACATTAACTTTACCCAGACTGAGAAGTTAAGGATGCATATTGTTACATAATATCTCCAGGAAGCCATTAGAAATAATGCCAAGAGATGCAGCTAAAAAAACAACCAATAGCTAAATTAAAATGGCATTTGAAAATATTCAAATAATCCAAAAGAAGGCCAAAAAGAGGGACTATAGGCACCAATAACAGAGAGGACCAATTGAAAACAAATAAAATGGTCCACTTACATGTACTGATAGCCATAATTTTATATATACATATATATATATATATTTTCTTTTTTTTTTTCTTTTTGGTAGAGATAGAGTCTCACTTTGTCACCCTCTGTAGAGTGCTGTGGTGTCACACAGCTCACAGCAACCTCTAACTCTTGGGCTTAGGCGATTCTCTTGCCTCAGCCTCCCGAGTAGCTGGGACTACAGCTGCCCACTACAAGGCCCGGCTATTTTTTTATTGCAGTTTGGCGGGGGCCGGGTTTGAACCGGCTACCCTCAGTACATGGGACCGGGGCCCCATCCCCTAAGCCACAGGCACCGCCCTCATAATTATATTCAATGTTCATTTTAATGAAGTCTAATTTGTCAGTCGTTGCCTTTATGAATCAAGTCTATTTTTTGTCCTTTTCTAAGTGTTATCACTGAGACTCACATTTAAAGTGTAACTCCAGGGCGCTAACCATAGCTCAGTGCGTAGGGCACTGGCCACATACACACAGGCTGGTGGGTTGGAGCCCAGTCCGGGCCTGCTAAACAACAGTGACAACTGCAACAAAAAAATGGCTGGGCATTGTGGCGGGCGCCTGTGGTCCCAGCTACTTGGGAAGCTGAGGCAGGAGAATCGCTTTAGTCCAAGAGTTTGAGGTTGCTGTGAGCTGTGACACCACAACACTGTACCCAGGGTGACATAGTGAGACTCTGTCATAAATTAATTAATTAATTAAAACAAATAAAAAATAAAGTGTAACTTCAAAGCCCATTTTTACAGATAATAATACATTGTACTGCTTCCCAATATCTGTGTTTCAGGAGATCTGAGCTCTCAGTCTTGGATGGAGGACTATGCCAGAAGTCAAGAAAAGAGAAAACCCAGCCTTCCTCATAAGAAAAGAAATCCCAAGAGTCCCGAAGGGTCTAAAGAATATAATAACACAAAGGACCGCGCCATTGCCCAAGGGGTTATATAAAGGTCTGTATGCAGTAAACAGATGTTTACAGTGTGGATTTTCCCACTAGGAGGATTCAGGAGAAGAAAACTAGATGGGGTCACCACCATTAGCCCTCTGGCGGCACCAGCAGCACTGGAAACATTGTTTCTGCAGATACCAGACAGTTTAGCTGGAGTTAAATTAGGACAGTGAGATTCTTTCAGAACACTGAGTATCTTCTGACTGATTTTTGCTCTGAATCCAATTTAATCAATAAACCACATGTATATTGAGATTCCCTGCAACTTCTTGGCCTTTTTCCTCCATCTTCACACTACCTCTCGTTACATCCTGTGCCATCTACTCCTAAGTTCCATTCTGTTAAACTAATTAACAATTATCCTTGGGCTTCTGATTTCTCTTTTCACCCCAAATCCTTCAGTGTCCCTGGAGCTTGTTTCCATGGGAACAACTAGAATCTGGTTCTGTGACTTTGTATTTGAAATCCTTACCTGTAATTTACCCTGTAATGCACTGAAATATTTTATCCTCCTCCGTCCCTACACACCCCTTTACAGAGAAGCTGATTTTTCCAAGGCCATCAAAGACCTCCATGTTGCTGAACACAATAGAAGATTTTTGGTCATTGTGTCTCAGCAGTGTTTAACACTGTTGGTCATTTTCTTCTTTCTTGAGAAATTCTTTTCCTTCAGCTTCCCTTATACTCATTCTCTTGGCTTTCCTCCTACTCCTCTGGCTGTACTTTCCTAATCTCCTTTACAGGCGCTCCATCTGTCAGTTAGGTGTTGCTGTTTACTTAGGCTCTGTCTTTGATTCTTCGCTTTTGTCAGTGTACACAATTTTCCAGCATGGTTCTAATTGCCCACATTAGTTTCCTTTGTCTGTCTCAGTGAGTTGTACCACCAAATACCCAACTGCAATAGTCAGAAATCTGAAGCTCTTCCTTGATTCCTCTGTCTCCCTTATATACACCCCATTCAATCACCACCAAGCCCTCTTGAATATAACTCTATTTCTCTCTTTCACATCTGGCTGTTTCTTAGTCGTAACCCCCTACTCCAAACCACTATCATTGGTTGCATGAATTATCACAAAACCTTCGTAGCTTACCTTCTCACATCTAGTCTCACTCCCATTTAAATCCATGCTTCATGTGGCTGCCAGATTCATCTTGGTAATATTCAAAGCATTAAGTCTTTCAGGGGTTACCCATTGCATTAGGAGAAATTTAAAACTCTTTATAGGAGATTCTAAATTCTTAGACACAGGAGAGTAGTCTGTGACTACTTGGGTTTAAACCTTGGATCTGTCAACACTAGCTAGGTGATTTTGGACTATTGGGCTAACCTCACTGAGCCTCTGTCTCCTTATCTGTAAAATAAGGATGATAATAAAAATAATAGGAAGGGCCAGACTCACGCCTGTAATCCCAGCACTCTGGGAGCCCAAAGTGGGAGGATTGCTTGACCTCAGGAGTTGGAGACCCCATCTTTACAAAGAAAAAAAAAAAGACAGAAAAATTAGCTGGGCATGGTGGCACATGCCTGTAGTTCCGGCTACTGGAGATGCTGAGGCGGGAGGATGGCTTGAGTCCAGGAGTTCAAGGTTGCAGTAAGCTATGATGATGCTCCTGCATTCTAGCTGGGTGACAGAGATTCTGTCTCAAAAAAACCAAACCAAAAAAAAAAAAAAATAGGAAAGAGAAGAAGAGGAGGAGGAGGATATGCTTCATGGTGTGTTGTGAGGATTTAATAAATTTGCACATGAATATAGCACTTAGAATGCTTTCTGTGTCATAATTAAATAAATGACTGTTATCTGTTGCTGTTATTGCTATTATTCCACAAATATTTTTTGAGTTTTTGCTATGTGACAGGAACAGTGGTAGATAATGGCAATGCTGTTTTGAACAAAATAAACAAGGTTTCGCCTCTCAGGGGAACTGATTTGCAATTTAGCCACACTTCTTACCTTTCACAAACTCACACTTCAAATTGTACTATTCTGGTCCCATTATATGCTGTTTTTCTTCTGCCATTTTCCTAGGCTCTAGGCATTTTCCTATACTCTTCCTGTCTTAGAAGTCATTTTCTCCCAGCCCTTATCTGTATAACTCTTTATCCTTCAGAGCTCAGTTTAAATGTCACTTCTAAGATTTCCATAACCAGATTAGTTTCTCCTTATTTATTAGATCTCCCCCATCTCAGCCCATTTGTATTTTCCCTGTTTACATATGTATATCCCAATGTACTCTAATAGTGCTTATCACTGGTTCCCCAATGTCAAACACAATGTCTGACACAAGTAGGCATTAGGTAATTATTTGTGGAAGGACGTAAGGGAGTTAATAGTGGCCACAAGGATGCTTTTGCCATAAAGACATTTTTTAGCAGGGTAGTTGTAGGGTACTTACCCACACACTGATGGTCACCTTTGTATGTTGCATTCTGCAAGCTAAAATGTCAACATCTCAAATCATGGCCAGGCACGGTGGCTCACATTTATAATCTTAGCATTCTGGGAGGCTGAGGTGGGTGGATTGTCTGAGCTCACATGTTCAAGACCAGCCTGAGCCAGAGCAAGACCTCACCTCAAAAAAAAAAAATAGCTGGGTGCTCTGATGGGCACCTGTAGTCCCAGCTCCCTGGGAGGCTGAGGCAAGAGAATCCCTTGAGCCCAAGGGTTTGAGGTTGCTGTGAGCTGTGATGTCACAGCCCTCTACTGAGGGTGACAAAGTGAGACTCTATTTCAACAAAACAAGACAAAACTAAACTAAACTAAAAGGCTCAGCACCTGTAGCACAGTGGTTATGGTGCCAGCCACATGCAACCAACACTGGTGGGTTCGAACCCAGCCCAGGCCAGCTAAACAACAATGACAACTGCAACAACAACAACAAAAAAAAAATTAGCTGGGCATTATAGTGGGTACCTGTAGTCCCAGCTACATGGGAGGCTGAGGCAAGAGAATTGCTTAAGCCCAAGAGTTGGAGTTTGCTGTGAGCTATGATGCTACAGCACTCTATGGAGGGTGACATAGTGAGACTCTGTCTCAAAAAAAAATCTCAAAAATGATCTGGGACATTTATACACTCAGAAGGCAGAGAACAGTTAATATATGTGCAGAAGATATCCAGCAGCTATTACTTGAACTTGTAATTGTGCAAACTTACTATCATTCTACTTCATCATAATGGAAAGATTATTTTGAATAAAGACTCACAAGAGTAATTAATGTTAGTCAAATTGTTAAAAACACAGCTATCATGTAGTCTGAGATATTGGCATTCAATCCTAAAGTAGACCCCTAGCTATACTCTGTCTTCTTGAAGAAGTGTTTGCATGGCTCTCTCCTAAGAACAATTAGTGTCTTAGTTCTACACACCATAGACAAAGTAATAGGCTGTGCTTCTCAGAAGAATTTCAGAAGTGATTAGAAAGATTAGTGAGCTGTCTGACCAGAAAGTCACTTGGCCATAGAGAGAATCATACTAAGGCCAGCAGTGACACGGCTGCCAAAAGTTGACAAACATTCTCAGCCAAGTTCTGGCATTCATCAAGTTTCCTAGGTGCTAAGAAACTTCAATGCTTTGAAAGATGTACTCACATATAGCAAACACTTCTGACTGTAGTACGTGTATAGTCCTGGGCCGCATTACAATTGAATCATGTTATGGTTCCCAAACCCCTTTCTTCAGGAAAAATCTTTGTAGGAAGATCAATACTTAAAATAATGAAAAATGAACCTTCTCTCCCTAGCTTTCTTCCTATCTCCTCACTCCAATGGCCCCTGAGGGTAGAATGGAAGGATCACTGTACTGGCAATGAAAGCAGAAAGCAGACTCAGAATCTCAGGGTAAAAATGCAACATATGATAATTCAGTGCAACCATCCACCATGAACTTGAATTCTTTCTGCAATAAGAACCCTCCAGGCTGTTTGCCTCCTAGCCTCTGTGCTCTTGGACAAGTCATTCCCCTCTGTAGACTTTAGTTTCTCCATCTGTAATAAGAGGTTGGAGTGTTTTTTAAGGTCTTTTTGCATGATAAAAATATGTGATTGACCAGTACTCAGAATACACAGGAATCCTGACCCAGAACACAGAGCATGAAGTCTATTAAGTTCTGTATTCCATACAACCTGTAGTCCAGAGAAATCTGATCTGAGGAATACGACAGGGCTATAGTGTTGCTGCCCAGTCAGGATCATCTGCCCACTGCCCAAGAGAAACCCAATATCCAGAGTCAATAGGATTTACAACAGAGAGTTTATTGCACATAGTATTAAGTGAGGAGATGTGAGGAATTTCTCTCATTTACCTCTCTGAGAATTGGGTATATAGGGCTTTTCAAAACAGTTTGGTGGGCAGAGGCTTAGGCAATCAGGGTCTGCTAATTGGCTGGTTTGGGAGCAGAACCATCAGTCCTGTGTTATGGACTGCTGTCTAAGTCAGCCAATTCTCTGGAATGCAAGGCTGGGTCACAAGGCCAGTTGAGTCAGTTCCTTGGTCTGGGTGGTTCTGGCACAGAAATGCAGGACTTGGAAGGTATCTCAAAAACTATTCCTAGGTTCCAAACAGGTAATGTCTACGTGGAGAAAATTAGGAATTTTTAAAAACAACCATGGATGAATGACTCAAAGGTAAAGAAGCAAACAGTGATTATTATCAAGCAAGTGAGGGGACAATGGCTGATTATTCTCATTATTTTAGCAAAGCCTGCTCCTTGGGAGGAGTGCTAGGTGCTCTTACTCTAGTTCCAGCCTTGCACCTCGAAATCAATTTGTGAAGGTTGTTTCAACAGGTAGTTTCAAGGATTCTAAAACCACTTTGAATTTTCATGCAAAATTGGAGCATTCTTCTGGTAATGGAGTCCCACAGGTTGATTAGTTGGTTGATTTGGCTTAGTTTGTTATTTTACTTTATATTCATTTAATTGCCAAAATTTTATATTTAAAAGATAGAGGTCAGAGTTTTGTTATAAGATTGTTTTTTGGAGGGATAGTATTTCTGTTCCAATTTTGCCTGTTCTAGAGCATTCTGGATCTTCTTTGAGCATTTGAATTTAGAATATGTGTTGTCTTTTTTTTTTCATTTTTCAAACCTTAGTCTTCTCTGGCTCTTCCTAACAAAAACTGTGAATGTTCAGTATGTAGACATCTAAGTGGTACATAAGAGGTCCTACTACAATATCTTTCAAAGTTTCTTCTTATATAAGAATTTGTTTAGCTGGATATGGTGGCTTGTGCTATAATGCCAGCTATTCTGGAGGCTAAGGCAGAATACTTGAAGCCAAGAGTTCAAAGCCAGCCTGGCAAACACTGTAACTAACCTGTGTTACCTGTGTCTAAAAAAAAAAAAATTAACAGTCATGGTGGTGTGTGCCTGTAGTCCCAGCTACTTGGGAGTCTGTAGAAGGATCTCTCGAGGCTGAGTGTTCAAAGCTGCAGTGAGCTATGACAGCACCACTGCACTCAGCCTGGGCAAAACACACACAGAGAGATCCTGTTTCTTAAAACAAAAGATATTTTAAAGCTTTTTTGTTTAGAATTACCAGTGTAGGCTCAGTGCCTGTAGCTCAAGCGGCAAAGGTGTCAGGCACATACACCTGAGCTGGCGGGTTCGAATCCAGCCTGGGCCTGCCAAACAACAATGACAACTACAACCAAAAAATAGCTGGGCACTGTGGCGGGGGCCTGTAATCCCAGCCACTTGGGAGGCCGAGGCAAGAGAGTCACTTAAGCCCAAGAGTTGGAGGTTGCTGTGAGATATGACGCCACAGCACTCTGCCAAGGGCAACAGCTTGAGACTCTGTCTCAAAAATAATAATAATAATAATAAATAAAATTACCAGTGTAACGTTTATTGAAATGCCACTAAGCAGCACACTGGCAATTGCTTTTATAATGAGCCTGCTAGTTTAATAAGGAAGAGATGAGAACCTGGACACAACTTTTATTCTACTCTTTTCTTCTGTTTTCAGAATTCTTCTCAGAATACCCATACCTGAAATAAGGAATCAAAATTTGCCTGAAAATCTTAACATTCATTTATAGCATTTAGTATGTTTATTTACTATACCAAAAAAAATTCTTTTTTTTTTTTTTTTGCAGTTTTTGACCGGGGCTGGGTTTGAACCCACCACCGCTAGCACATGGGGCTGACACCCTACTCCTTTGAGCCACAGGCGCTGCCCCTATACCAAAAAATTTAAAATCACTGATATGCACTGTAGGATTGACCAAGTGAATACAGGTGTTGATTTTGTAGGGCGTCAAGTATCCCACAGTGAAAGAAGGGAAACAAATAAAAAATGGGGGAAGACAGGATTGGGATTGGCAGTATCAATATAGCACCCTAGCAGTAATACTGCTAGGCATATTTAGTGTCTAGATCTTGGGTTTCTAAATACCATTCCCTGTAAAAGAAACTATGACTTCTTTGAGAAATGGCTGATGCTAGGGCCAGGGGAGGAAAGGTACGAGATGAGCCTCGAGTATCTCATCTTACCAGACAGAAAAATGAAGGAGAAAGGGAGAGAAACAGACAGAGAGTGGGGTAGTGAGAGAAAGACAGAGAGAGACAGAAAAGGAAACAGATTAAAATGTCAGCTGATAAATATGGAGGAAATGGTGAGCGTAGAAAGACACCATTTTGTAACCATCATTGTAAAGATTGCTTCAGACAAGAGTCATCAACTGATGTTAAATGCCGGTGGGGGGGGGGGCGCTGGATGAAAAAGAGGATATTTGCATGGTCTTCAAATGTTTCTCTGTGTTTTTATTAGCTGCCAGGGGAAAATAGTAACTATATACTGGAGAAAGTGCATAGCACTTCAATGAGTTGATCAAGATTAACCTCATCAGTGAGGGGCAGAGCAACCATGTATGCCTCTGAATGTGCTTTCCTAAAACAGACTTAGAACCATTTTTGTAGTATGGAGGGAGGAAGTCTCACATGCATCTAATTATGAGGAACATCAGAGAAACCTAAATGAAGCACAGTCTATAAAAAAAGAACTGGATTCTTAAAAAATGCCAATACCACGAAAACAAAGTAAGGCGAAGGAACTGTTTCCGTTTCAAGAAGGCTAAAGAGACATGACAGTTGAATGCAATGTGTGTGATTGGACTGAATTCTCTACAGGAGGAGGAAAATGCTGTAAATGAACATTAATGAGTCAATTGACAAAAGTAGAATCCGGACTGGAAACTGTTTTATCAATATTAAATTTCTTGAGTGGGATAACCATACTGTGGTTATGTGAGAGAATTTCTGGTGCTTAGGGAAGACACTCTCAATAGTTAAGGGGGAAGGGGACATGCTCTCAAATATAGTTCATAAAAAAAACCATGTTTATATAAATGTTCATACCCACACGTATATGGAGAGGATAATAAGTGTGTAAATTTGAAACAGGATATTTCAGGCGAGATAATTAAATAAAGAATAATCATAACAAATGTGGCAAAATGTTAAACACTGGTGAAGGGTAACACTGGGTAAAGGGCAATTGAGATTTTTCTATGTTGTCCTTACCCCTTGCCTGTAAGTTTGTATTCACGTCAAAATAAAACACACACACAAAAAAAGTGGCCTGTGTTGATCTTCACCCTAATTGTGAATGATAAATAGAATTTCTTTTTAAACGTTTTTGCCAATAAAAATAATTTATTGGGAAATGCTCTTTACTCAAATGGACTCATTTTCTTGGCAGTAAAAAGAAGGATGATGTGAGATGTGTGGAATAACCAACTTAGAAACAGCCCTTTAAAGCTAAAGGGAAAAAATCCTACTCGGTAGCAGGGTGGAAACCACAACACTGAGCTACTTCACACGCATGCGCACACACATAAACAAGCTACTTTTATATCATTTGTTAACATTTTTTCTCCCACCGAGAGTCTCTATGTCACCACTTAACTCTATTAATACTTTCCCGGTAGAACAGCAAGCAGAATAGTGAACTAGGAGCCAAGAAGAGCTGGGTTTAAGTGCTGGCTCTGTCACTTACCAGTTACATAGATGTAAGACGCTAATTTTAGCTTCTCTATCTATACAATGGAGATAATAATAGATTGAAGAGCACAAGGTGTCTGTACCTGCCATACAAAGCTTTCTGCAACTTTACCAGCAGTTGACTTGATCCTGAGGGGTTATGTGAGGCTCGTAGGAAGCGTTGGATGTGGTCGTCCATTTGTCTTTCTATTTAATCTGACCATTCTTCAGGGTAGAGCTTGTCTTCAGAATTCCTAAATGGAATTTGACAAGCTGCTTTCAAATGTAGTAAATGCTAGACAATCAGTGACATTGAATTCACATGCTTGTGCATATTAGGACCATTTTGTTTCATGTGTCTGAAATCTTTCAAATAATTGTTATGTTTATCCAGAGAATGACAACAAGGGAAACGTTTCTCAACTGACCCCCGCTTTCTTGTGTGCATTTGAGTCCTATCTCTTCCATTTATTGACAAATACACCCCCCCCCCACGTTAGCTCTGCTGAGCCAGTCTTCTATGAGAGAGTGGGAACTGAATTGTATTCTGCCTTCAGCAGCAAGGATTTCTAGACTGAGATTGCTGAGATTTTTCCCCCGAGGATGTGGCAAGGTAGGGTGACAGCTTCCAGATTGCTGACTAGCTATTTTGGGACTTGTAATCTTGTGGCACAACTGACTTGTAAATCAATGCTTGTAGAAATGCATCTGATATCTAAATATAAAAACCCAATCATTTTACCTGTTGAGTCTTGTTCACATGAAAATCCTAATTTTCTCAAATTTTTCATCTTTTCTTCATATCTCATGCCATTTGTGAAACAAGTAGTATTAACTACCAAAGAGAAAACAAAATGCGGTCGTTAAACATAGAATATACTCAGCATTTTACACACTTGCAATCTTTGCCTTTTTAAAATTTTTCTTTTTCAGTTCTCTTAGATAATTTTGTCTACCAAAAATCTTTGTCCACAGTACTTTTCTTTAGCTGTACTTAAACTGCTTTATGAAAGGAAGAAACATGACTTGAAATATTAAGTAGCAAGCTGGGGAAGTGAGTGCTGTTTCTAATTCTTTTTTTTTTTTTTTTTGAGACAGTCTCACTTTGTCACTCTTGGTAGAGTGCCATAGCATCATAGCTCATAGCAACCTCAAACCCTTTTTTTTTCCCCCTTCAGAGACAGAGTCTCACTTTATTGCCCTTGGTAGAGTGCCGTGGCGTCACACTGCTCACAGGAACCTCCAACTCCTGGGCTTAGGCCATTCTCTTGCCTCAGCCTCCTGAGTAGCTGGGACTACAGGCGCCCACCACAATGCCTGGATATTTTTTTATTGCAGTTCGGCCGGGGCTGGGTTTGAACCCACCACCCTCGGAATAGGGGGCCAGTGCCCTACCCACTGTGCCACAGGCACCGCCCAGCAACCTCAAACTCTTGGGCTCAAGTGATTCTCTTGCTTCAGCCTTCTGAGTAGCTGGGACAATAGGCACCTGCCACACACCCGGCTATTTTTAGAGGCAAAGTCTTGCTCTGGCTCAGGCTGGTCTCAAACTTGTGAGCTCAGGCAATCCACTCACCTCGGCCTCCCACAGTGCTAGGATTACAGGTGTGAGCTGGGTTTGACCTGCCATCCTCGGTATATGGGGCCAGCGCCCTACCCACTGAGCCACAGGTGCCACCCTGATTTCTTTATCTCTTATGATGACTATAATACTTTGGTACTATTGTGGCTCAGGACATGACATCCCAAGATGTGACTGTAAGAGACCAGAATATGCCAGCCCCAAATATACCTCTTTGGCATATTGATTATTTCTAGCTAGTTATTTTGAGAAACAGCAGACACAAGACTAGCTCTGAAAAGCTCCCCTTGTGTATAGTAAATTTGTAAAGGAAATTTTCATTAGCAAAGGTATCTGTACCACAGAGAGAGCTGAGTTGTTCCGAGATGACCTTTATCACCAAAGAGACTTTCATCTGCATAACACGGCAACCTTTATTCACCATTCATTTCCTCCCCTCAGCCTCTCATAATTTATCTCTACCGCTGCCCAGAAACCCAAGCCCCTATTCCTTTCTGTAGCTCAGGATCCTATGTAGGATCAATCATCTGGTCCTTCTTTGAGTCTAATATTTGTAAGACTCCTGTGCACACATATGTAATTAAAATTATTTTTTTTTTTCTGTTTATCTGTTTTAGGCCAATTCAGTTTGTAGACCAAACAAAGAGCCTTTGGAGGGAAGCAGGAAGCAAGTTTTTCCTTCCCTATACTATATCACAGGGTTGCTCTCAGTATTAAATGAGTGAATGCATGTAAAAGCACTTTGTAAACTGCAAAGCCTATATAAAAAGGAGGGATTATTATTTCCAAAGAAGCAGAGGAGTAACAATAAGAGTAAGTCAATTAATAGATACTGGAGGCACGAGTATCCTCCCTGTCCTCCACATCAAGCCTTATCAGGCTATTTATGCACATCCTTAGAGGTGTCTCACATAAACTTGGAAAGGGTCCTCTCATATTCCATTTTCTGGACACCTTCATTATTCTCATTAATGTGAGCTGCCATCTAGGGTTTAGGGTGGCATCTTATTGTGACCAAGCTGCTTCTCGGCATGGTGCCCTCCAGGTCCATGACACATTCTTCTGATGCTTCCAAAGCTGCACACCTTAGCAATACCAAAGACATACTGTATAATTCCTTCAATCTTCATTTAGCTGAGACCACACTGGATCCAAAATAGGATGTCCTTTTCCTCCCTTTTGTGTCCTGTTTGGCTGCTTGACCATTAAAGAGCTGAGACAACGATGATTTAACTTCATTCAAGATTACTTTTGAAAGGTGTAAACAATGGAGCCCAGAGACCAGGCTGCAGAGGAGATGTTCAGGCCAGGTTTATTGAAAGGGGAGGATGACTGCCTGGGCTGTGCAAAGATGGTGTCTGTATGGGGTGGGGGGTGGGCAAGTTAGTTAGAGATCCCTTTTATATGGGGCCATGGGGTGTGGGCACATTCCATATCTTGTTTGGAAAGTTAGGGTCATTTGGCACGAACTTCTTAGGGATGGGCTAGCCAGATCCTTTGTGTCTTTGCCTTGGGGGGGGGTGGGAAGGGGTTTGTGTGTGGCTACGTTAGGGTCCCCAACAACTTTCACTTTGTGTCGTTGCCAAACAGGCAAATAGACTGGAAGGAAAAGACACCAGATATGATGACAAATGATGCTCCCAACTGCCACCCGGGTTTCTTGTAGAAGTGCCAGAAAATCAGTGAAGAATTCATTCTATGCGGAAGGGGGTATCAGCAAGTTTCGAGGAGTCAAATGCCATGAACTTGCTACCCATTATATAATTTTAGCCTGGGGAAGGGCCCACCTAGGTAGACTCAAGACCCATTAATTACTATTTTTTTTTCTTTTTTGAGACAGAGCCTCAAGCTATCGCCCTGGATAGAGTGCTGTGGCTTCACAGCTCACAGCAACCTCCAACTCCTGGGCTCAAGCGAGTCTCCTGCCTCAGCCTCCCAAGTAGCTGGGACCACAGGCGCCCGCCACAACGCCCGGCTATTTTTTGGTTGCAGCCGTCATTGTTGTTTGGAGAGTCCAGGCTGGATTCGAACCCGCCACCTTAGGTGTATGTGGCTGGTGTCTTAGCCACTTGAGCCACAGGCTCCGAGCCCCATTAATTACTATTAATGAAATTCTCTCTATACCACAGTTAATACTTTTATGTTCCATTGTTTACCAAATCATTAAGACGACTTGAAGCCTCATCATGGCATACTACACCATGTGCCTCATAAGTCCTTTGTAAATACAGGTCTTTCTGCTTCCTGCTACAATGCCTCTATTTAAAAAGTTGAAACAGACTTTGGAAATAGATGTTCAACCTGGCCTGAACATCTCCTCTGCAGCCTAGTCTCTGGGTCCCATTGTTTATACCTTTCAAAAGTAATCTTGAATGAAGTCTAAATCATCATTCTCTCAGCTCTTTAATGGTCAAGAGGCCAAATAGGACACAAAATGGAGGAAAAGGACATCCTATTTGGATCCAAACATGACACAAATGGAGGAAAAGGACATCCTATTTGGATCCAGTATGGTCTCAGCTAAATGAAGATTGAAGGAATTACATAGTATGTCTTTGGTATTGCTATGTGTGCAGCTTTGGAAGCATCAGAATAATGTTCTGTTTAAAAAGTTTAAATAGACTTTGGACATAGGGGACAGACATGGAGCTATTTTCCCCATCCTTTCTCCTCTATCTCATCCTTGCCAACCAGGTATTCACTTGGAAGACTGCTCCTGACATTTCTTTCCCTCCTTCCCCTTATCTCTCTTCTTTCCCTCCTCTTTTCCTTCTCTCAGGCCTTTTTTCGCCAAGTGACTAAATCCCTGTAAACAGATCCTGCAGATTGGTGTTATCAGCTAACCAGATGTACTCACATATGTCTGAATGTCAGGCTCAATTAGGACCACTGCTAAAATAATATTTGTTGTGATATACAACCACTAATAGTATTATTATGAACATATAACAGGTATAGTTCGTGATTAAAATAAAAGACACATTTCTTAAAGCCTAGAAGCTTTAGGCAACGTAAAGAAACTAGATATAGGCTATTTATATACACATAAAGACAAAGTCATTATAGAACCACGTCAGTTGTAACTTCGGGCAGAACTAATTAACTGAGTTCCTGTTCCACAGCAGCAAAGACATGGAAAAATCTGTTCCTGTCACTAAGTAGAACAATAGCTGATCAGTTTGACTGAAAGTCGAGATCAGAATGGTTTACAAAGGATACTGCAGCCACACATGAAAAAAGAGCTCTGTAAAAGGAACATCCACATCCATAATTTCAATTTTATGCCCTATGGGAAAAACATGGGACACATGCACATATATTAATGTCTTCCCCTCCATTATGACATCTGATGTGCACACCCTTCTGATCTACCAGATGGGGTCAGACCAGAAATTGTTAGTAAATGAGTACATAAGGAAACAAACAGACAAGCAACCATCATCTCAGAGCTCCTCTTGCAGAACCACCCATATGTCCTGGTTTGCTCACTCAGTTCTTATGCTTCCTGTTGAGATGCTACCTAAACTGCTCTTGCCTTGGGGGCTTCTGTAGGAGCTATTGAATTCTGCTCTGGCTCTAGAGTGAGCTAATTGCTCCCTATAGGGAGTAGAAGGGGATTGTTTGACATTGTAATCCAGCACTGGTTTGGGGGGGATTCTTACTCGAGTTATTAGAGATGTGTTATGGCTGAAGCTTAGTTATTGTCCATGTTTGTACTTTAATGCTGAGGTCATTTCACTTGGAAAGGAGATAAAAATCCCAAACATTTTGTTTCATGCAATTTCATGGCCCAAGAGTGCCTGCTTCCACTGATTTCATTCAGCCATGTTGAAGGCTTTGCCTGGGTTGCAGTGATTTATGAACATTGTATTTTGCTTATAGCAAAAAATTTAAAAATTGGGAGCAGGGCATAGCTTGATAACTCCTCTGGTGTTAGAAAAAACATACAGAGGAGTTCATCTTAATATGATAGAAGAACCAGATATCAATTTAACACCGTAGTGACGGAAATAACTAGCCACGTCAGTCCAACAACTGGTCTGTGACCATTCAGTTCCACCAAACAAGTGAGTAAAGTCTTGGTTCTTTCTAACAGGCTGTGTTATTATTTGAAGAACAACTTTTCTTCCTCAAATATATATTCTATCTAGTTGTTTAAATATATAACATTTCTGATATACTCTGCATATTCCTTTTTTTTTAATTAAATCATAGCTGTGTACATTAATGCAATCATGGGGTACAGTGTGGTGTTTTCATATACAGTTTGAAATATTTTCATCAAACTGCTTAACATAGCCTTTGTATCTTTTTCTTAGTTACTGTGTTAAGACATTTATATCTACTTTTAGATACTTGTACCTGTGTAAGATAAACCATAGAGGTGATCCCACCAATCTTTTTTTCTTTTTTTTTTTTTTTTTTTTTTTTTTTTGTTGCAGTTTGGCCGGGGCTGGGTTTGAACCCTCCACCCTTGGTATACGGGGCCAGCGCCCTACTCGGTGAGCTATAGGTGCTACCTACTCTGCATATTCTTGATAGTCTATACTTTATAAAATCTTCACAAAAAATTTTTTTTCTTAGACTCATAGATGATGGGAATAGAAAAAGTCACCTATTTCTCTATTCTAATGTTTCCTACACTGTCATTTCTCCTACTGTCTATAATGTAATATAAACTGGAAAGACTGGAATAATTTTGAAGTCACAGGTAACTCACTGGCCCTTTCAAAATACATTAAAGTGTTCAATAAGTAAGATAATCACGTGAAACAAAATGTCAGAAATTTAACCCATAGCACATTTATGCATGTCTCAAATGCTACCATCCCCTATAGGATTAGTGGATTACAATCTGTTAGTAACAACTGAAAACATATGCGGCAAATAAACCAGTGCATTCCTCATTCAAAACTCCCGTTTTGTTAAGTGAGGGGAGGCTGTGATCAGAGTAGAAGATGGTGAAACATTATTTATTAGGTGTTTTCTATTGCAAGAAAAGAAATGTCAGAAGAAGAAATGTCTAAGAAAAAGTGTTCAAGGCAAGATAAAGATACCTGAATGAAGTCAGAGCTACTTTTCCCTTGATAGAGTTCTTTAGTGGCTGGTTGGAGAGCTGTACACTTTTTGCTAGAATATGTGTAGCATTCAGTCATAGAGTCTTCTGTTGTGCAATAAAATAATTGAATATGTACAATGACCGAAGATTTAAGGCACCGCGGAAGTTACATTCAACAAAGATTGGTTTGACAAAGAAACTCATGTAAAAAGAAAGATAGAAATGTTTTAGGAGTAGGAACATCAATTTTATTTTATTTTTTATGTCAAGTTAATATGAGGATACAAATCTTTAGGTTACATCATTCTCACTTTCAAGGTAAAATTCAAGTTGTAGAAGAGCCCTTCACCCTAGGGACATGCTGAACACCCTCACATTGTGCACATTAGGTGAGATCCAGCCAAATGCCTTTCCTCCTCACTCCAATTGCCCTCTTCTCTCCCCCTCCCTTCTCTTCGCCTTGCCCCCCCCACTAGACCATATTTGTGGGGGGGTTTGTTGTTTGTTTGCTAAGATGGAGTCTCACTTTGTCACCCTTGATAGAGTGCTGTGATGTCATAGCTCACAGCAACCTCAAACTCTTGGGCTCAAGCAATTCTCTTGCCTTAGCCTCCCAATAGCTGGGACTACAGGAGCCCACCACAATGTCTGGCTATTTTTTGTTTGTTTGTTTATTTAGCAGGCCCAGGCCAGGTTTGAACTCACCAGCCCTGGAACATGTGGCTGGCACCCTAACCACTGAACTACAGTTGCCCCTGTATTTGTGTTTTATTGTTCAAATGGCCATGTAATTATTTGTATATTAGTTTCATATTAGTATTGAGTACATTGGATTTTTTCCCCTATTTTTGAGATATTTTACTAAGAAGAACATGCTTTAACTCCATCCAGGTAAACACAAAAGAGGTAAAGTCTCCATCATTTTTTGTGGTTGAATAGTATTCCATGGTATACATATGCCACAATTTGTTAATCCATTTGTGCATTGAGGGTATTTGGGCTGCTTCCATGACTTGGCAATTATGAATTGAGCTGTAATAAACATACTAGTGCAAATGTCTTTGTGGTAAAATGATTTTTGTTCTTCTGGGTAAATAACTAGTAATGGGATTGTGAGATCAAATGGAAGGTTGACTTTTAGTTTGTTGAGAATTTTCCATACTTCTTTCCATGAAGGTTGTATTAGTTTGCAATCCCACCAGCAGTGTAGACATGTTCCCTTCTCTCCACATCTACGCCAACATCTGCAGTTTGGGGACTTTGTGATGTGGGCTAATCTTACTGGAGATAGGTGATACCACAGAGTGGTTTTGATTTGCATTTCTCTGATGATTAAAGACGATGAGCATTTTTCCTGTGTTTGTTGGCCATTAGTCCGTCATCTTCAGAGAAGTTTCTGTTCAAGTCTCTTGCCCGCAAAGAAATGGGGTTGTTTGCTCTTCTCTTGTTGTTTAATTTGAGTTCTCTGTGGATTCTAGATATCAAGGCTTTGTCATATTCATAACATGCAATAATCTTCTCCCATTCTCAAGGTTTTCTGTTTGCTTTTGTTGTGGCACCCTTAGCAGTGCAGATGCTTTTTAGCTTGATCAAATCCCAGCTATTTATTTTTGGTGTTGCTTCAATTGCCAGAGGGTGTGTTATTCAAAATATCTTTTCAAGCATTTTCCCCACACTCTCTTCTAGAATTTTTGTTGTTTTGTGTCTTAAATTTAATTCTTTTATATAGCAAGAATCAATTTTTGTCAATGATGAGAGATGTGGGTCCAGTTTCAGTTTTCTACATGTGGCTAACCAGTTCTCCCAGGACCATTTATTAAATAGGGATTCTTTTCCCAGTGCATGATTTTGTAAAGCTTATCAAAGATCAAATGATATGCTGCTGGGTTCATTTCTAGGTTCTCTATTCTAGTCCATAGATTTATGTCTCTATTTTTATGCCAGTACCATGCTGTTTTAATCACTATAGACTTGTAGTATAACCTAAAGTCTGGTAACATGATGCTTCCAGATTTGTTTTTATTTCTAAGAACTGTATTGGCTATTTGGGATTTTTTCTGGTTCCATAAGAAATGAAGTACTATTTTTTTTAAGTTCTCCAAAGTATGGCATCGGTGCTTTGATGGGGATTGCATTAAATCTGTAGATCACTTTGGGTATTACAGACATTTTAACAATGCTGATTCTTCCCAGCCACAAGCATGGTATGTTCTTCCTTTTGTTGACATCTTTTGCTATTTCTTTTCTCAGGGTTTCATAGTTCTCTGTGTAGAGATTTTTTACATCCTTTGTTAGATATATTTCTAGGTATTTCATGTTCTTTACCTCCACTATAAAAAGAATAGACTCTTTGGTTTTTATTCCTGGCTACTGTTGTCAACATATATAAAAGCTGGCTCGGCGCCT
>NW_003852552.1:952601-954057 GCF_000181295.1 Otolemur garnettii
ATATATAAAAGCTACTGATTTGTGAGTATTGATTATGTATCCTGAGACACTGCTACATTCCTTGATCACTTCTAAGAGCTTTGTAGTTGAGTCCCTGGGGTTTTCCAAGTATAAGATCATGTCATCCGTGAAGAGTGAGAGTTTGACCTCTTCTGTCCCCATTTGAATACCTGTGATCCCCTTCTCTTGTCTGATTATGATGACTAGGACTTCCAGCACTATGTTGAATAGCACTGGTGACAATGGGCATGCTTGTCTAGTTCTACATCTGAGTGGAAATGCTTTCAGTTTTACTCCATTTAATATGATATTAGCTGTGGATTTGTTGTAGATGGCCATTATCAGTTTAAGAAATGTCCCACCTAAGCCTATTTTCTTAAGTGTTCTTCTCATGAAAGGATGCTGGATATTATCAAAAGCATTTTCTGCATCAATTGAGAGAATCATATGGTTTTTGTTTTTAATTTTACTTATGTGGTGAATTATATTCATGGATTTATGTATGTTGAACCAACCTTTTTGAGCCAGTTTAGGATAAAATCCACTTGATCATGGTACATAACCTTTTTAATTTGTCACTGTATTCTGTTTGCTAATATCTTACTGAATATTTTTGCATCAATATTCATTAGTGATATTGATGTATAGTTTTCTTTTTTTGTTGAGTCCTTTACTAGTTTGGGGATCAGGGTGATACTTGCTTCATAGAAATTTTTGGAGAGGATTCCTTCCTTCTCTATATTTTAGAATAGGTTATGCAATATAGAGGTACTAGTTCCTCTTTGAAGTTTTGATAGAATTCTTGTGTGCAACCATCTAGCCCAGGTATTTTCTTTTTTGAGAGATTTTGTATAGTTGATGCTATTTCAGTCCTTGTTATAGGTCTACTCAAAATTTCTAATTCTTTCTGGTAGGGTTTAGGAAGGTAGTGTGTTTCCAAGTATTGGTCCATTTCCTCTATATTTTCATATTTCTGGGAATAGAGTAGAAATTTTTTTGTAGTAATTGTTAAAGATATTTATATTTCTGTGATATCTGTTGTCATTTCCCCTTCATCATTTATGATTGAAGTTAGAGTTCTTACTTTTCCATCTCTTGATAGTCTGCCCAAGGGTTTATCAATTTTATTAATTTTCAAAGACTTAACTTTTTGTTCTGTTGATCTTCTGAATGATTCTTTTATTTTTAATTTCATTTAATTCTGCTCTAATTTTGGTTATTCATTTTCTTCTGCTAGGTTTGGGGTTGGATTGTTCTTCCTTTTCCAGTTGCTTGAGATGATCCATTAGGTTGTTGTTGCTCTCTTTCTGTTTTCTGTATGCAGGCATCTAATGCTATAAATTTGGCTCTTAGGATTGCCTTTGCAGTATCCCACAGGTTTTGATAGTTTATGCCTTCATTACCTTTTTGTTTCAGAAATCTAATGATTTTCTTCTTCTTTTTTTTTTTTTTTTTT
>NW_003852552.1:954501-978557 GCF_000181295.1 Otolemur garnettii
CCATCATTGTTGTTTGGCGGGCCCAGGCTTGGGATTCGAACCCCCCACCTTAGGTGTATGTGGCTGGTGCCTTAGCCGCTTGAGCCACAGGTGCCGAGCCTAATGATTTTCTTCTTAATCTCATCTTTGACCCAGCTGTTGCTCAGCATGAGGTTATTTCATTTCCATGACTTTGAGTATGAAGTTTTCTATTGTTGTTGAGTTCAATTTTTATCCCATAATGGTCTGATAAGTTACAAGGAATAATTTTTATTCTTTTGAATTTGTTGAGGTTAGACTTGTGACCTAAGATATGATCAGTTTTAGAGGATGATCCATGGACTAATGAGAAGAATTTTTACTCAGTTTTATTAGGATAAAAAGTTCTATATATGTGTGTGAAGTCCATTTGTTCTAGGGTCATGTATAAGTCCATTATTTCTTTGTTTAATTTCTGCTTGGAAGATCTGCCAATGGAGTGTTAAAATCTCCAACTATTATAGTGCAGCAAGATATCATATTGTTCAGATCAATTAGGGTTTGTTTTATAAATTGAGAAGCATTCAGGTAGGGTTCATAAGTGTTAATTGTTGATATCTCTTCATTTTGTGTGCTTCCCTTGACAAGTATGAAGTGTTCATCCTTATTGTTCCTTATTTTTGTTGGTTTAAATCCAATTGTATCTGCAAATAAGTTTGCAACCCTTGCTTTTTTCTGATTTCCATTTGCCTGGATTACTGTTTTCTACCTCTTCATCCTGAGTCTTGTTTTATCTTTTGAGGTAAGGTGTGTTTCCTGGAGGCAATTGGGTTGTTTGCCTGGGATATCTGGATATCTGGCCTGGGTTTTTGTATCCAGTCAACCAGCCTGTGCTTATTTAGAGGAGGATTCAAATCATTCACATTAATTGAGAGAATTGATAGGTATGGTGGAGTTTTGGTCATATTGTTTTTCATAAGTCCAGAGTTCATTTTTATTCCTTTCACCATTGTGTAAGGAAGACTTTGTTCTTTAATTTCTGAATGAGTTAACTTTGGTAGTGGACTATCATGTTGGTCAGTATGAGGGATGGGTGTCAGTACTTCCTGTAGAGCTGGTGTGGTTATGGCAAATTTCTTCAACATATGGATGGAGGTAGGTAAAATATTTAATTTTCCATCACAAATGAAACTCAGTTTAGCAAGATACAGGATCCTGGGCTGAAAACTATTTGTTTCATTTAAGAAGGTTAAAGGTTGATGACCATCCTTTTTTGGCTTGAGAAGTTTTGGCTGAAAGGTCTACAGTCATGCTGATATTTTTCCCTTTGTAGGTAATACTTTTCTCATACCTGGTTGCTTGCAGGATTTTCTCCTTCATATTGACTTTGGCAAAGTTAATTACAATGTAGGTCTAGGAGATGGTTTGTTTGGATTCAATTGTGTTTGAGTTCTGAAACTATCTACTATGTGAACTTCTGTGTCGCTCACAATGCTTGGGAAATTCTCCATCATAATGTCTTGGAGTAGAGCATCTATGCCTTTAGTACCATCCTGTTCTCTTTTAGGAATCCCTATAATTCAAATGTTTGATCTTTTGGAATAATCCAAAAGCTCTCTCAGGGAACGTTCTGTTATTGTTCTCCTTTCTTCTGCCTCTTTGACTGCTTGGGATAATTCAAAAGTTGCCTTCAATTTTTGAAATTCTTTCTTCTCCCTGTTCAACGCTATTACTGAGGTTCTCTATTGTGTTTTGAAGCTCCTGGAATGCCTTTTTCAATTCCTTAAGCTCTGCTATAGCTTTCCTCATTGTGTCCACATTCTTGGCAACTTTGTCTTTGAATTCCTTAATTTCTTGAGACAACTTTTGAACTAGTTTTTCGATTTCTATTTACTTCTTTTCTTCCATTCCAATCATCTTATTTGCCATCCATATTCTGAATTCTATTTCTGACATTTTAGCAATTTCTCTATGGATAGTATTTTCTGTTGTATCTCCTTTGTAATCTCTTGGGATAATTGATCTGCTCTGATTTTTCATGTTGCCAGAGTTCTTCTACTGGTTCCTCTTCATGAGTATTTTCAGCTTTTTAAATTTATTTTTTATTTTTTGCAGTTTTTGGCTGGGGCTGAGTTTGAACCCGCCACCTGAGGGATATGGGGCCAGTGCCTTATTCTTTTGAGCTACAGGTGCTGCCCAGCTTTTTTTATTTTTTAAATATATTAATTATACTTTTTTGGTTGAAATCATGGGTTTTCCCAGAATACTTGTTGAGAGATAATCTAATTGGGAGCCATTAGGAAACACTGTACTAACCTATTTGGCAATTAAATCTGGTGAGGTGAGACTGGTTCAGGTGGCCCAGGAACTGAAGCTAACTACCCCTTTTCCAATGAGCTGGGGCTTTTGATTGTGGCTTTTCCCCTACATCCTTGCAAAGGTCCCTTTCAAGGCTATAGCCAGAGATTGATCTGAGGACCAGCTTGGTGAGGTAGCACAACCTGGCTCTGTCTTGATGTCAGCCTGCCATGTACCCAATCCTAAGGAGTACTGGTATTTCACTGGAATCTCTGCTGGGCACAGATATACCTGTGGTCCTACCCCACACCAGTGGTAGCTGGATGAGGGGAATCTCCAGGCAGACTCGCTGAATCAATCCTTCACTGCTTCAACTCCACCACTACCACTCAAACAAAGCCAAAGAAGTGATGAACCTACATCCCCCTGACAGCGGTTCCAGGAGAACAAGAATCCCCGGACAGCTCTGGCTGTCTGAGAAATCCTGAGGGGATGGAAAAAGGTCCTTTCTAGTGGGAAAGAAAGTCAGGGAAGTTCAGCCATCTCCCCACCAAAGTTGGAACTGGGGTGCCACTATTTCCACCCTGCATCTCATTGGCCCACACAATGCCCTGGCCTCTCAGCAAACTCAACAAACACTCTGGCCTCTGCAGGGGGCAGTCCATCATGTGACCAGGAATAGGGGAAAGGAATCCTGTGTGCTCAGGATTGTGGAGAAAATATTTGTTCACTTTTGTGCCAGGTAGGATGGAGCATAGGCTCAGAGGTGAGACCTCACTGGTGTAGGAAGAGGATTTAGCAGCTCTCTCCCATGGGGTGAGGTGAGAGGTCCTTTCGTCTCCTGTTCACTCATGGAAAGCCCACTGGGGACCTCCCATTTGGGGAACGGGGTCTTCTGTCCTGTTGGCAATGGGTGCATTCCAGCTAGTTGCTCCATACTTGATCTTTCTTGTCTTTCTTCTTTTTTCCTGGCCCCACTGCTTGTTTCAGCAAAGATCATGTGCACTTTGCTTTCTCTTCTCTGTGCTCAGCTACTCTCCTTCAGCTTCTCCAAGTACACTTCAGTCCAATATCTTTCCCTATGGACAGGAGCCTCTGATGAAAGCTGCTTCTAGTCAGCCATCTTGACTCCACCCCTGGAACATTAATTTTAATGTCACAGAAATCAAAAATATTATCCCAGGGGATAAAGATACTATTTTGACTTTTCTCAGAACTCAGAAAGTGAAACATTGGTATGTAAAAGATTAAAGAAAAAAAAATGCACACATATAACTGACTCTCCACAACCTTTCCCTTAGATCTATCATTAACACTAAATGTAGATTTATAGGACAGAGCAATTAGACTGAAAAAGAGACAAGACGGCTCGGCACCTGTGGCTCAAGCGGCTAAGGTGTCAGCCACATACACCTAAGGTGGCGGGTTCGAATCCCCAGCCCGGGCCGCCAAACAACAATGATGGCTGCAACTAAAAAATGGCCGGGCATTGTGGCAGGCGCCTGTGGTCCCAGCTACTTGGGAGGCTGAGGCAGGAGACTCGCTTGAGCCCAGGAGTTGGAGGTTGCTGTGAGCTGTGATGCCATGGCACTCTACCCAGGGGATAGCTTGAGGCTCCGTCTCAAAAAAAAAAAGAAAAAGAAAAAGAGACAAAGCATGAATTGTGAGGAAGCCCTCTAGTATGTGAGTAGAGGATGGGTCTGAGTAGCCTGAGTAAGATAGAGTTGAGGGGTAGTTGGCTCTATATTTCCTAATGGAAACTAGAAGTTGGTCAAATGGAATTCTCCACAAGTTGCCTTCATTTTCTGAAAAAGAATTCTTTTCTGTTTCAAATTTATTTGATATTTGTGAATGAGTGGCAGCCTTAGAAATTGAACTGACTATTCCCTGAAGGTTTTAAGGAGAATGATAGTTCTCTGTCATACTCCAAAAACAAAGACATTTTAGTCATTCAATAAAGACCATACAATGCTCATGAAATTGAAAAGGGAAAACAACAATCCTGCCAAGAACAAACAGAAAGGTAAGATGCCAAGTCTCTTTACAATTCTTTTTGTTCCCAAACACTAGAAGTGTTGGCAGATATGTGTATGCAGGCCCCTGATATTAAGCAAATGAACATGTTTAAACTCTGAGCCAGATAAGATGGATGGAAGAGTCATGTCAGATTGTGTAATGTCTTGGGGAAGCTACACAAGATGTCAGCACAAACTAGGCTGGTACCCATCAAATCTTAGATTCACCAGCTTCTAGGAAAGCTATTGCCATCTAATTAAGTGACTTTCTAAAAGGAAAAAGAGCATGATAATTCTGTCTCAGTGAGCTATTGCTTTCAGAAAATACATTTCATGGAATGCAGAATTATCAAGTTAGGAGAGACTTATAGATCTAATCTAGATCAAGTTGCTCAATTTACAAAGGGCTAAACTGAGATTCATGTAGGGGAAGTGATTTCTTTCAGGAGGCTGTAGAGAAAAGCAAATAACTAGTGTTAGAGCTGCATATAATTGGGTAGAACTGTTTGCAAATAGGTCCCTATCAGGATTCTTGAATACCCTTCCAAGTTTTTCTCCAACTGAAGCTTCAAATGTCTGACAAGGAAAAATATTCCCTGACATTTAGGGAATTTCTTGAGGTGAGCAGAGTGGATAGTGTAGGTAATAGTGACAAATACAAAAAGGCTAAAGTCAAATCAGGAGTGATTCAGATTTACTTATGATCTAAATCTAAGTTAAACTCAAGTAGAGTAAGTTGTGTTCTTGCAATTTGAACACAGGGCTTTGATCATTTCCCTTTAGCCTTGCATAAAGCATGTTTTGCTCAGTAGCAATATTTTCATTTCGTAGTCCAAATGATGAATTAACAGAGTGCTAAATTAAAGAAATTTCATCTGTAATACTACTGATTATTTAAGGAAAAATAATTGAGGAAAAATGCCTTATTCTAATCCACGTATTCCATGTATTCTACATGGAATTTCTGGAAATTCCATTTTTCCATTGAGGAAAAATGCCTTATTCTAATCTACGTATTCCATGTATTCTATTTAAGTTTTTTGCAATTAATGCTACTATATCAATGATTGGAGAAGAAATAGCCTTTCCATGGCATTCTTGCCATAGAAAGAGTATCTGTTATGCTACTTACTACCTGTTCAACTTTGGAGAAGACATTTAATTTTTCTGAGTTTTGGTTTCCTCATGTGTAAAACACAGTTTGCAGAAAAGGTTGAATAAGATCAGTATGCAAGAGTACTTGACACATAGTAGGTTTTGACTATATATAAGAATTAAACATATGAGAAAGAATTATCTTCTGGCACCAACCTGGGACAGGTGCATGACAAATGAAATAAAATAAAAACAGAAAATGCTGCTTTTCAAGATTATAAACAACTTTAAAATAATGGAGGGGGCAGCACCTGTAGCTCAGTGGGTGGGGCACTGGCCACATACACCCAGGCTGGCAGGTTTGAGCCCAGCCCAGGCCAGCTAATCAGCAATGACAATTGCTTTAACAACAACAACAACAACAAATAAAATAAAAATAAAATTACAGAGGAATGTAGCAGTAAAACATGAATAAAATAATATAACCCTGCCCTAGTCCATAGATTCCATAGGCCTAAGTTTACCAGTAGATAATCCTTTCTTCTGGAATGAGATATTGCATGAATGAAGTACTTTAGTACAGCCCTGGATGCTTTATAGATAGTATGAATATTAGTTGATATTCAATGGTCACACATACACATCCATATACATGAGTGTACATACACATATACACACATACACAGGGGCTTGCCATAGGAGACTCTAGCTAATGCTATATTTGGTTTTGGCTATGAGGTGTTTTATTGTCTGTGCCTTTTGATTCTCCTTCTCTACTTTTGGATAACCAGTTCTCTATTGTCTGTGGTTTGAATGTATTCCCCAAAGTTCATAACTTAATCCCCAACACAACAGTGTTGGGAAGTGGGGCCTAATAAGAGGTATGGTTTAATGTTGTTATTGCTGGGGTGGCTAGTTATTGTGAGAGTGACTTGGTTATGAAAGCAAGTTTGGCTCTCTTCCATTCTAACTCTTGCCCTGTCTTGTCCTTCTGCCTTCCATCATAGGATGAAACAGTACAGATGCCCTTACTAGATACAGGTCCCTTGACTTTGGACTTCCCAACCCCCAGAAATGTAAGAAATAAGTTTGATTTTCTTTATAAGTTACCCAATGTGTGGTATTCTGCTGTAGTAACATAAAACAAAGACACACCAGACCAGAAGCCATCCTGTGTCTCAGTCAATCATCATTGGTTTCAAAGAAGAGAAGCTGACTCAAGCCAGCATAAACAAAAAGGAATTTAATATGAAGCTGCAATAAAGCAATTTCATAGAAATCTGAGGGCAACCAACAAGGTCCAGTCAGCACTCTAGAAACTGAGAATTTACCTACATCAGAAACCATGGTTATTCACTTTCTCTCAAACGAGCTTCTTTCATCTCTGCCTCTTCTCCTCACTCAATTCTTCTCATTTTTTTCTGTTTGTTTTTTTAATTATTATTATTTGGCCAGGGCTGGGTTTGAACCCACCACCTCTGGTATATGGGTATATGGGGCCAGTTCCCTAGTCCTTTGAGCCACAGGCATCTCCCAATTCTTCTGGTTTTGATTTGCATTTCTCTGATGATCAGGGATGATGAGCATTTATTTTCTCATGTGTTTGTTTGCCATCTTTATAGTCATCTTTCTGTCATCTTTATAGAAGTTTCTGTTCAAGTCTCTTGCCCACTTATCCACTTATAAATGGGATTGTTGGATTGTTTTTCTGTTTCTTTTCTTTTCTTTTTTTTTTAGACAAAGTGCCATACCATCATAGATCAAACTCTTGGGCTCAAGAGATCCCCTTGCTTCAGCCTCCCAAGTAGCTGGGACTACAGATGCCCTCCACAAATACCCAGCTAAATTTGCTCTTTGTTGTTGATTAATTTGAGTTCTCTGTAGATTCTAGTTATTAGCCCTCTGTCAGATTTATAGCATGCAAATATCTTCTCCCATTCTGAAGATTGCCTGTTTGCTTTAGTTGTGGTACCCTTAGCTGTGCAGAAGCTTTTTAGTTTGATCATGTTCCATTTATTTATTTTTGGTGTGGCTGCAATTGCCAAGGGGATTTTCTTTATAAAATTTTTTCCCACGCCAATGTTGTCTAGAGTTTTCCCCACATATTCTTCTAGAATTTTCGTTATTTCATGTATACAGCAAGAGTCAATTTCTGTCAGTGGTAAGAGGTGTAGGTCTAATTTCAGTCTTCTACTTGTGGCTAACCAGTTCTCTTAGCATCTTTATTAAATAGAGATTCTTTCCCCAGTCCATACTTTTGCTTAGTTTATCAAAGATCATATGGCATATGTAGGTGGGTTCATCTCTAGGTTCTCTATGCTAGTCTGTATATTTATATCTCTATTTTTGTGCCAGTACCATGCTGTTTTGATCACTATAGACTTGTTGTATATCCTAAAGTCTGATAACATTTCTTTTCCTTGGGTTCAACTCCTCAACTTCAATTGCTCTGATTTTGCTTCAGTCCAATTTTTCTCCTTCTGGACTGGAGCCTCTGGTAAAAGTTATCTAGTTGGCCATCTTGCTGCGGATGGTCTATCATCTAGTTTTATGCTAGAAACTCTCCAATCTAACAAGTAAGACCTTGTACAATAGTTAATTGTTTAGTCAAACAAAGCAATTGAAACAAGGAATCATTAAAATATGATGTAAATGTTGAGTATTTTATTTTAACAAATACTTTTTGGGAAATAAATTTATTAGCAGATAGTTCCTCCTATATAGGGTCTGATATAGCTCTATCACCTTTTCGTGATTTTTTTTTCTACGCTCCATCCTTTTCCTTAGGTGTGTGTGGATTTTTGGAGCTTTGAACCACCTTGCTTGCATAAGCAGCATCCACAATAATTTCCAGTTTGGGTTCCTTTGAAGTGAAATGAGAACTTAAAAAGACCTATGAGACAAAGTGATATGATAGCTGAGATTTGCTTAAAAATAATATGGAGAGTGGATGAGGTATAGATGAAACAAGATTGGACATGTAGGAATAATTGTCAAAGCTGGGTGATGAGTATATCATGTTAATTATAGTAGACTTTCTAATTTTAGATGTTTGAAATTCTTCATAAAATAAAGAAGAACCAAAACATAGGAAGTAATCTGAAAATCTGAATGTAGACTCTTCCTAAATTATTATAATTTCCCCTTATCTTTTGCTTTTTTCCCACTCACACAAAATTTGACAGATTTTTTTAGCACCCTGTTTTTACTGAGTCTTACAAAGGCATTCAGCCTAGACTTCATTGAAGCAACAACTTGCTTTGTATTCACGTTTCATCAGTTTACATAATATTTAATTAAATCACATAATTATATTATTATACACAACTGGCATAAATAGATTTGAAAAAACTCAGCTAATTTTTGGTACCCATACAACTCAAATATTTGAAGCAGAAGTGTTTGGACAAACTAGACATTTCTAACCACACTACTTCTAACTGGGCATCCTCAAACTATGGCCCACGGGCCACACGTGGCCCACCTAGGACATTTATCCAGCCCACTGGGTGTTTTTGCCACCGCTGCCTGTCCTGCTTAGCAGTCAACTCATCCTGGGGCCCATAGTCCGGCCCTCCAATGGTCTGAGGGACAGTGAACTGGCCCCCTGTTTAAAAAGTTTGAGGACCCCTGAACTACACTATTACCCACAAACAGTTAGTGTGCTATGGTTATTGGTCACTGGGTCTTTCTGAGTGTCAATTCAGTCAGTAAGCTGATTAAGTGTAAGTTCACTAAGAGAGAGTGTACTGTATACTGTATTTTTTTTTATTATTACTGCTATTATTATTTTATGTTCTCCTACATTTTTCAAACTTTAACTCTGATTTCGTGTAATCCTCTTCCAGAATCTCAAACTTGGGAAAAGTTGAAGACTTTTACGCTTGCCTCAAATGATCTTCTGGAGTGTAATGGAGGCAGTGGGTGCAATTTTTTCAGCTACTTATATTTGGAAAGGACAGGGGGTGGGAGTGTTTAATTTCCATATTCTTATTATTGTGTTGTTCTGCTTTCTCACAACTCTGATTCAGCTTGCTCACTTAAAAAAAAAAATACAAGTAGGCTTTTCTATGGACATTGGCTTTGGCAAGAAGCCTGATGACACTTGCTAAGCCTCCTCGTAGCAATACTGAGGAATTAATTAAAAAGCTGAGCCCACAGTACCTACTGGGAGAGACAAAGAATAAGCTTGCTAGTAGTCCCCTATTCTAAGCTTCTGCAATCATTTCTTGAAATACCTTGAGGAAGTAAGTCAGTTTTATTTCACTATGCAGGGTGACATAAGGTGACATGACATGCCAATTTTTTTAATGATAAAACTATAGGGACTAAAATTTCCTCTTTCTCCTCCTCCCTCCATGACACCTAATAAAGCTGCTTCCAGAATGAAATAGTCCTACTGCCCATTGAGTTTCTTTCATCAAACTCATACCGGCGGATGTTGGATAGGACTGCTTTCTCTTTGTTTAACCACTTTAGTATGACTAACTCATGAACACACAGGAACAAGGCAATTTGCTCCTCCATTTTCCATCTCTGGTATGCGTGCAGTAGCAGCATGCATTCTGAGTCACGCAGAGTCCACTCTTCGGAATGCATGCTGTACACTCAGAGGGGCTAATAATCAAATTAGGCTTCTAACAAATGGCAATTTATAATGCTGAAACTAATGAGAGGTCAAAGAACTAGACTCTGCAAGGAGTTTTAATTATCCTGTCCTTTGTGACTCCACAAGAACGTTCTTAAAGGAACACTGTCGCACAGTATTCAACTGGTACTTTTAGTTACATTAAGAAGATTTACATAATCTGTTACATCAATGGGAAATAGGCACTTTATTTCCAAGTAGAACAGGAACATAGCACTTTCTTTTCAGGGTTGGAAAGCAAGCATTATCTTGGTTCAATGTTGGATGAGAATATCATTCATGAAATATTTCTGTTGGAGGCCTAGGCAGCCCCACACAAACCTGCCCCCACCCCGCCCCCAACTCCTGGACCGCAAAGGGCCTACCCAATTAGGTCTATCTAACTAGCCCTGCCCCAGGCTCTCATTGGAAGGCCCCTGCCCACTAGAATCCTCCAACAGGCAGGAATCTAGCCACCCCTTATGGCTCTATATAAACAGAAGCCTTCAGCTACCCTCAGTGCAGTCTTTGACTTGCCCAGGTGGATCTCTGTCCCTTTCATTAAACCTGGCCTGAACCATTCTCTAGTTTTGTTTTTGAGTACACCACAGAACCCCTTTCACTTTCCTTTCCATAGTACTGCTGAATGGAGTAACACAGACAACCTCCCTTGGAGGGAGTCGTTGGATTGGCTAGCAAACACAAAGAGAAGAACTGTAACAAACTACAACTAGGTTTTTTGGTCCTTGTGTCTTGTGCCATTTTGATTTTGTTTTTTTCTTATGTCCACTTCCCTCTAACCCCAAGTACACACACTCACCCCAACACCACTATACCCATCACTTTTGCAGGTCAAAATGCCTTTTCTCAGCTCGGCGCCTGTAGCTCAGCAGCTAGGGCACCAGCCGCATACAATAGAGCTGGTGGGTGGGAACCCAGCCAGGGCCTGGCAAACAACAATGACAACTACAACCAGAAAACAAACAAGCAAAAAAAAAAAAAAAAACAAACCTGGTGTTGTGTTGGGCACCTGTAGTCTCAGCTACTTGGGAGGCTGAGGCAAGAGAATCACTTCAACCCAAGAATTGGAGGTTGCTGTGAGCTGTGATGCCACTCTACCTAGGGCAACATAGTGAGACTCTGTCTCAAAAAAAAAAAAAAAAAGCCGTTTCTGTTCATCGCTTAATTTCTTTCCAGGCTTTCTTTCAGACAACTTTGTTTATTTATTTGTTCGTTTAAAAGGGAATGGCAACATTTATTAACTGAAAAAAGACTTATCAAGAAAAATAAAAACAAAAAGCTGCTACAGTTAAAAGCTGAAGAAAAGATTAATTTGGAGGCATTGGAGATCTTAAAATCAATAGACAGTGAGCACTGCTGGTCTGAAAAGACTTTTGCTACCAAAAGGGTTAATTGCCCAAAGGTAAGGCCACTGGTCAAGTCAATTTAAGGCCAAGAAATGCATCTGGGCAAAGAGCTTTCTTTTATCAATAACTATGTCAATAAAATAACAAATGGAACACAAGAAAATTGAGTATATCCGTTATCACCAGAGCAGCAAGATAACTAGCCCAGAGCACTGAGGGGTCTGGGTGTTGAACTAGTTGCCCTTTATTTGGGGAAAAAAAAAAGAACAATAAATTGTTAAAGTATAAAAGCAAATGCTATGTACAAAGAAATTTGAAACAATGCAAATTAAATAAAGCTTTCTGGCACCCATAGCACAGTGGTTATAGTGCCAGCCACATACACCAAGGCTGATGGGCTAGAACCTGGCCCGGACCAGCTAAACAACAACAACTGCAACAAAAAAATAGCCAGGCTTTGTCGCGGGCGCCTATAGTCCCAGCTACTCGGGATGCTGAAGCAAGAGAATCACTTAAGCCTAAGAGTTGGAGGTTGCTGTGAGCTGTGATGCCACAGCACTCTACCAAGGGTGACATAGTGAGACTCTGCCTCAAAAAAGAAAAAAGCTCTTTCTATTGGAAAAGAAGACAAAGTCTGGAAATTCTTCTGCTAAATGTGCTGTTGCCACACCCTGCCCTGTGACATTGCCTTATTGTTCTTTTCAATTATTAGGCCATGGCAGTATGGCTGAAGGGTTAAGAACATGCACCCTAGAATCAAACTTAATACAACTTCTGTCACTTACTAGGCAAGTAGTCTTGAGAAAGTTACTTTTTCCTTTTTAAGCCTCCGTCTCCTCAATCATAAAATTTCAGTAAGAGTGAGGAAACAAGAGTTATGAGTTTTGGAGACAAATTCAAATCCTCTATTGTATCACATACTGGCAATATGACTTTGAGCAAATCGCCTAACCTCTCTGTGGCTCAATTCCCCCCTCAATAAAATGGGACTGATTAGTCATGATCTCACAGGGTTATTGTGAAAATTATAGGACACACAGCAAGTACCTGGGAAGGATTTAATAAATATGTCATTAATACCTACCTCAAAAGGCTGTTGCAAGGATGAAATGAGATAATGAATGAAAACTTTTAGTTCAGTATAGTAAGTACTGGTTAAGAATTGCTCAATAAACACTAGTGTGTGGAAGAAAAAAATTTCCAGTACCCTCTTATGTTCCATACTTGGGGGCTTATGAATTAAACTAGCAAAAGAAAGATTAACAGGAAAAGAGGCTTGTTTAAAAAAATATTAATGTGCGTAGGGGCTCACAGAAAACAAGGGAAATGCAAAGAAATAGTGAGACTCAAGGCTTCATATACCAGTTTAACAAAGAAAAGGGAGTTTGGACTTTAAAGGATGAAAAAGCATGGAGCGGGCTGTTCATGCCTGTAATCCTCGCACTCCGAGAGGCTGAGATGGGTGGATTGCTTGAGTTCACAAATTCAACACCAGCCTGAGCAAGAGCAAGACCCCCATCTTTACTAAAAATAGAAAAACTGAGTCAAGAGGCTCACTTGAGTACAAGAGTTGGAGGCTGCTGTGAGCTATGATGTCATAGCACTCTACTCAAGGCCACAGCTTGAAACTCTGTCTCAAAAGAAAAAAAAATCATGGGGCAGTGGGTAGGAAATAAATAAGAACCTAATAAAAATAAGGGCTATATTAATAAAGTCTGCTTATGCAAACTTTTCTCGGTATGGACTTTCCATTCCCAGTTATAAAAATTACTCTTCATTCCCTTCCTGGAACAGAGAAGAGACACCTTCACAAAGGGAAAATTATGGTCTGATTTTTAGCGGATAAGGGGAGGGGAAAACTCATCCTGCATTTGTTGATTCTCATGTGCTTTTGGCTCAAAACAGTAATAATTCTAATGCCAAAGTGGCCTATTTTGGAGTGGTATATTCGAATCTCCTTCACTAGCTTTTACTATATGTTTTCCTTTTGACTACTCAATTCGATTTTAAAATCCTAGTGGATAGGTTTTATATTTCTTTCTCTATATTACAATGTCTAGCAGTGTATTATATGCATACAGGAGTGACTCAAGTACAGACACAGGAAGAAACAAAAGAATAAGTCCTCATGCAAAAGCAGAAACTCAAATATCAAAACTGTAGACTCACAGCTATGAAAGATTGGGTTTATTAAAAATTGATGGTATAAGTCAAACAGCATGACTGATTTTTGGTGAATTATAAATATCACCAAGAGACAACAATTTAGTGATTGATTTCTTACTTGAAAATATTAATGATGACAAGAGATAATTCAGCAAAAAAAGAAAAAAAAGAAAAAGGCCAAACTAATGACATTACATATGCGCAGCTTAGGGAGTTCTTATGCTTGAGATTTCTGTGAAACACCTTCAGAAATTTCGCTACATTTCTCTACCACCAAAAACTTTACTTCACAATTTTTGCTTCATACCTGTACCACCTTTACTATTATTTACTTAATTTCTTTCTTCTTTAGGTTAACGTAAATTGCTTTTTCTTATCTGTGTAAAAAGACTTTATCTCACCACAATAGGTGAAAACCAGTATCATTTGCTACAAATAGTAAATCAAAAGAAAATAAAACATTTTTCTTAAAATCTACCTAAATTTTGTTGCTTGACAGAAGCTCCCGACCCAGTGGCCTTCAGGAGGGCCTTCTTTATCTTTGTTAAAAGTTTAATTAGAAGGTGTCAGAAAAACGTTCAAGACAAACTTGCACTAAAGTGAAAACTGAAAAAGAATCAATGTCTGCATCATCTGTGGACCACTTGAAATTACAGTAGAACCTCTGTAAGTTGACCGCCCTAGGGACTGTAACCAACTGGTCAATATACAGAGGTGAATCAATATAAGGAACTAGTCCTGTTGTACTGATAGGAACATGTGGTGCATGTCCGGTCTGTGAAAATTAGGTCAACCTAAAGAGATGTAGGGAGGTGGTCAACTATGGAAGGTCTACTGTATTTTAGGTACCAGCACCACTTTTGGCAAAGCACTAGCATAGGTGATTAATGAAGAATTGGTTTCTGGTTCTCCTACGGCCTGTAGTGGTGTTTCTAAGGATATAGCCTCTGGACTACTAGCATCAGAATCACCTAAGGGTGTGTGTTTTCAAAAAAGGGAGAGGCAATTTATGAATCATTATTTTAATCAGGGGACTAGGACCAAGGAAATTACATTTTTAAGGAACACTCCCAGGTGATTTTGATGCACAAAAACATTTGAGAACCAAGACTACGTTCTAGCAATTACTGCAGAAGGTGGTATCTACCCCAAAGCCGCTCTGTACACACAGAAAAGCAGAAAGAAAGAAAGAGTAGAAGAAGAATTTAATAAAGGAAGTAATGTGGCCCAGGCACAGAGAACCCTGCTGCAACCTGGGAGGTCAAATATTGAATTTAGTTGAAGTATTTTAATTCTAGAATGAGGTATAAAAAAAAAAAAAAAGGAAAAGAAAAGAAAAAAGTGAGGAAGGAAAGGAGAGAGGCTTACTAACTATGAGGGAACAAAAAGATCCATGGGAAAAAAGGGACTGATTTACAAGAAAAGGTTTAAACTGTGTCTTTGCTAAGTGGTCACCAAGCAGGGGTGTGATAACAGTTTACAAATATTTAGATACAATATTGTCCCCAGCATCTGAATGCCCCAGAAACCAAACAACTTGGAATCCAAACAAAAAATTCGAGGAAATTTTGCCTGAAATCTGAAGGCTACTTTGGGATCTGAACACCCAGCATGTTGTTCCTGTGTTTTTGTGCTGTTGTTTCCCCAGCCCCGGGGCCACCCATACACGTGGTCATCCAGTTTGTTGTCAGAAGCTGTAATGAAAGCATCTTCCCTGCTAATTTTATGCTTTTGTGCCTGTTTCGTGTTTTTGTTGTTGTTTGTTTGTTATTTTTTTTTTTTTTTTTTTGAGACAGAGTCTCACTATATCACTCTAGGTCAAGTGCTGTAGCGTCACAGCTCACAGCAACCTCTAACTCCTGGACTTAAGTGATTCTCTTGCCTCAGCCTCCCAGGTAGCTGCGACTACAGGCACCCCCCACAACACCTGGCTATTTTATTTTTGTTGTTGTTGTTGCAGTTGTCACTGTTGTTTGGCAAGCCCCAGGCCGGGCTCCAACCCTCCAGCCTCGGTGTATGTGTCTGGCACCCTACCCAGTGAGCTACGGGCCCCAAGCCATGTTTTGTGTTTTTTAAAATATAATAACAACTAAGTGTATTTCCCATGGGTCCTAAAAAGTGCAGTGAGGAAAATGAGAGTAAGGGGAAAGCTGTCAGAGCTACAGTTGAACTTCAGAAAGACCTTATGGCTAAGCACGTGCGGCTGATCTGGCTACTAAGCTGGAGATGCCTAAATCGACTGTACGATTTTGAAAGAATCAAAGCCGCTGATGAGGTGCAAGGGGTTACTCCGCTGACCTCTAGGAGATGGAAAAGCATGGAAGAGATGGAAAAACTCCTATTCCTTTGGATTAATGAAAACTGCTGGCTGGTGATGTGATTTCTGAGAGGATAATTTGTGAGAAAGCCAAGGGCCTCCAGGATGATTTAGTGAAAGGCTTGCCTGATACTAGGGCTCCAAAGGAGGGGCTTAAAGCCAGTAGGAGGTGGTTAGAGAACTGGAAGAAAAGGCCTGAGATCCATCGTGGTGTTATACCTGGAGAGGCTGCCAGTTCTAATTCAAAAGCAGCTGAAAAGTTTGTAAGGAACTTCTTCTAACCAAGGGTTCAATTGTGATGAAACAGGCCTTTATAAAATTTTTAGGTTTTTATGTTTTCAATTGCATTAATTTACATTTTTATTCAAATATTATTATTTGTTAATATTTTACCTTAAAATCCAGTGTTTTTATTGTTAAAATCATATTGAAAATTTGAGTTGGTGGGAGCCAGGAACACATTAATCCAGTTTCTATTATTTTAAAGGGGAACAATTGTCTTGGAACTCAAACAATTTGAAAATCAAACAGGGTTCTGCAATGGATTAAGTTTGAATTCCAAGGTATCACTGTAGTATTTTAAAAAGAGGAGGAGGATTTTTTCAGGCAATAACAAGGTTGAATAATTCGACATTAAAAGAATGTAATTGACTAAATTCTCATTCCTGTAACTCAACCTAAGCATCCCCACCATGGCTATTGTATCCAACTTCTCCCTTAAGGGTTATGCTCTACTGAGCTTCCCCAGAAATAAAAGCCTTGAGCATTGCTCTAGGGTCTATCTCTTGGACTACATTGCTCCTAACTCCTAAGCCCTGAGGCTATTTTGCCTCTACACTCCTTCCAGAGTTACAGCCTCTACTCCCATAGGGCAAAGCCTGTAGGTCTAGTAGCTCTAAGACAGTAGTTCTCAACCTTCCTAATGCTGCGACCCTTTAATACAGTTCCTCATGTTGTGGCAACCCCTAACCCCCAACCATAAAATTATTTTCCTTGCTACTTCATAACTGTAATTTTGCTACTGTTATGAATTGTAATGTAAATATCAGATATGCAGGATGGTGATGGTCTTAGGCGACCCCTGTGAAAGGGTCGTTGGACACCCAAAGGGGTCGCGACCCACAGGTTGAGAACCGCTGCTCTAACACATCAGGGGTGTCTTAGAAGAGTCTATAGTGGCACTTAAGAGACTTCTTCCACTTTAGGGGCTGAGAAACTGATCAGGGTCAGACTCTGGCAAACAGTCTCCTTTTAAAATTTGTCTTTGGCACCCCTTCCTTTTTTTCTTTTTAATGACTTTTTTTTTTTTTTTTTTGCAGTTTTTGGCCGGGGCCGGGTTTAAGGCCAGTGGCCTACTCCTTTGGGGCCAATGCCCTACTCCTTTGAGCCACAGGCACCGCCCTCTTTGGCACCCTTTTTGCATTCACCCCCAGCTTCAGCTTCTAAGACATGTCTGAATATATACATAAATGTCTGTCTCTTCTGTAAGAGGGAAAAGAAATCAAATAAACACCATTTATATACAGAATGACTTAGTATGTTATCTCTGGAGTGAGGACAGTCATTGCCTTCAGGAAGGACTGTGGAGAAGGAAAAATGCGTAAATCAAATGCATGAATTCCAAAGTTAGAATTTTGGACACTAGGGCAGGCAGGTGCTAAGCTTTTTGGAAGACAAATACCATCACTAGCTCTCATTTTACCACGTTAATGACTCTAAAGTGCTGCCCCTAAATCCCAAACTGGTCAGTGATGCCTGAGAATGCCAGGTGTGGTAGCAATGCTTCTTACTAGCCCCTTCTACTCCCTGCCAATTCAGACACATTAGCCTCTGAGTGGCTTACAGAACGCACTTTCTGAAGGCCTGTCATCACAGCGCAACAATCTATAACTTTAAATCCTCAAAATTGTATTCAGATGTATATAAGAATGCACATGTACTACCTGTATTTTCCCTCCCAGTCCTTTTGTGAGTTCTTTTTTTATTTTTGAGACAGAGTCTCACTCAGGCACCCTGGGTAAAATGCGATAGTGTCATAGCTCACAGCAACCTCAAACTCTTAGGCTTGAACAATCCTCTTGCTTCAGCCTCCCTGGTGCCTGGGACTACAGGCACCCACCACAATGCTGGGCTACTTTTTCTATTTTTAGTAGAGACCGGGTCTTGCTCTGGGCTGGTCTCAAATTCAAGCAATCCACCTTGGATCCACCTTGGCCAATCCAGTCTTGGCCTCCCACAGGGCTAGGATTATAGCCATGAGCCATTGCACCTGGTCTCTTTTATGGTTTCTTGAAAGCTTACTTTGCTGCAGACTCACGCGAGCTTACAATGATGTTCAATCAGTCCAAGTCTCCTGACTGAGAGAATTATTATTAAGTTAAGAAATGAAGCATAAGTAGCGCAATTTGAGACTCCAGCTAGACTGGACTGAGAAGCAGAATTGCAAAGTAAGGGCTTAAAATATACCACTTGATGGATAGCCTGCATCATTGCTGGGTCTCTTCCATCTTTACGTTTTATATAATAAAGTAGCACTGTACTTTCCAAGGAATTTCACATTAGCATAGAAGATTCTCTTTCATTGTGTTTTAATTGGGTTTAATATAGAATTTATTTGAATGTCCTCTTCATCTGCAGAATAGTGTTTCTATTTAAAGTAGATAAAGCAAAGGATTAATTCCAAAGGCTGTGAATTCCTATAGTAGACCTATGTTGCTTTAGTCTGTGGGCAACTTTTGTGCCTTTCTTTTGGGAGTAGAAACCTTCTTTCCCATGGGGAAACATAGTTTTTGTGATTTTAAGCCTGCCCTGGACATAGGGATGGTCTTATGAGATAGGAGTGGTCTTATGATCCAAGTCTGGCCATCTCCATGGCCCCATAGTTTGGTACAGGGATGTGCAGGTGATTCAAGTCAGGCTAGCCAAGGTATTTCTGCTAAAATTGCTGCAGATGACTCTTGGGGTGCCCATGGTCATTTTTTCACTCTGCTGCCGCTGTGGTTGGGGGCTCTGTGAGAATGAAAACATGCAAAAGTGACAGGTAGAGGGAGAATCGGAGCTCCTGAATCTAGCTGTGTCTAGAGCTACTGAAATCCCCCTCTGACTTCACAGCTATATTTGCCATTACATTTATGTTTTTTGCTTAGGTTAGTTTGCACTGGACTTCTGACACTTGCAACCAGTATATTCCCAAATAACACATTTTCATGTCTCCTTAGGGCAAAGAATTAAATATAGAGGCATACTTTATGTAACTGGTATCTTTTTTAGAAGTTGACAGTACATCCACATTTTGTGAATTAGATCATACTTTACGAAAAATAACACATTGCTTAAGAGGAAATGTGTTTGGGGTCTCTTATAGTACAGTCTGCTTGGTTGTTTTAAGGAAAGGTGTTACAACCTGAATGGAAAGGTGCAAGTGACTCACAATGATTCAAGGACGGCTTTTGGGCCTGGCTTTCATGATCCCTGAAAGACAGGGATAGCTTTAGTGATGTCATTACTTCCTGAGTTTAATTCTCATGCTTGTAAGCTTAGAAATTTGATTTAGTTGGTACACTAAGATAGGATCTGTCCCTCAGGGAAAGAGTTCCATTAAGCAAGCTCACAGAGACTAAAATAGAAAACCAAAAGCCAATTGATTAATGAACAATGAGAAAGACAATCATCCATTGGACCAGAATCCTTGCAACAGTAGATCATTGCATTCTGTTCTTTAGGACACAAGTTGCATCCTGATAGTCTGGATTTAGCCCACACATGCTTTTTGTGAGCCTGTGATATATTACAATATAAAGTTTAGAATCACATAATTACAAAAGTTCACATAACAATCTGGATTTCCAACTGCTCTTAAAAAGTCAGAATACTTACCAATACTGGTTCCCATTTTTATGGCATCAGTTGCCTGGGATGGAATAGGAGCTGAGCCCTTTCTCTGAGACATGGACTCTTCAATATATTAGACCACCCATCAGGCCCATTTTATTCATTAATATACCATTCCTGACCTACTCAGGCATTTGGGTTTAATACATTTAGAAAAGAAAGCTACCTGTGAAGCCGATAAGCTCATTCCTTCCCCCTACCCACATGGATTGGTTCAAGGGGGAATGTGAGAGAGCCAATGCACTTAGCGAATCTCACTGGAAATGCTAAGGCAAAGATATTCACTTTTATTTTTTCCTGCTGTCTATGAAAAAGGAAACATGTATGCTGGGGTGCTGCTAAAAGACATCCTGGGACTATGAAGGTAGGAAGTCTTATGATGACAAGCTACATTGAGTTTCTGGAACTTGATGGCACTGTAACATAAAGGCCTTACCTAAAGCTAGTTTGGAATTTTCAGCTGTAGGGGATTATAAATTATCTTCATTATTTAAACAACTTTGGATGCGTCACCACAAAAAGTGTTCCAACATGGAAAAGATACGTTTTTCCCCAATAGAGTCTCTAGCAAACTATTGTTACGTATGAGAGTACAGAAAATCTTGAGGCAAAAAGAGGTTGAGAATTACTATTCTTAGCTACAAGATAATAAAATTAAGGTTCAGTTCAATTACTGAATCCCAGTTTTAGTCCTGCCTTCATGATTGTACCTGGTTCATCTCCATTAGACATTTGAATCTTCCCAAACTCTTAGCACTCACAGACAAAACAGTGTGCTTTGTCCGCACATATTTAGTCACATATCATTTCAATAAAGCCTTAGCATTTGAGGTCAATTATATTTTCTCTGTCTCCAAGGTTTATGTGAGATGATTTATAGCCTTACTCACATACTATGAGTAAGAACAACATATATGACTACATTGGTATGTAAACTACTTAACAGATAGAAGACTTTTAAATTCAAGAATATATTTCTTAACTAAAGGATTATTATTTGGCAACTGTAGTATTCTAAAATATACATGAAAATCAGGAGGAAACTAAAATATTTTCTATGAAGCCTAATTACATGTAGTGAAGTTCTTAAAAGAATATACATTGCAGGCTGGGCGTGGTAGCTCACACCTGTAATCCTAGGACTCTGGGAAACCAAGGTGGGTGGATTGCCTGAGCTCATGAGTTTGAGACCAGCCTGAGCCAGAGCAAGACCTCATCTTTAAAAATAGCAGGGCGTTATGGCAGGCACCTGTAGTCCCAGCTACTCCAGAGGCTGAGGCAAGAGAACTGCTTTAGCCTAAGAGTTTGAGGTTGCTGTGAGCTGTGACACCACAGCACTTCACTGAGGGCGACAAAGTGAGACACTATCTCAAAAAAAAAAAAAAAGAATACACATTGTTGTAGTCAGAGGGCCCCTCCTTAGTTCCTTAGAGCTGTTTATTCTCATTTTGAACAGAATTCAAATGAAAGTGATATTCTGATTTCTTAGTCCATAAAGTTTAGAAGTACTAAATTAGAAGTGTGTGTGAAGGTGGTATTGTTAGAAGTAGAATTTGCTGACCACAAAATAAAATTACAGTTGACAGGAGTGGATGGTACTAAGGCAGGAGAGATAGAGAGAAAAGAAAGGAACTCAGGAAACCATAGCATATCATAGAGCAAGGGTCTGAAATACATGAACTGACTCTGAAAGCAACACACAGTATCATGTATAGGTTAATGCAGTAGCTGGTATTCAATTCAATGAACTTGATTAACCGGAAAGTTAAATTATGTTCAGTAGCTTTTATTTAAGAAGAAATATAACTATGCCATATATTTTAGAAGTATTTCTTCCTGTAAGTTTAAGCTTGTGGCTTTCAAAGGAATAAGCTTCACTTATAAGAAATAACTCAGCTCCTGGCATATGGTAAAAACTATATTTATCAGATGCTTGCAAATTTATTTTGCTTTCTTGTGGATAACACGCCTACTAATTGACAATTTGAAAGTGTGTGCCTGTGTCTATTAAACAGATTATTTATGTGGAACATTACTTACCTACAAAAAGTGACATTAAGATATCATATTTTCCACTATAAATTAAGCCCATATAGTGTAATAAAAAATTGTTCTCCAATTCATGATTGTATTTATGTGAAAAGTCTTACAAAAGCATAAAAATAATGTAATTCCCCTTTATTTTAAAGACCAAAATAGATAAAACTAGGGCTGTTTAGAAAATATCTTGTATTGTTCTGCATGTAATATCAACCTTCACTGACCACAGACTTCCCTTAAGTGAAATTCTACCATGGAAGAATTTACTTTGGTATAACTTTTCTATAACCACAAAAATTTGGTTTTAGTTATGTAAGCTACTTCTGTTAAAGATAATTTTAAAAGAAGGGAATGTGGAATTGGGAAGAGGTGAGAGGAAAGCAAATATTTAAGTCAAATCTGGAAAACAGGTAAGGAAGAGTAAGGGTTTTACCATGCAGCCATAAAGAGAGGACATGAACCCTGAGAAGGGCCTGAGATGTATGAAATATTTTCTGGGAGCATGATGATACCTGGGAATATGGAGTCATCACTCTGAATGTTAGAGACTTAAAATCAGAAAAGCACTTAACATTTAGTTGGAGGGAAACACACATATACACACACACACACCACACTGTCACTTAGTAGACATGTTATCCACAACGAAGCAAAGTGAATTTGCCAGTGTTTGATAACTTTAAAGGAAGACAAGGGGTGGATCCAAACTTTATTGGCCTGAGATTTGGAAGACTCTCTTTAAAGAAAAGAACATAAAATTGGCTGGGCACAGTGGCTTCTCCCAGAGTGCTAGGATTAAGTGCCCTTAAACCTAGCACTCTGGGAGGCCGAGGCAGGAGGATGTCTTGAGCTCAAGAGTTCAAAACCAGTCTGAACAAGAGCAAAACTCCTTCTCTACTAAAAATAGACAAATTAGCTGGGTGTTGTGGCAGGCACTTGTAGTCTCAGCTACTTGGGAGGCTGAGGCAGGAGAACTGCTTGAGCCCAGGAGTTCAAGGTTGCTATGAGCTGTGATGACACCATGGCACTCTTACGTGGGGCAACCAAGTGAGACCCTGTCTCAAAGAAAAAGAACACAAAATTATAAATACAAAACTAGATGCAAAATGTAAAGGAATCTGAACAAAATGGAGTTAAATACACCAAGCTTGCAAATTTTACAAAAACATCTGACCATGTGAACACATTGTCATGTGAACACAGAAGTCTTGGAAGGCACTTCTGCAAATGAAGAGCCTTGAAACACAAGCTTCACTAGCTTCATGATATATTTATCTCTGAGAAAGGCAACTCTTTGTATCCAGGAAGTAAGTAACAAGAAATATGAATTAACTGGGTGTGGTGACTCACTCATATAATCCTAGCACTCTGAGAGGCTGAGGTGGGTGGATTGCCTGAGCTCAGGAGTTCAAGACCAGCTGAGCAAGAATGAGAATCTGTCTCTATTAAAAATGGAAAAACCAGCCAGGCATTGTGGTAGATGCCTGTAGTCCCAGCTACTCAGGAAACCGAGGCAAGAGTATTGCTCCAATCCAGGAGCTTGAAATGGCTGTGAGCTATGATGCCATAGCACTCTACCCAGGGGTGACAGAGTAAGATTCTACTTGAAAAAAAAAATTAATAAAATGAAAGAATTGATTAGCTCATGTAACTAGAGTACATTGTAGGGAGTCTCTTACTTTAAGCATAGCTGGATTCAGGGCTTCAGAAAATATTATCAGGACTTTGTTTCTCCCAGTTACTCAGATGTATTTTCACAGTCTACTAGGAGAAAAAGAATTTCTTGTTCCCAGTAGCTCCAGCACAATTTTGGTAGTTATCACATCCTCAGGTCACACATATGTGCCTACCTAATCACCTTGACTCTGATTTACCAGGCCCACAGGATTAGGTTTCTTAAATCTACATTCTGGAATATGGACTCTATCTCATTAAAATGACAAAGTTTGAAGTGATATTGGAGGGCAACTGCCCCCCCCCCCAAACAAGGATGTTGTTATTAAAAGAAGAGTGAAGAGATGTTGGACACACAAAAGCAACTACCCTATTTATAAGCTTATTATCAGATGGTCAGATAAAAATAGTTCTTTCAAATAGTATTTTTTCATTTTAAAACAACTTCATTGAGGTATGCTGCACATTAACTGTACTGATTTTAAACGTATAGTTCCATGAGTCCTCACAACTATATGCACCTGTGCAACTACAACTCTGATGAAGATAACAAAATATTTCCACAACCAAAACATTTCCCTCAGACTCTTTTATAATCCATTACCACC
>NW_003852552.1:978820-980043 GCF_000181295.1 Otolemur garnettii
GCCTTAGCCGCTTGAGCCACAGGCGCCGAGCCCCTAGGTGACCACTTGATCTGACTTCTGTTTATAAAGATTAGTGTGTGAATTTCAAATAGATAAAAACATAATAATGCAATAGATGTACTCTTGGGTATGGTTTCCTTTGCCGATTCACTCATACTGTTACAGGTATCTAGCAATAATTCATTCCCTCTTATTGCTGAGTAGTATGCATGGTATTGCGGGGATATACCAAAGTTTGTTTATGCATTCCAAAGTTGAGGCATATTTGGGTCCCTTCCTTTTTTTTTTTGCAGTTTTTGGCTGGGGCTGGATTTGAACCCGCCACCTCTGGCATAGGGGGCCGGCGCCCTACTCCTTTGAGCCACAGGTGCCGCCTGTCCCTTCCTATTTGTATCCACAATTCATAAAGCTGCTATGAACATTCACATAGAAGTATTAATGCGACCATATATTTCTCTTTGTCTGGATAAGTACTTAGGAATGGAACAGATAAGAGGTAGGTAAGGTGAATGTTTAAAAGAAACTGTTGAACTGCCAAAAATTTATACAAGTCTATCTTGTCACCAGTACTGCAGGAGAATTTCAGGTACTCTTGCATTCTCTCCAATATTTAGTATTGTGATTTTAATTTTAGCCTTTTTGCTGGATGTGTAGTAATACCTCACTGTCATTTTAATTTACATCTTCCTGATAACGAAAGATGTTGGACATTTTTCCATGTGTTTTGGGCCAGTGGGCATATATATGTACATTCTTTTATGAAGTGTCTGTTCAGACATTTTGCTCATTTTATATTAAAGTTTCCTCTTATCATTGAGTTATAAGAGTTATTTCTACATTCTGGATACAAGTCATTTTTCTGACATGTGTTTTGTAAATATTTTTCCTACTCGGTGGTTTACTTTTTTGGCTTGCAAAGACTAAAGCTTTTTACATTTTCCAAGGTTCAATTTAGCACTCTTTTATGGTTTATACTTTCTTTTTTTGTTCTGGGAAAGTTTTGCCTACTGCAAAACCTCCTATATTGTCTTCTAGAATTCGTATAATTTCAACCATTACATTTAAGTCTATATGGTTTGTTTTGATTACTCTCTAGGTAAGAGTAAATATTCTTTTTCTCTCCATACAGATACACAGTTGTTTCAACATCATTTGTGGAAAAAACCTTCCTTTCCACCATTGAATTACCTTGGTATGTTTGTTACAAATCAATAGGCCATATA
>NW_003852552.1:980266-981332 GCF_000181295.1 Otolemur garnettii
CCAGGATTGAACCCACTACCCTCAGTGTATATGGCTGGTGCTGTAACCACTGTGCTACGGGCACCGAGCCAGCCTTTCTGTTCTATTAATTTATATGTCAATCCCTTCACAAAAACATTATTTCACGTGTGGTTTTCTAAGTCCTGAAATAAGGTAATATAAGTCACCTTTGTTTTTTAAAAAAACGTTATTTAACTTTTTAATGTCATTTCTATTTTCATACAAATTTTAAACTTCATTTGTGAATTCCTATACAACGTCTTGCTGAAAGTTTGATAAGGATTGCATTGAATTTATAGATCAACTTGGGGAAGTTAAAATCTTAGCAATGTTGAGTTTTCCCGTACTTGAATGTTAGGAATTTTATTTAGGTATTTTTTAATTTCTTTCAACATCATTGTATAGCATTCAGTGTTCTACATTATCTTTTGTTAAATTTATCCCAAAGTATTTCGTGGTTTTGATGCTGTTTTGAAAGAAACTACATTTTTTTTTCATTTTCCAACTATTTGTTACAACTACACAGAAACACAATTGATTTTTATATGTTGACATTGTATCATGCTGTCTTGAGAGCCCCCAGCTAAACTGAAATTCCAGTACCAGAGCAGCTAGCAACCTTGCCCTAATAGAAAATGAAAGGGAGTGGGACATAGGTATTTATGAGTATGCCTTTCACGAGATACTTCTTTACCTGACACCCTAATGCCTAGTTGTCCAACCCATGACCAAATTGTGGTTCTTGTAGTCTGTTAAATGTGCAATAGCATTATGCAAAAAGAAAGTACATACCTTATTTGAAAATACTTTGTTGCTTAAAAATGCTAATAATCACCTGAGCCTTCATTGAGTTATAATCTTTTTGCTAACTGAAGGTCTTATCTTGATGTTAATGGCAGCTGACTAATCAGAATGGTCATTGCTGAAGGTTGGGGTGGCTGTACCAATTTTTTAAAATTAGACAACAATGATGTTTGCAGAGTAGATTGATTCTTCCCTTCACAAAAGATTTCTCTATAGCATGTGATGCCATTTAGTAGCATTTTACAAACAGGAGAACTTTTTT
>NW_003852552.1:981587-992924 GCF_000181295.1 Otolemur garnettii
TGGCCACTTCAACAATGTTCACAGTATCTTCACCAGAAGTATGAATATATTCCATCTCAGGAAACCACTTTCTTGCTCATCTATGAGAAGCAACTCTTCATCTATTCAAGTTGTACCATGAAATTGCAGCAAGTTGGTCACTTCATCAGACTTCACCTCTAATTTTATTTCTCTGGCTATTTCCACGAAATCTGCAGTTACTTCCTCTACTCAAGTTTTGAACTCTTCAAAGTCATCCATGAGGGTTGGATCAACTTCTTCTCAACTCCTGTTAATGTTGATATTTTGACCTCCTTCCCTGAATCACAAGTGCTCTTAATGGAATCTAAAATGGTGAATATTTCCAGAAGACTTGCGATTCACTTTGCACAGATCCATCAGAAGAATCACTTATCTATGGCAGCTATAGCCTTAAGAAATAAATTTCTTTCTTTCTTTTTTTTTTTTCATTTGGAGAGAGAACCTCACTCTGTCATCCTGGGTAGAGTGCCATGGTGTCATCATAGCTCACAGCAACTTCTTGGGCTTGCGTGATCCTCTTGCCTCAGCCTCCCAAGTAGCTGAGACTATAGGCACCTACCACAATGCCCACCTAGTTTTTCTATTTTTAGTCAAGACAAAGTCTTGCTCTTGCTCTAGCTAGTCTTGAACTCTTGACCTCAAGCAATATACCTGCCTCAGCTTCCCAAAGTGCTAGGATTACAGATGTGAGCACCCACGCCCAACTAAGAAATACATTTCTTAAATAATAAGGCTTGGAAATAAAAATTACTCCTTGATCCATGGGCTGCAGAATGGATATTGAGTTAGCAATCATGAATACAGCATTAATCTCCTTGTACATCTCCAAAGGAGCTTTGGGTGACAAGGTACACTGTCAATAAGCAGTAATAATTTCAAAAGAAATCTTTTTATTTTTTTTTCCTGAGCAGTAGTTCTCATCAGTATGCTTAAAATATTCAGTAACCCATGCTATAAGCAGATGTGTTGTTATCCAGGCCTTGTTGTTTTATTTGTAGAACATAGGCAGAGTGGATATAAGCATAATTCTTAAGGGTACTGGGATTTTCACAACGGTAAGATGAGCATTGGCTTCAACTTAAAGTCACTAGCTGCATTAGCCCCTACCAAGGGAGTCAACCTGTCCTTTGAAGTTTTAAAGCCAGGCATTGACATCTCTCTAGCCATGAAAGTCCTAGACAGCATGGTCTTCCAACATAAGGCTGTTTCAACTACACTGAAAATTTGTTGTTTAATGTAGCCACCTTCATCAATTATCTCAGCTGAGTCTTCTAGATAACTTGCTATAACTTCTACATCAGCACTTGCTACTTCATCCTGCATTTTTATGTTATGGAGATAGCGTCTTTTCTTAGACTTCATGAATCATCTCTGCTAGATTCCAACTTTTCTTCTGTAGCTCCTCACCTCTCTCAGCCTTCATAGACTTGAAGAGAGCTAGGGTCTTAGTCTGGCTTTGGCTTAATGGGATGTTGTGGCTGGTTTGATCTTCCAATCAGACCATTAGAACTGTCTTCATAATAGCAAGAAGTCTATTTCACTTTTTTACCATTGATGTTTGTACTGGAGTAGCACTTTTTTTTTTTTTTTTTTTTTGAGACAGAGTCTCACTTTATACCCTAGGTAGAGTGCCCTGATATCTTAGCTCACAGCAACCCCAAACTCTTGGGCTCAAGTGATCTCCTTGTCACAGCCTCCCAAGTAGCTGGGATTATAGATGCCCACCACAATGCCTGACTAGTTTTCCTATTTTTAGTAAAGATGGGGGTCTCACTTTTACTCAGGCTGGTCTCAAGCGCCTGAGCTCAGACTATCCACCCTCTTCAGCCTCCCAGGATGCTTCAGTGCACTTTTTTTTTTTTGAGACAGAACCTCAAGCTATCCCCACTGGGTAGAGTGCTGTGGCATCACAGCTCACAGCAACCTCCAACTCCTGGGTTCAAAGGAGTCTCCTGCCTCTGCTTCCCAAGTAGCGGGGACCACAAGCGCCCATCACAACGCCTGGCAATTTTTTTTTTTTTTTTTTTGTTTGCTGCTATCATTGTTGTCTGGCAGGCCCAGGCTGGATTCGAACCCGCCACCTTAGGTGTATGTGGCTGGTGCCTTAGCCACTTGAGCCACAGGTGCTGAGCCTGGAGTGCACTTTTAATTTTCTTTTAACTTTTCCTTTGCATTCATAGCTTGGCTAACTGTTTGACATAAGAGGCTTAGCTTTCAACCTATTTTGGCTTTCAACATGCCTTTCTCACTAGGCTAACTCATTTTTACCTTTTGATTTAAAGCAAGAGACATGCAAATCTTCCTTTCACTTGAACAGTTAGAGCAATTTTAGGGTTTTTTTTTTTTTTTTTTTTGAGACAGAGCCTCAAGCCGTCCCCCTGGGTAGAATGCCAAGGCAGCACAGCACACAGCAACCTCCAACTCCTGGGCTCAAGCGATTGTCCTGCCTCTGCCTCCCAAGTAGCTGGAACTACAGGTGCCTGCCACAACCCCCAGCTATTTTTTGGTTGCAGCCGTCATTGTTGTTTGGCGTGCCCGGGCTGGATTTGCACCTGCCAGCTCAGGTGTATGTGGCTGGAGCCTTAGCCACTTGAGCCACAGGTGCTGAGCCCAGTTTTAGGATTATTAACTGGCCTAATTTCAATATTGTTGTGTCTCAGGAAATAGAGAAGAGCAAGGAGAGGGACGGAGGCAGTGACATGGCTGGTTGGTGGAGCAATCAAAACTCATACAACATTTATTGATTAAGTTTACTATCTCAGATAGGTGTGGTTTGTGGTGCCCTAAAACAGTAACAATAGTAACATCAAAGATCACTGACCACAGACAATCATAATAGATATTATAATAATGAAAATGTTTATGATATTTTAAGAATTACCAAATGTGACATAGAGATACAAAGTCAGTATGTGTTGTTGGATAAATGGTGCCAATAGACTAGCTCAATACAAGATTGCCACAAACATTCAAGTTGTAAAAAATACAGTATCTGTGAAGCACAACAAAGGAAACTGCAATAAAATTAGATATGCCTATATACTTATTTTCATTCATTTTAAAGTATTTTCTAATTTTCTTTGTAATTTATTCTTTAATCCACTTGTTGTTAAGGCATATATTGTTTAATTTTACATATCTGTGAATTTTCCAAATGACCTTGTTTTTGATTTCTAATTTCATTCCATTGTGGGCTCGGAATTCACTTTATGTAATTTCAAATTTTCAAAATTTATTAAGGTTGGTTTTGCAGCCTAGCACATGGTCAGCCCTGGAGTTCTATATACACTAGAAAAGATGTATTCTACTGTTGTTTGCAGAGTGTTGCCTAGTGTTCCATTAGGACTAGCTGGTTCATAGTGTTATTTAAGTCTACCTTCATATTAATTTTTTCTCTAGTTGTTTTATCCATTATTGAAAGTGGAACATTGAAGTCTCCAGTGATTATTGTTGCATTTGCTTGTATATCCCCTCAGTTTCATCTTTTTTTTTACTTCATGTATTTTGGGCTTTGCTGTTAGGTGCATGTATGTTTATAATTATTGTCTTTTTGATGGATGACATTTTAATCATTATAAAATATCTCTCATTATCTCTGATAATAATTTTACCTTAAAGTCTATTTTGTATGATATTAGTATACCTGTTCCCATTTGCTTTTGGTTATTGTATACATGATAAATGTTTTTCCATCCTTTTACATTCAAACTATATGTCTGAATGTGAAAAGTGTTAGAGATGGGATGTAGTTGGATCATTTTTTATCTATTGTGCCAATCTTTTATTTTAATTGGAGTAATTAATCTATTTACACTTAATATGGTTACTGATAAGGTAGTATTTACATCTGCAATTTTGCTGTTTGTTTTCTCTATGTCCTCAAACTAAATAATTTTAGTTGACCTATCTTCAAAAATTGATATTATTTATTCCTTATTTGTTTGAAAGAATTCATCCATATAATCACCTAGGTTTATTTTCTTTGTAAGAAGATTTTGCTTTTAAAGCCAATTTCTTTAGTAGATAGGTGGCAACTTGGATTTTTTTTTTTTTTTTTTTGTAGAGACAGAGTCTCACTTTATTGCCCTTGGTAGAGTGCCCTGGCATCACAGCTCATAGCAACCTCCAACTCTTGGGCTTAGGCAATTCTCTTGCCTCAGCCTCCCGAGTAGCTGGGACTACAGGTGCCCGCCACAACGCCCAGCTATTTTTCGGTTGCAGTTTGGTGGGGCTGGGTTTGGACCCACTACCCTCAGTATATGGGGCCGGCGCCCTACTCATTGAGCCACAGGTGCCACCTAGCAACTTGGATTTTTATATTTCTTCTTATGTCATTTTGGTCATCTGTGCCTTTTAAGATATTTATTTGTCTATATCCTATAACTTGTCAAATTTACTAGCATAAGTTTATCATAATATTCCCATTTATTATTTTACAGTATGAAAGATATGTGGTGACCTTTTCATTCTTATTATTGATAACTTGTATATTCTTTTTTTTCCCAACCTGTCTAACTAGACTTTATCAATCTTTTTATCTTGTCAATAAATCAGACCAGTTTTAATCAATTTTCTCTATTGTTTATGTATTTTCCATTTCACTAATATGCCTATTATCTTTAACCTTTATATTATACAATACATATAAAAGTATTATGTTATGATGTAATATTTTTACTTTATGCTTCATTTTTTCTGCTTTTTAGATTAGTAAAGCAGAATAAAATTGTATCAATATTATTACTCTTTCCTTATCTTCTAATGCAAACATCTTAAACTTTCCTCTGAGCACTGCTTTAACTAGATCCCACAATTTTTTTTTAATCTCACAAATTTTGACATGAGTTATTTTTACTATCATTCATTACAAAATATTTTTTATTTTCTCTTTGATCTGTGGGTTATTTAGAAGTCAGTTTTTTAGTATCCAAGTGTTTGAAAAGTTTGAAGATATATATTTTTGTTGATTTCTAATTGTTTTTATAGTGGGAAAAATATTCTATATGGTTTATTTTATTTTTTTATATTTTATTTTTTTTCTCTTTTTTGTGATTCATTTTCTAAAGAAATTATTAAGACTAGCATATGGCATAGTACATGGTCTAGCATGGTGAATGTTCTCCATGAACTTGAAGAATTGTGCATTGCACTGTTGTTAAGGATAATGTTCTATAAATTCTAATTAGGTTAAAGTAATTAAAGATGATGTTGAAGTCTTCTTTATATTTACTTATTTTTAGTCTAGTTGTTCTATTAATTGCTGAAAGAGATATGTTGAAATTTCTAAATATGTTTGTGCATTTATTTCTTTTCTTAGTTCAGCCAGTCTTCATTTATTGTAATTTAAAGCTTCAATATAGGTGCCTATATAATTGTAATTCTTATATTTTTCTGATAAATTAACAATTTTATAATTGTGAAATTTCATGTTTTGGAGCTAGTAATACATCTTATCTAGAAGTTTTCTTGATCTAATATTGAATTAACCATACCAGTTTTTCCATACTTACAGTCTACTTTGTACACAAACTTTTAACTTTTTACATCTTTTACCTTTCAACCTACTGCTGGTGTTTAATGTGTGTCTCTTGTAGACATTGTATAGTTCTTTCTTATATCCAGCCTCACAGTATATCTGCCTTTTAATAGAAACAGTTTATTTACATTTAAAGTAATTATTAATATGATTGTGTTTAAGTCCACCATTTTGCTACTTGTTTTCAATTCATTTTACCTGGTTTTATTCTTCCTTTCTTGCCTTCTTTTGTGTTAATAAATTATTTCTATTTGACTTAAATTTCTATATTGCCTTGTGAGATATATGTTCTTGCATTATTTTTTTGTTTTGTAGTAGCTCTTCTGGGGATTACATTCTTTATTTTAATCTATCACTATCTACGCAGAGTGAATATTAAATTTCTTCAGTTAGGGTGAGACCCGGTGGTTCATGCCTATAATCCCAGCACTCTGAGAGGCTAAGGCAGGTGGATTGCTTGAGCTCAGGACTTTGAGACTAACTTGAGCAAGAGTGAGACCCTGTCTCTAAAAAATAGCCAAGCATTGTGGCAGGCACCTGTAGTCCCAGCTACTCAGGAGGCTGAGGCAAGAGAATCACTTGAACCCAAGAGTTTGAGGTTGCTGTGAGCTATGACACCATGGTACTCGACCCCAGGGCAACTGAGTGAGACTCTGTCTTAAATAAATAAATAAATAACTTCAGGTAAAATATGTAAAATTTCCAATAATATATTTCTGATTATTACACCATATTATTTGTGTTATAGTTGTCATGTATAATTACATATATGTAATTTGCATATATATAAACATTATAAATCCAACAATAAATTTAAAAGTTTTTTTCTTGAAATGGTCATATATTTTTGCAATATGAAGAAAAGAAAAATTAAGTACATAGCTTTGGGTTTCTTTTTAATTCTATAGATCAGGCGTCCTCAAACTATGGCCTACAGGCCACATGCAGCCCACTGAGGACATTTATCCGGCCTGCTGGGTGTTTTTCCCGCTGCTGCCTGTCCTGCTTAGCAGTCAACTGGTCCTGGGGCCTGCAGTCCAGCCCTCCAATGGTCTGAGGGACAGTGAATTGGCCCCCTGTTTAAAAACTTTGAGGACCCCTACTACAGATTGAAGATACCCTCTTGTGCAATTGCCTTTTAAAGAACTTCCTTTAGGATTTCTTGCAATGCAGGTCTGCTAGTGACAAATTCCCTAAGTTTTTGTTTGTAGGAAAATTTCTTTATTTTGCCCTAAGTTTTTAATAATATTTCTAATAAATATGCAATTTTTATTTAACATATTTGAGGTTTTATTTATTTATTTAAAGTATTTGTTTATTGTATCCTGTTTGTTTGGTTTTTACTCCTAGCACTTTGAATATGTTGTTCTAGCATTTTTGTCTCCATGGTTTTGTAATCAGATAAAGAGGGCCCAGCAGTCTGTCATTCAGTCAGAATGGGGATAGGTCCACCAAACTTTGTCAAAGGCCGGGATTCTGAACAGTGAGAATAGTTTCTTTAAGACTGTTTTATTTTTATATTTTTAAAATTATAATTTTATATATTTAAGTTTAAAGTGAAGACCATGTTAACCCTTATCTTAAACAATAATTGGCAGAACCCATGACCCATAGTGAACAATAATCAGTATAACTTATGACACAAAACAACATTTTAATTCAAAAGTTAATCTCCTAAATCAATCCATTTAAACTAGTCAAGATAGGCATCTTTAGGGTGGGAGTAAAATTTACAAAACAGTAAGATTCAGTGACAAGGGGTGAAGGTCAGGCAGGACCCAAACAGACCAGTCCAGCTATGTTATGTCTGCCTTAGCCAGACAGACTCCATCTTATTCCCACCATATGTGCTTTCGGTTTCTGTGGGGAAATCAGTCATAATCTTGGCTTTGTTCTCCTATATGTAGTGTATCAATTTTCTCTATTACTAAGATTTTTACTTTATCTTTGATATTAAGCAATTTGAGTACTGATGTGCCAGGGATTAGTTTATTTGTGCCTCTCTTGGTTTCATAGAGGGCCTTAGAAATGAAAATTAACACTTTCCACCAACTTAGATTTTGGCAATTATTTCTTCTAATGTTTTTCTTTCTCCTTTTCTCTCCTTGATTTTGACTCAAAGATTGCTGAGTCTGTGGTTATTTTTCTTTCATTTTTTCCCTTATCTCTTCTTTGAGTTGTATAATTTTAGTTGATCCATCTTCAAGTTCACTATGCTTTTTGCCATCTCCCATCTGCTCTTGAGCCCATCTAGTGACTTTTCATTTCCATTATTATACTTCTGAATGTTTGAATTTTCCTTTTTAAAATAGTTTTCTTTTTCTTTCTTTCTTTTTTTTTTTTTTTTTTTTTTTTTTTGAGATAAAGTCTCATTTTCGCCCTCAGCAGAGGGCTGTGGTGTCATAGCTCACAGTAACCTCAAACTCTTTGGCTCAAGCAATTCTCTTGCCTTAGCCTCCCAAGTAGCTGGAACTAGTGGTGCCTGCCACAGTGCCCAGCTATTTTTAGTGATGGAGTCTTGCTCTTGCTTAGGCTGGTCTCAAACCTGTGAGCTCAAGCAATCTGCCCGCCTTGGCCTCCCAGAGTGCTAGGGTTACAGGTGTGAGCCACTGTGCCCAGCCCCAGTTTTCATTTTTCTATTGGGATTTTTTTCTCTGTTTACTCATTAATTCCATTCCTGTTTTAATTCTTTGAATTCATTTATTATAGCACCTTTGAACATTATCAAATATGCCCAACATTGAGACCAAATCTAACGCATTTTTCTATTGACTAGGTATTTTTTCCTGAATGTGGATAATACTTTCCTGGTAAGACTTTTCTGATGATTCTGGATTATCTTGTATTCTGAGGATGGTTTTTTGTTTCCCCAGTAGGCAACTAACTCACATGGATTCAAACCATAAACTCTGCCTCTCCTGTGGTGTGTCACAGCTGATATGTTTGCCCAGTTCTTACATCTTCTTGTTGCTGCTATTTTTACTGTGGCTTCCTGGGAGTTTCACTTGCACCTGAATATCTTGGTGGTGAGCCAAGGATTTGGACATAGCTTATACTCTGTTATTGGGGATCACCATCTCTTTAATTCTCTTACTTATGGGATTTTTTTCCCTAAAATTTTCTGCTGTCCACTGACACATCAAGCCAATAAAGCTTCAGTTTTCTGCCAGCAGACCAGATTGGGGAACATATTCGAATTTTTTTTTTTTTTTAAGCAGGGAACTCACAAATATCACCTACCGCAGCTGTATTTCTAGGACAAAGTCCTCTTCACATCCTGCTTGTTTTTCTCACCACATTCCCTGGTATCTCCCCCTACACATGCATAGTTTAACAATAAACAAGCACTCCTTTGCAATTCTCTTGCTTCCAAAATTTTCCCACTTAAATTGACAGCTGGTTTTCTACCTTTGAATTATTCCCTGCTATCATAATGCTGTGATTTTTTTTTTTTTTTTTGAGACCATCTAGCTCTGTCACCCTTGGTAAAGCATCACCATAGTTCATTGCTACGTCAAACTCCTGGGCTCAAGCAATTCTGCCTCAGCCTCCTGTGTAGCTGGGCTATAGGCACATGCCACAATGATTGGCCAATTTTTCTATTTTTTGTAGAGACAGGATCTTGCTCTTGCTTATGCTGATCTTGAACTCCTGAGCTCAAGCAATCCTCCTGCCTCAGCATTGCAGAATACTAGGATTACAGGTGTGAGCCACTGTACCTGGCCAATTGTGATTTTTTTTAAGGCCAGACTCTATGATCCAGAAGGCCACATATGGCCCCAAGGCTGCAGATTCCCAGGCTCAATATTGTTCCGTGGAAGTAAGATGGCAAATTGACAATTGGACATATTTTCATTTTCATTTATTCACACAACATAGACAGAATGTCAAGTTCATCTTTGATTTTTTTCCCCCATAATCACAGAAACAACCAATTGCTAAAACATTGTGATTAGGGCACCAGCCACATACATCGAGGCTGGTAGGTTCGAACCCAGCCCAGGCCTGCTAAACAATAATGACAATTACAACAACAACAATAACAAAAATAGGTAGGCGTTGTGGCGGGTGCCTGTAGTCCCAGGTACTTAGAAGGCTGAGGCAAGAGAATCACTTAAGCCCAAGAGTTTGAGGTTGCTGTGAGCTGTGATGCCACATCTCTCTACCGAGTGGGGGAAATAATAAGACTGTGTCTCAAAAAAAAGAAAAATTTCCTATCTTGTGAAAAAAGTTAATTGTATACAATTAATTTAAAAACATTATATGATAAAGCACACTGCACATACCAGGAAACAATGATACAATTTAGCAACTTTTTTTTTTTTTATTGAATGGTAACTATGTACATTAATGCACTTCTGGGGTACAGTGTGGGGTTTTCACACACAATCCGAAACACTTCCATCAAACTGGTTAACATAGCCTTCATATCATTTTCTTAGTTATTGTTTTAAAACGTTCACATTCTACTCCTAGAAAGATTCACTTGTACCCTTGTAAGATAAACCACAGAAGTGATCCCTCCAATCCCCCTCCCTCCACCCATTACCCCATATTCTTAGGCTGTTATTAGGTTATAGCTTTCATATAAAAGGTGTAAATTAGTTTCATAATAGGGGTGTGTACATTGGATACTTTTTGAACAATTTAGCAACTTATAGTTCACTTGAAAAATATTAGCTTGACTGAATTCTTTGGTAATGATTACAAAGAAATTTTAGTAACTCTTTGACTATACATAGAGAAGCTTATATACCATTGTGATATTCTATTTTATAAAACTGGGTTAAAAGATGATCCTCTTAGTAGTTGAGACTGGCATTTTATATTTTCCTTTCTTTCTTGTAAAAATTTGGATTAATTTAGAAAGCTAATGAGTAAAGATTTTGATTTAAGAGAACAAATCCCCTTAACTGCTCCAGATATAGCCATCAAAGTGAGGAATTCTTAGGACAGACGTTAATTTTAATATTCACGTCTTTTGAAATGTGCACACACACACTCACACAATCACACAGGATGGCTCTTTATGTTCAACAATGTTGGTTTTCAAAAGTCATTGATTCCACTTGTGTCCTAAGAGCCCCAAGCCATAATGGTTTTACAATGGCAACCTTAAGTAATCATGCACTACGTCTCCAAGTGGGTAGCAAATGGAACAACATTCCTTAACATTTCAGAAACATAATATTAAGAATCTAGTCACAAGGAAAGTTTCTTCACTAGTGAAACTTAAGTGCAAATCACAAATAGAGCAACAGTGAAAAAGTACATAGTTCAATGGCTATACTATAGTAAGAAAGGCATCATGACAAATTCAACGTTGTGTGATGACCTGAATTGCCCTTTGTGACTATACCAGGGGAAGTCAAAATATAAGATCGTGCAGCCTTGACCTGATCCTAGTGTTCCCTTAGAACTTCTTCAAAAAGACCTTTCCTCTTTTGTGTTATTTTCTTTCCCTTTTCAGTTTTGCATCCACACAAGAAATTTGATAATGAAGCCATGTAAGGAAAACTTAGAAAAAGAAACAGATAATATTTTAAAGTAGGAAAATAATCTAAAGCTATTTTTCTTTGTTTTTAAGAAACCTCAGTAAAATACTTTCCCAGGGTTTCCCACAGTCTGCACAGACATAACGAAGCTGTGTTTATTTACGTGGAGTAACTTTTTAAAGTAAGTACAAATACTAAATCACAATTTAATTATATTATATTAATGAAAAGCAAACCTACCCACGTGCTCACCACTCATGTAAATAAATAGAACATTACCAGTGC
>NW_003852552.1:993304-1019600 GCF_000181295.1 Otolemur garnettii
AAAAAAAAAAAAAAAAAGCAGTAATGAAATTCATTTTCTTTTTATCTTCTATCTCTTGCACAGTATTTTTTCTTTAAGGTATATTCATGCTGTTGCATGTGTATGTAATATATTTATTATCATTAGTCTATTTTCTGTTATCACAAAATACCACAGATTGGGTAATTCATAAAGAAATTTATTTCTCACAGTTATGAAGGCTGAGAAATTCAATATCAAGGTGCTGGCATCTGTTGAGGGACTTTATGCCTCTGTCAACTCATGACAGAAGATGAAAGGGTAAGTGAGCATGTAAAAGAGAGGAAGGATGGGGCTAAACTTCATCCTTTTATTAGGAACCCATGCCCACAATAACTAACCCACTCCTGAAATAATGACATTGGCAGTACAGCATTGAACAAATCAGTTCTTGCCAAGTAACTTTATATTTATTGCTAGTAAAATCATGTACATACAGCAGAAAACACAGCAGAAAGGATGGCACTTGTGGCTCTAAGGAGTAGGGGCGCCAGCCCCATATACCAGAGGTGGTAGGTTCAAACCTGACCCCAGCCAAAAGAAAAAAAAAAAAAAAGAAAACACAGGAGAAAATCTTTGGGATCTATGTAACGGGCTAAATTATGTCCCTCTTCCAATTCATGCATTTAAGTCCTAGTTGCCAATACCTCAGAACCTGCCTTTATTTGGAAATAGGGCCTTTAAAGAGCTAATTAAGGTAGGATGGGGTCATATGCATGAGCCTTAAGCCGATATGTCTAGTGTCATAAGAAGAATAGGAGGAGATTCGAACTATGATGGTTACTTTTATGTATAAATTTCACTGGATCATGGGATATCCAGATATTCAGCTAATTACTAATTCTGGGGGGTGTCTGTGAGAATGTTTCTGGATGAGATTAGCATTTAAATCCATGGGTGGGCATCATCTAATCCACTGATGGCTTGAATAGAACAAAAGGTAGGGGAAGGAAGAATTTGTTCCCCTTACCTGACTGTTGAGTTAGAACATCAGTCTTCTCCTGCTCCCAGGCTGAGATTTACACCATCAGCTTCCCTGATTCTCAGGCCTTCAGACTTGGATGGAAGTACACCACTGATTGTCCTGGCTCTCCAGTTTGTGTATTATAGATTGTGGGACTTTTCAGCCTTTATAATTGCCTGGGCCAATTCCTCATAATAAATCATATATATCGTTTATGATAAATCACACTTATAAATATATATGTGTACATGTAACATACATATTGTCCTATTAGTTGTGTTTCTCTGGAGAACAATGACTAATACCAGGACACAAATGTTCACTCACAAAGGAAAGACCATGTGAGGACACAGTGAGAAGACAAGCCAAGAAGGGAGATCTCAGGAGAAACCAAACTTGCTAACAGCTTGATCTTGGACTCAGCCTCTGTACTCCGAGAAAATGAATTTCTGTTGTGTAAGCCACCTAGTCTATGATGTTTTGGTTATGGCATCCCTAGCAAACTAGTAGTACACATTGGGTTAGATAAATACTTTTTAGATACGACAGCAAAAGACTGACTCACAAAAGAAAAAAACTCCATAAACTGAACTTAATAAACATTTAAAATGTTTGCTCTGCAAAAGACACTGTTAAGAGAATGGGATCTTTTTATGCAATGTTCCAGATAAATGCATATGGCCGACCAGTGTCATCACCTGGGTGAATTTTGATGTCACATTATAAAGGAATGAATACTTGAGGGTTTCTAGATTATCTAGTCCAAACAAAGTTCATTTTGTTCCTCATATGAACCAATGTGCTACAGTAGCTAAGAAGTATTAAAACTATATACATCCATGTAAGAATTATCGCATTAGAGGTCCTAGTTGAACACGGACATGTTATTCTTCTGAGACAGCCACGTTTTGGTTTTATTTCTATGTCACATGATTTCTTTTCTTGGTGGATGAAAAGTATGAAAGGAAAATTATATATCTGTTGCCTAGTTTTGTACATGGATCTCATTTTACAAGAGAGTCTTCTCTGCAAAGTTTTAAAATGTATTGAAAGCAGAATTCTGGAATGAGTAAAGCTTGTAAACGTATATATAAAAATATTTCATAAATGAATATTAAAAAAATCATTGCTGACAAAAGAATTTTATTAAGGTTATATAAGGAATTCTTAAAACTTAACCACAAGGAAACTAAAACCTAGTAAAGAAACAGACAAAAGATTTGAACTGACACTTCACCAAAGAAGATATATAGATAGACAGTATAAAAGCATGTGAAAAGATACTCTACATAATTAGTCATTAGGAAAAGAAAAATTCAAACTATAATGAGATTACTCTGTATACCTACTAGGATGACTTACATTAAAAATAACAACCGCATGGGTGCAGTGGCTCATGTTAGTAATCCTAGCAATCTGGGGGGCCAAGGTAGAAAGATCCCTTGAGCTCAGGAGTTCAAGACCAGCCTGAGCAAGAGCAAGCCCTGTCTCTACAAAAAAAATAGAAAAATTAGCCAGGCCTGGTAGTATGGGGCCTATAGTCCCAGTTGTTTGGGAGACTGAGGCAGGAGGATCACTTGATTCTAGGAGTTTCAGGTTGTAGTGAGCTTCCTGACACCACTGCACTCTAGTCAGGGCAGCAGGGCAAAACTAAAAAATTATACTGCCTATACCAAGTGTTGTTAAGGCTGTGAAGGAAGTAAAACCCTCACACATTATTGGTGGGAATGCAAAACAGCACAACTACTTTGGAAAACAGTTTGGCAGTTTTCTTATAACTATAGATGTACTATACAACCCAACAATCCTACTTTGCCCCAGTGAAATAAAAACCTGTGTTCACACAAAAACCTGCTTGAAAATGTTCATGCAGCTTTATGCATAATTATCCACAAGTGGAAACAACTCAAATGTCCCTTACCAGAGAAATGAATGATCAGAATGCGGTATAGCCACAGAGTGGAACATTACTCAGCCATAAAAAGGAATGAACTACTGATACATGCCACAACATACATAAGTTTCCAATTCATTCTGTTGAGTGATACACATATACGGTGTGATTACATTTACATGATATTCTAGAAAAGACAAAGCTATAAAGATACAAAACAGATCAGTTTTTGCTAGGGGATAGGATTTGATTACAAAGGTGACAAATAAGATAATTCCAGGGGAGGAGATAATGATGGAACTGGATCTAGATTGTAGTGGTGGTGGCTACATAACCACATTTTTGACAAAATTCAGAGGACAGTCACCCAAAAGAGTGAATTTTGTTATGTATAAATAGAAAGTAAATGATAAAAAAAATGATGAATTCTAACAGCCACAGAGTCAAACACCATCCTTCCTCCTGGGGAAAAAAAAATCCTTTGCGAACTTTTCTAAAAGTGGAGATAAGTTCAAAGATGAAAAAGAGTAACGTAAAAGATACCATGGTTATGTGCGGAGAAATAGAAGCAATTTATTATTGGTAAGGAGTAATGTTGGAGAAGGAGACAGGAATGAATTTATGGAGGGCCTTGTATGCCCTGCAAAGCGATTTTGACCTTGTACTGTAGGGAATGGGAACTACTGAAAATTTTTGAGAAAGAGAACTATGTGATTAACTTTACGTTTTAGATAAACCAGTCTGGGTATGATATAGGGAAAGGATTTCACATGTAGAAAAACTGAAAGCAGGTAAATCGGTTAGAAGGATTTTTGCTTTAGTCCAAGTGAGATGTGAAAAGAGTCTGGGATCAGGCAGTTATGATAGGAATATGGAATAGGGCAAGGTTTCTGAGCCTTGTGGAGTATAGGTAACATAAGCTCAAGAGAGCGAGAGGGAAAGTAATGATCTGGGAAAAGGATCGTTTAACTTTGGAGTGCTTCTCGCTCTCTTGTCTGAGTCACAAGGGAAAGATTTCGTGGCCCTATTTTAATTTCTGTGATATAAGCACACAAGAATCCCAGACAATAAAAAAACTTTACGTGGCTTCATGTTTTTTTCATATACTTCAATAAAATCCAAATGGCAACCAAATATTAGTGATTAAATGACCCATAGTTAGGGTAATCATATATCCTATTTTGCTAATAGACAGTCTCTGTTTACTCCTGGTCACCCAGAATAATTTTTATAATATATGAATAATGGCATCTCCTTTGGTTCTCAAAAGTACCCTGATTTGGATGGTAAATCTGATGGTCACTGTAACTAGTAGGAGCTTGCTCATTGGACTATTCCTCAGTGGAGAAAAAAAAAAAAAAAGCCAACATAAAAAAAGTCAAGATAGTCCTGTTTTGAATATAAATCCAGAGATATTTGTTCATCTTCAAAAGCCTATAGAAAAGCAAACCAGAATGAAAAGACATACAAAATGAAAATAAAGGTAAATGATTTAATAACATAGAAATATACCCAAATAATGGATTTGATCATCAAATAACGGAATTCTTCCATTTACCTTTTTTCCACTTTGTCCTAACTTTGTGTAAAATGTAAAGCCTTACTTTCACTTTGTACTTAAAAAATTCAGCAGAGCACCCCAAGGCCTTGAAGAGAATTAGGAGGTTGTGACTTGTTGCTAGGTCCCTGACTGTTCTCCTTTCAAAGCATCATTCTTCATTCTGTCTTCTACGATCCTATGAGAAACCAAAGCAAGCTTGCTCAGTAGGGTTCCTTGCGAAATATCAAGAATTCTGCACTAAATCATCACCTCGCTCATGCTAGGGCCACACAGGGCAGACAGAAGAGAAAGAAGCATAACAACTTTGTTTTCTGGCACACAGTTCTGTCACATCAAGATTAGTTTTTGATACACCCCAAACCCTGTTTTCACACTCTGACCATAATGCTAAAATATAATTCTGAACTGTGTAAGCCAGTATAAAAGTGATGAACTGGGGCCAAGAAGATTGGGAAAAAAATAAAATGAGCTTGTTCTTATTTCTGCTCATTCTGCTGCCATAAAGGACTCAAGGCAATGAAATAAATAAACAGTGGTTATAAGAAATTACATTCATTGTTAGAAATAATCAAATGAGGAGTAGCCATTATGTCACCCTTTTAAAAAACTTTTTTGCTTGATCTTTAGTTTTAAAATAGATTGAGTCCTGCGAACTCTTCTCAGGTTCAAGAGCCTGAATAAGATACTAACTCAAAAGATTAATACTTGGCTTTATATATAAAAAAAAAATCGCTGTAACAGTCCAATGCCTTCAAGCTTTCTAAAATGAAATTGAATTTGAATAAGGATAGTACTCCTGAGGTCTGCAAATTGTCAGTTCTCAAAAGGTTCCTTCACTATATTCCATATTCTCTTTTTAAAGTCTATGTGACAGATAATTTAGACCAAATTCTAAGTATAAGATGCAACATGCACGTCAAAAATCTTCTTTTTAAAAGAACTGATATGCTCTTCAATTCCATTAACCATAAAGGATATCTACATAAAATGTATCCACAAAAGATGTTTTGACATGGTAACCATGGACTTTTTTGTAAAGGGGTAAAGCAAATGGCCTCTCTTCAGCTTCCCTTATACCCAGCAGAGACCAGAACAAGTACTAAATCAGTTACCACCACCATCTGTTCTATTATTTATTATGTTACACTGTAATTTATCTATTTATGTATCTGTCTCCCCCACTAGACTCCATGAATAGCGTGAGGGCAGAGGTTGTTTCTCATTCATCTTTATTTCTCTGGTACCTACCATGAAAGAAATCCAGTAACTTGTTGAGTGAATGAGTGAACAGTCTCATTTTAATTGTGTTAGAGGCCATATGTACAACTTGTAACACTGTGCCTCTTACATAGTAAATGTTCTATCAATATTAACTGTCATTTGCCATAATGGGATCAGAGATAGCTGTACTGGAGATTCCCATTGCCTGTTAAATTTTCAGGTATTTTGAAGGCTGGTTAAATTATTGGTAGTTAGAAATAGGCCATGGTGAGGATATTTACACCGTGGACATGGAAAGTGCTACTATTCTACACATTCACTTCCAGTTGTTAAACATTCACCAGCACACTGAGGTCTGATAACATACTATCCTGGGGTTTCAATCTCTCCAACTGGTATTAACGTGCACATGTGATAAAGTACACATGTGATATGTGCTTATCATATGTACGCATTAATTTATATTTGGAAAGCTTGAAGGTAAGAAGAAAGAAGGAGAAAGAAAGGGGAGCAGGTGGGGAAAAGAAAATAGTCAGCCAGCAACTGAGGGAAGCTCCATGTGCCACCTCCCAGAACTGCTCCCTTCCCTCCGACAACCACCTTTACAACCACTTATGACACAGAGTCTCCTGGTGGGCTTAATTTTGCCCAACAAGAAAGAATTGGTTGATGATCTCAATTCACTACCATTATTGAATTAATAAGAAATTGAATTCATCATAAAAACTTCATAAGCTATAACACTGATGATACAAAGATCTTCTAACTATTAAGGTTGATGAACGAGGTTGCCTTGAAGGTCATGAGTTCTTTGTGTAAATTAGGAGTGTTCACAGGGAAGCTACAAGGAAATCTGCAGAGAACTTGCAGAACAAATTCTCATGAGCTGATCCTCTAGCACCTTGCTCTTCAAAGACTCTTCTGCAGACTTCCCAAGACTCACTCCAGGCGCATGGAATCAGAATCTGAATTTTAGTCTTTGAGAAGTCTTTGCTCTAGATCACCTCTAAGGTCACAGCTACTTCTAGGATTCTATAGCTCTATCACTTGGATGAAGCATAGGCATATATTTTTCAGGAAATAAAGTATCAGAATTAAACATTCAGTTCCAGATACAAGTTCCCAAATAATCTCAACACACTTACCCAAATGGGCAAAGATCATCAATATGAAAGTTAAAGGCCAGATTATGAAACCTATGCTTAGGTAAATTCCTAAAACAGGGAATCAGGGTAAATCCACATGAGCAAGGCTGACAAAAGCATCCAGGTAACTTACAGGCAATTCATCCCTTATCCTTCTGTCCTAGATTCTGAGCTCTTTTTATTTGATCTCATGGGTTAATATTATTCTGTGAGTTTTCTAAAATCCCTGCAGGAATATACAATAACTTCCTAACTAGACCATTTAGTAAGATCCTTAGTTGTAACAGAATCTACTTCTTTTGAGCTCTATCCAGACCTGGAACAGAGTTCTGTACCAAATGAATGCCCAATCAATTCTATTGACTGACAGCAGAGTTTTAGAAAGTACCTTTGTTTCTATACCTTTTCTGTGACTACAAAATCTGTAAAACATAATAAAACAAATCCATAATGTAAATTATATTGATAAACAGTATATACGATATGAATTTTATCAAACCAATTAGCAGCTGATACACTGCTGTAATTTCGAAATAATATTCTGCAACTAATATTTTCAGTCTAAATTGTATACCACGAGCTATAAATGTTTTCCCAAATGATCAAATCCACTGACCACTTCTCAGCACCATTGCATCGCTTCCCGATCTCTGTTGGGTAGAAGAGGTTTGGCAAATTTTTTCTGTCAGGGGCCAGACAGTAAATATTTTAAGCTTTATGGGTCAGACAGTCTCTGTCACAACTACTTAGAAGCAGCCATAGACATTACATAAATGAGTGAGTGAATGCATGTGGCAGTGTTCCAATAAAACTGAATTTACCCAGACAGGCAGAGCACAGTTTGCTGACCCTTCAGGTAGAAGATTCTGTAACACAAGTAGCCGAGGTCCCATCTTGCACTTATTCCACATAAACATTGCTCCAGTTCCTGTCCATTTGCTCCCTTTTCAACACAGGGTATTCTTTGTCCACTATAAACCAATAAGTAGGATCCAAACACGTGTTGACAACAGTGTTGAAAGAAAAGCCCATTTGCTTACGGGTGGCTTTTGTTTCCATTTCCCCCTTGTTCGCTGTCCTCAAGTAAATGTAAAGTTCTATTCATTGGCTTGTCTTTCTCAGTCTGATGCCAGAGGAAAATTCACACATCAAAAATTCTTCTTTGACTTTAATAACGAAGATGGGCAGGCGCATGAGTCAAGGCTGAGCTAAGTGGCAAAAAGAAATCTATATTGAGAAGTTCAGGGACATTTTGCTTTTCGTCCTCTACCAGTCATGTTAGAATGACCAGTCAGAGAAAGCACCCTGCCCTCTTGGGAGGACCTATCTAATTCCCCCTAAATCTGTTTAGTTCCAAGTCCATGATATTCCATCCCAGGACACTACTTCCCACACTGACTTATTTAACCAATTTGAAGAGGATTAAGGGCTCAGTTTACACTTAGGGAAGGAAAAACATGTTTTGGCAGCTTTGAGCAGGAGCGCATTGAGTTAGAATGTCAGCTGAAGGAATCTAGAGGTTGCCTCCCACTTTGAATTCAAGCAGATACCAGCAAGGCCTTAAAGGTTCTGTTTTAATTTGCAAATTGAGATTTATCAGAAGCCAAGAAAGATAAGCAGTCATCATCAAGGCATAATTTTTGCAAGTTTAATCCTCAAGTTCACAGTTCCTTTGACCCTTGTGGTGCTCCAGATTGCTTTGCTTCTCCCAGAACGCCATGCAAGAAAAAGAAGCTGATCAATGAGGAGAGACCTCCCCTGCATCTGAAAAGACAGCTATGGGGAGCTAGCAAACAGTTTTATTTCATGGTTGAATCTATCTGATATCTTTCCAATATTTTAAATTCTGTTCTTTTTACCTGGCTTAAAACAATAGAGGCGGGAAAACCTCTGTATTTTAACTTTGGGAAGTTGTTAGAGATACTGATTTGGGCTTTGCTCTAGACGAGATGTAGGGGTTAATTTATTTATTTGACAAGAGAGACAGTACAGAGTAAGATAATCCAGCTGTTATAATTTTGAAATAAGCATAAATGTGATTTGGAAGCATATTCACCTTGCTATGTGCCTGCTGGTGAAAGATAGTAGTGAAATTCTCAGCAGAGGCACCAATTGCAGTAATCTTAATGAATTGGAGCTTGAAAAGCATCAAGAAATTGCCACAACATCTGCAATACAGAGAGCAAGCAAGGGAGAAAACAATGATAAATGGGGAAAATGTTAATATTCAGTCGATTCTTTGCAAGGCGTGCATCAAATATCCTCCCAGCTTCCCTCCATAAACATACAAATGAATATGGGCTACTTCCCATATCACCCAAACCGAATGTTGAGGAAAAGCTTCAATCTCATTGACTAATTCTGCTGCTCCTTTAAATTGAATTTTTAAACATATGGGCGCACAAACCAATCTATATGCAGAACAATTCTTTGAACAGCATGCAAACGGTTTGAGATTACATGCTAGGTATCACACAAGTGAGTTTTCACAGTACCCAAGAATGAATTCCTTATTGTGGCACTCGAGATAACAATACTAAAGAATTTCAGCTCAACTTTAAATTGCTCCCTCCAACTGTTGTGGTTTTCAGAGGAGGAGGAGAACATCCTTCTTAGTTTCTGTTTTCTTCCACCAAATAATAATTGCTCATCTCTGCTAGGAAAGTTCCATCTATCCTTTCACTCGTTTGGTAGTCAATCAACAAGCATTTATGGAGCAACTATTATGTATTTAGTACACCGCAAATAGATACATAGAGCATAGCCCTCTAAAACTGATGTTCTTCCAAATTCTGATAGATATATACGGAAAGGATCAAAAAAGAGAGAAAGGGAAACATCCTTAACTTGAGATTTTTCTTTCAATTCAGCAAATCTCCTTGTCGTCACTGTATAACACATTGACCTTGTGTTTTTGATTTATTCAGGTGTGTCCCTCAGAAATTCTTCGGATCCATCATCTTTCTTGAAAAGAAATTACTAAACCAGGGCCTGTCGCTTTACGCAGGGCACTGATCACCAGGATGGAAGCAGGCAGAAATGTGGAAGGGGTCTGAAGGAATCTGCTAGCAATGATGTGGGAGGATGGCAAAAGTTAAACCTCAAGAATTATATTGGCATATTTCCTGGTGTACAGTGAGGCTATCCGCCGCTGATTCTGCTCTAGCTCAGTTGCTTAGGGTTTATGGATTAGCCAAGGAAGGGAAGAGGAGACAGGAAAGGAGAAAATCTCTTTAAATATTACTGTATTTTAGCATCTGAGCAGGGTTGATATACAACCAGCATGCCCTAGAATCTGATTGCTCAATATTTTAATATCACCCTGGGTCTCGGTACCAAATTTATTATATAAAGTGCGTAGAGACTTTGAGTTTTAAAAACTATGTCACCTTTGAGACTTCATCAAGGAGGGGGAGCCTCCCGAGAGGAGTCTTTAAAGGATAAATAGGAACTAGGCTTGCAAAGTGGGCTGAGGGCATTCCAGGCAGAGAGGACACTCTCATAAATAAGAAATATCATGATGAGTGTAGGTGAACGTACAAGCAACTCAGTGTGGATGAAGCATAGAGTCTGAAATAGGCAGAGGTAGGAGCGGAAACTGGAAATGTACACAGGGCCAAAAATATAGCTGATTTTGTGTGGCATGTTATGGAGTTTGGGCTTTCTCCTAAGAACCATGGGGAGCATTTAAAGGCTTAAGCAAGGCAATTTGGAGTTGGGTTAGGTGAGATCCTGTGGTTAAATTTGCATTTGAAAAGGTTACTGGGTTGCAATGTAGAGAATAAATGGGATTGGGCAAAGGAAGGAAATGAAAATAATTTTGTATACCTGAGGGTTAAAGTTTTTCTGGACTGGTTCAGAGAAGGGAAAAGTTATATGACCTTGGAGAGACCAGTAAGAGGCAAGAAGACTGGAAGACTGGAGCTGTGAAGTTACTGAATATCTCATTACAGCAAAGACTAGCTGCAGTGGAAATGAGGGAAGAAGAGTGATTTGGGGCCAGGTGCAGTGGCTCGTGCCTGTTATCTTGACACTCTGGGAGGCCGAGGCAGGCAGGTGGATCCCTTGAGCTTAGGAGTTCCAACCAGCCTGAGCAAGACCGAGACTTGTCTCTATTACAAATGGGAAAATTAGCTGGGTGTTGTAGTGGGCATCTGTAGTGCCAGCTACTCAAGAAGCTGATGCAGGAGGATCCCTTGAACCCAGGAGTTTGAGGTTGCTGTGAGATAAGCTGATACCACAGTGTTCTAGCCTGGGCAACAGAGAGAGACTCTGTCTCAAAAAACAAAAAGGGATTTGGAAAACTTGGAAGTCAGTACCAGAGAATGGATTCTTGAGTTTAAGATTTCATAGGTGGTGAGGTTCCAAGAAATGAAAATGTCTATTGTGTAACCATGGAAGCTGAATGCCGAGGTAGAGATGTGGAGTCACACAAAGAACAAGGCCACAGGTGATTCACCATTCTGACTGTATCAGAGTCAATTGTGGTAGTTTTAGAAGTTCCAGAAGTTAGGGCCCCACCCTGGTAGATTCTGATGTAGTAGGTAGAATTCGGGTATATGCATTTTTTTTTTTTTTTTTTTTTTTGGAGACAGAGTCCCACTACATCACCCTTGGTAGAGTGCTGTGACGTCACAGCTCACAACCACCTCAAACTCTTGGGCTTCAGTGATTCTCTTGCCTCAACCTCCCAAGTAGCTGGGACTATAGGCGCCCAGCTATTTTTTGTTGCAGTTGTCATTGTTGTTTAGCTGGCCCCGGCTGGGTTCGAACCCACCACTGTCGGTGCATGTGGCCAACGCTGTAGCCACTGTGCTACGGACGCCACCCCTATATGCATTTTTTAAAACTTTTACAGATGTTTCCAATGCTCATGCTGCTTTGGAAACCTTTGAGCCAAAGTTGGAAGTATTGTCTAAGCAAACCCTGAATTCTCCACATGACCGTGGAGTTAGGGAAGAACAGAAAGCAAAATCTTCACTGAATGTAAGATGATGAGCAGAAAGTCAGTAAGGGAGCTGAGGGTGGGGGTTGATTGTGGGATAGCTCCAGGGCAAGAACTTCAAAGGAGCAGGGGTTTGTACTAAAGGGTGAAGGATGAAACTTGACATCAGAGAGCAAAGAATAAGGGTGTAAAACACCTCACCTCCCAACACCGGCTTCCTTTAAACTGGTTTACACCGCACAAAATTGTTTGTACCTTCCCAGTTGACCCCTCGTATTTCCGAATTTCTACTCCACTTTATTCTGGAAGAAACGGCTTCACGGATGTTCGCATATTCTAAAGCCTTACTTTCCACTTCTCAGAGCTCTTTCTCATCTTTTGCGTATTTCATTCACTTTTAGATGACCATAGCCTTTGGGGGGAATAAAATGACTCTTGTGAACTGGAATCGAGAAATTTTCAAATATGAATTATTTTCTGCAAGATTCTGTAGCCCACTTCACTTTTCCAGACATTTGTGTGTAAAAGGATCAAGATGGAGTGCTATTAGATAATATAAATTAGATCATTTTTAGGACAATGGAATATTATGGAATACGTTATAGAGCACTTGGACTAAAAACAAAATTCCAAGTGACGCTGTTGGGATTCTTGGTTCTTGCTGTGCTCTTGGTCGAAGAATGACCAAACACCCCAAGAGCAAGGCAAGCATAAAACACAGTTTATTGAGGAAGAGAAAGATCGGTTTGCAGAAAAGAGCAAGATAGAGGTTTACAGAGCAATATATGTTTGCCCTATACAACAAACGCATGCTTCCCCCACACTGTCATGGCAGAAAGGCTTTGGTTATGGCTGGGGGTTCTGTTTTATACTGTCTGGATTGGGTCCACCTTGTGGTTCTGAGGCCACTTTGGGACCACAGAGTCTTACTGTCATGTGGACCTCCCATGAGTCTCTCTGAAAGCCCATGGGGTGTGTGTGTGTGTGTAAGCCACAATGTAAATTTAAGCCAAGGACATGATAATTAGTCTTAAGACTGTTCTGGGTCACCTTCCAGACTTTACTGTGCCTACTATGCAGCCTGGACCTTGGGCACAAAGTCCTCTGCATCCTTTCACAGTTGGCACGCTAAGTTGTGACTGATAGATTGGTAGGGCATTCCCTACTCCCCAGGTGAGGGCAGTTGCTTGGGACAGGATCAAGATAGGCAGGACTGAGGTGGAGGCTGGGGAGCTTACCCTTATCCTTTTCTCCCTAGAAGGGCTGGAATCCTACTTGTTACGTATTCCTAATAAAGAGCATCTAGTCTTGTTCCTTTAGTGTATTTTGTCCTTCTCTTTTAAATTATTTTCATTATAAGGAAAGGAAAGGAATAGGATTAGGAATGTATTCCGAATATTCCATTTTCCTACTACTAGTAGTAGTACTAGTAGTAATAATGAAGCCAGATACAGAGCATCTAGTCTTGTTCATTTAGTGTATTTTGTTCCTTCTCTTTTAAATTGTTTTCATTATAAAAGTAATTCAGGCTCCACATAAAAGTATTAAATAATTCAGAGGTATCTAGAGTACAAGTCCTCTTGCCATAGCACCACACCAAACTTCCCTCTCCTAGTCTACATTTCTTTCTAGAATATTTCCTATGCAGATACGTGTGTGTGCTATGCATTTTTCTGCAACTTCTCTTTCTGTTAGCAATCTATCACACACAAATATCCTTCCATACCAACACATATGGATCAACCTCACTCTTTATCATATCTCTATAGCATGTTATAGTATGGATGTAGACTGTTTTTAAACATATGCCCCCTTCTTTAATGTGTATTTTGAATTTTTTTCTATTAAAAAAATTCTCCCATATGCTTTCTTAAACACCTTTTTTGTGTGGAATTGTTAATATTTCTGTAGCATATACTCCTAGATGGAGAATCGCTAGACCAAAGGGTATTCCCATTTAAAATGTTGAGAGATTACTGCCCACGTGTCCTTTAAAAAGATCTACATTTCCACAAACATTGTCTGTGCCATTTCCCCCATCTTCTTGCCAATTGTGTATATTATCAATCTTCTTCTCTTTACAAGTTAGTTTATTCTTTATGTTTGAATTTTTTTTCTTTAATTTCAAGGAAGGCTAAGAGCATCTTTTCCTATTTAATTGACAACATCTAAAATGTCTTGCTCATATTAATTAGCCTTTTGGTGAGGGGAGACTGCCTTTTTCTTACTGATTTGGAGGAGTTCTTCATGTACTGTGGATATGAACTCTTTGTCTATTACGTATGTTAAAAATATTTTCTTTAAAAAATGCCCGTCTTTTAACTTTTCTGAGGATGTCTTTTATAATACTGAAAGTCTTAAGATTTCATTTATCAGATCTTTCCATTTCTTTTTTTATGGTTTCCGCCTTTTATATTAAGTTTAAAAACAACTTTCCCACATTCAAGGTTATTTGAAAGATAGGTATTCCTTTACATTTTCTTGCAATATATTGTCCCAGGTTGAGTTTCTCAGTATGCAGAATCGGAGACAGAATTTAGCATTCTGGATATTTATCTTATGATCAAAGCTTGTGAAATGGAGGAAAAGGAAACAGAATTGATCACGGGGAGAAGTTGAGCTATCTCTGATAACCTCAGCCTACCTGAAGAATGACCTCTAAAATTTTCTTGAGTAGGGCTGAGATGGCCATGCCTATGTATTCTTTCATTTGATCAGCCGTTGCATTTGGGGTGTCCTGTGGAGTGTGACCTTGGGCAAGGCAGCTCTCTGCAGCTGAGGGCATCACTGAAGCGGCAGGCATCTGAAGACTGTCGACTGACAGCACTCTTGGCAGCCAGGGCTGTAAGTCCTTTACCAAAGAGACATCTCAGCAGTACTTGGGTGTCTGTCACGTACCTGTATGGGTTTGTTTTCTTACACTTAGAATCTTTCATTCATCTGGAACTTACTTTGATGTGTAATATGAGGTAGATAGAGGTTGTGATTTTCCTAATTAAATAGAAAGACAATTCTTCCAATAGTCACTTGATAGTCTATTGTTTCTTGTTTTTTTTTTTTTTAAGATTTTTTATTTTAAATAAAGAACCCTGTCAGAGTACTCATTAACTTGAAATTGTTTGGTGTTTGTGATATCTCAGCCACACTGTGAACAGTTCCAATTAAGTCTTGAGGAAAATCATTTTTAAGAAAACAGAAGAATTTATTAAATCAAGGTCTGGAGAAAAGAAGAATACTCTGTTATTGAAGTTTTTTATCATTAGAGTCGTAAATCATCAAAATGAGGTGGCTCATACCTGTAATCTTAGCACTCTGGGAAGCCGAGGTGGGCGGATCACCTGAGTTTAGGAATTGGGGACCAGCCTGAGCAAGAGTGAGACCCCTATCTCTAAAAATAGCTGGGCGTTGAGGCTGGCAGCTATAGTCCCAGATACTTGGGAGGCTGAGGCAAGAGGATACCTTAATCCCAAGTGTTTGATGTTGCTGTGAGCTATGACACCACAGCACTCTACTGAGGGCAACAAAGTAAGACTGTCTCAAAAAACAAAACAAAAAAAAAACCCCAAAAAAAACCAAAAATGGGAAGGGAACATAGCACATATTTTCCAGTCTGCTCATTTCCCAGATTAGTAAACTGAGGCCTGAAGAGTGATAGGGATAGACTAAGAATCAGAACACAAGGCTTTTGATTTCTAGATCAGTGTTATTTCCTCTAAACTAGGTTGGTTGCTTCTGACACATCATTTTATAATATAGACCTATGAATTCTTATAATACTTTTATTAAAATAATTACTTATTTGTAGACCTTTATACTTTTTGATATTTCCTCTAGTTGAAAGTAAGAAAATGGCATTTTAAAAAATGCTCTTTACTATAGACTCTTTATAAAGCTCCACTGGCCTTTCTTCTCATCCTCCAACTATTTGGGATGAGTAAAACATTTCTTGTATTGGCCCCACTCTGAGAAACCACAGAGTAATTAGTAAGTAGAAGGCACACCAAAGCCAGACGATACTATATTGGCTTGTAAGGATAATTGTAAGTTTACTGATAAAAATCAATTTTTATTGGCTCACTTACACTCCATAATAAGGCCACTGTGGCACTTCCTGCTCAAGGCACATAAGTGAGAGCTAGTATGTATTTGATTTTAATAAATACTGTCTGTGGGAAGCCCAGACAGGAATGAACAGATGTTGGAACCATATGATAATAGTGTGGCAGGGTAAAAAAAACCTGTGCATTTATATGGCACACCTGGTGTTTATGATACTTTTGCAACTTTTATAACTACAGCATCTGGCCCTTTGCTGCTGTTCTTTAATTTTCAGATACCCAGGATCTTATGGCTCTTGCAGTGTAGACATGTCCATCAGAAAAAAGAAAAAGCAGTAAACCTGTCATGAATCTTGCAGAGAGAGACCGCTGCCTCTCCACAAGGAACTTGCATTAAAATTGTTAGTGAAAATTAAAAATATGAGGAAAGATTTAGATCAGCCTTTCCTAGCTCTTCAGTGGCAAAAAGGATTTACTGAAGGATTCCTAGGTCATCCGTCTACCCTGAAAATTTTCCCAATATTTTAAGTTTGCAATGAAGATAATTTATAAGGAATATCTAAAATAAATATAACACTACAGGCTCTATGCTATGGAATTTGTATACTATTTGACCCAAGTGATATAAATTGAGGTGGACACAGAGAATGTAATTTGATAACTAATGTTCGATCGAATTTTATGATTTTTCTCTGAGTTTTAGGGTGTATTCTTGTGTTAAAAGATATCAAATGTAAAATAGTTCATCCAAATTTGCAATCGTTTCAATGAATAAGTCAGATTAATAACACAATGCACTCAATAGCTGACAAAAATCATTTGACCAACACACATGGCTTTACATTAAAATTCATCTAGCTACTCTCTAACTATTCTGGGAATTCTGAACTAAAACTTGCAAGAAATTTCAGAGTAGTGAATAAGATCCGAAGTTGTGCTCCCTGCAGATGACCCCAATTTGGGCAAGACTTTTTTTTTTAATTAAATCATAGCCATGTACAATAATGCAGTCATGGGGTACAATGTGTTGGTTTTATATACAATTTGAAATATTTTCATCAAACTGGTTAGCATAGTCCTCATGGCATTTTCTTAGTTATTATGTTAAGACATTTATATTCTACATTTAGTAAGTTTCACATGTACCCTTGTAAGATGCAACATAAGTGTGGTCCCACCCATTACCCTCCCTCCATCTATCCTCCCCCCTTCCCTCCCTTCCCTTTCCCCATATTCTTGGGCTATAATTGGGTTATAGCTTTCTTATGAAAGCTATACATTAGTTTCATAGTAGGGCTGAGTACATTGGGTACTTTTTCTTCCATTCTTGAGATACTTTGCTAAGAAGAATATGTTCCAGCTCTGTCCATGTAAACATGAAGGAGGTAAAATCTCCATCTTTCTTTAAGGCTACATAATATTCCATGGAGTACATATACAACAATAGGCAAGACACTTTTTCCAGAAAGCACATCCTACTTGACTGTTTGTGATGATGAGCCTGCTAGAGTTTGTAAGATATCAAATTTATATTAAGACTTACACGAGGCTTGGCGCCTGTGGCTCAAGTGGCTAAGGTGCCAGCCACATACACCTAAGGTGGCAGGTTTGAATCCAGCCTGGGCCTGCCAAACAACAATAATGGCTGCAACCAAAAAACAGCCAGGTGTTGTGGCGGGCGCCTGTGGTCCCAGCTACTTGGGAGGCTGAGGCAGGAGACTCGCTTGAGCCCAGGAGTTGGAGGTTGCTGTGAGCAGTGAAGCCATGGCACTCTACCCAGGGTGACAGCTTGAGGCTCTATCTCAAAAAAAAAAAAAGACTTACAGGAATTAGATAGATGTTAGTGAGGAGGAAATCCCTCGGATGGCAACTTGAAACTCCTAAATCAAGATGGCGAACACTTTATCTTACAAGGGTACAAGTGAATCTTTCTAAGAGCAGAATGTGAACATTTTAAAATAATAACTAGGAAAATGACATGAAGGCTATGTTAACCAGTTTGGAATTGTTTCAGATTGTGTGTGAAAACCCCACACTGTACCCCAGAAGTGCATTAATGTACATAGTTACCATTCAATAATAATAAAAAAAAAAAGGTGGCAAACACCAAGTGGGCCAATTGATTGTGGATTCTTTCTTTATAAGCACCAGAAACTTTCAACACAGGCCTCCAGGAACCTACTGGCAAGCATTAGGAATCGGTTTATGAGATAAAACTTATTTGTCATCAGTGTACTTGAGACCTCATAAACATAACCTAACCAGTGTCTATAAAGTTCAAATGCAATTATTATTACAGTTACAAATAACTTAATTTCTTGTTCTGAAGCCAAGTGGGCTTCAGAAGAAAGGTGACTGGGTGATCAGAAACAGTTTGAAAGACACCTTCCCCACCAAACATGTCTTTCTCCTCACTTTCAGCTGAACCTTTCCTAAACAATGATTGCCGTACAATTTTCTCCTGCCTCCACTTTGTGTCAAAGTCGCCCAGACTCACCATAATGAAAGTAACTCAAGAATCATAGGTATTTTCACATGAGGTAAAAATGCCAGTAAAACTTGGCCACCAATGCGCATGTGGTGGCACCAAGGTTACAAGACTAACCTAAGCCTAGCTAGGCACTGGATTCAGTTATGCCTGATTCAAGTGAGATGCCATAGTGACTGTGCAAGATGAGCAAGGTCATTGGCTTTAGAATGGTGAGCTTTTTTAGGGTGTCAGTATCCAGCAATAAATCCCTACTTTATATTCTTGAGCAATAAAGCGAACTTCTGATGTTAAATACAAATAACCCTAAGCGAATCATAACAATTTTGCTTTATTTTTGAGTTATGTCAAAAACATGGATAACATGCATTGTATTTGGGCCTTCCCTGTATCGACCCCGAGTTGCTTTTAGGCAATGAAAGATATTTAGTTCACCTTTGGTGGCCTGGCTTCCCCCAAAACAAGACCTGAAAAATAAAAGTTTATGTAGGAGTAGCTTATTTGGGAGTGTGATACCAGGGGCAGGAATGAGGGACAGGAGGCGTGAAACAGGGAGAATCAATTCAAGGATCCATTATCAGTTGGGCCACCAGTATGGGTGCTCAATCATGTAGGCCCATCAAATCTGCCTCATGAAATGCAATCCAAGACCATCCATCTAAAAGAAAGAGAAAAGCATTTAACCATCAGCTCTGTTCTCCATTGGCTGAAGATCTCTCCCAGGGTGTTAACTATCCCCACCCTACTTCCAAGTTGCTCTCGGTTGAATGTCAAACATCCTTTTGGAGCATCCCTCACCAAGAAATCAGAGACTTCCTGGGAACAGAAGTGAATGGCACTTGTGGCTGGCCAAAGACAAGGCACTGTTGGGTGCTCCCCACATTAAAGCTGGTCAAAGCCTGTTCAATCATCTAGATATGACTCAGTAGAAGAAGAAGCCAGGGGATTTGAAGTGGTGCACAAGCAACATCCAATATACCCTGTACAGGGCCTGACAATAAAAATTATTAAAGTATTTCTTATCACGGTGACAACACAGTAGTTTGTTTTTTACAGCTATTATTTTTGAACTCTACCACATAATTTAAACTTGAACTGTACAAGTTTATTCCCCTTTCAATTAGTATTAATGAAATAATGCCACTGAGATTGGTTACATGATAAGCACCATGGAACTGATGAAAAATGAATTTCTTTATTAGTATTTTATCCTTATTAGCAAGGAAATTCCACAATCATGCTGTTACACATAATTTTGAATAAGCAGCTTCTCATAATTATGAAATATAGAGCCATGGAGTCTAATTTAAATAATTCCACTTATTCTCTGAGGTTTTTAATCACATCTGTGATTTTGTTCAAGACCAACGATGACAGGTTTACCTTTCCTGAAAGAAGACAATTTACTTATCAACAAAATCTTATTGTATCATAATTACTAACACGTCTATTTCCCTTTCTGGCATTGATTTGAAATATTTTGAAATAATGAAGTTGCTATAATTTAACTATCTGGATATGCCTCACAATATTCCTGCTTAGCCCATTTACTGAAACTACCCAAGCATATATCATGCATATTGAGAATAGGAGGGAAGGTTGGGAGAAGTAGAGGAAGTTTATTTTTATTTTATTATTATTTTTTTTTTTTGAGACAGAGTCTCACTATGTCGTCCTGGGTAGAGTGCTATGGCATCACAGCTCAAAGCAACCTCAAACTCTTGGGCTTAACTGATTCTCTTGCCTCAGCCTCCCAAGTAGCTGGGACTACGGGCACCCACCACAACACCCAGCTATTATTTTTGTTACAGTTGTATTGTTGTTTAGTTGGCCCAGGCCGGGTTGTAATCCTCCAGCCTCAGTATATGTGGCTGGCACCCTAATCACTATACTACGGGTGCCAAGCCCAGGAAGTTTTTTTTTTTGAAAGCCATATTATTAATATCTGCCATTTATTGAACTCTCAAAATATGCTAGTCACCATGCTAGATAACTGTTTTTCATATATCTTGTCATTTAATACCAAACGGGAGTTTTTAATCTCCATTTCACAGATAAGGAAACTGAGGCTCAGAGAGGTTGAATACCCTAGTCCTGGTTACATGGCAGTAACAGATATAGTCAGGATTCAAACAAGTATGTTTTATTTCAGTATTTGGGCTATGTACTGCCTTTGATTTAGATGCCTGGAGTGACCATGGTAGAACCTATAAATCTTTGAACAGTGACTCCATTAGAGATTTGGTGCTTTGGTAAATGTCTGTAGCCAAGTAGTCTAGAAGAATCTGTCACTGCGCCCTCCTCCTATAGCTTAGAACCATGGCTATCCTGTCAAGCCTGGCTGCCAGGTACTTTTTCTCTCAGCTGCAGTCAGACCACGTTGCTTGCCTTTGTTTTGGAATGTTCTTTGAGCATTCCAAGCAGCACATTCCTCCTAATGAAAATAATGAATAAAAACAATCACATCTCTATTCATCAATTTTTCATCATCCTTACAGATATTCATTTACCAAGTTTTTAATGAGATTTCTAAATATTATATTCTTAATTGCACTAACAATTTGAATACTTTGATGCTTTGGGGGGACTCTTTCACGGGATAGCCCCACGGCCTCTCTCTTCGCTTTAAGCCCACATCCTCCTCCTCAATATTCTCAAATGCTGAATTGAATAATATTCATTATATTTATTAAGCTTGTCAGTTTTTTAACAAGTCCCAGCAGGTACACGAGTACTTAATGAAATAATTATCCTTTACTTCTCATCCAGCATAAGTGACCCAGCCTCGGCAAAGTGAGTTACAGGCAATATTCTGGATTCTTTATTTCTATTGTAGAATGTGTATGGTTCAACTTGGAAGCAACCACATTATCTTTGCCCCGGTCTCAGCAAGTATTTCTCTATAATTGGTAATGCTTGACCAAATTAGCCTGTATGTCATGAACCAAGACTACTGAAAAAGCATGTGCTTAATTAATTGACAGGTAGAATATGTCTTTCTACATATTCTAGTTCCTGTTGGGACAGGGTGTGTTCAAACGGGTCATCACACCAAGACAGAGGTCAAATCTTTCATCTCGTTTTGCTTCAAGTTTCCCATTGACATATAATACTTGTTATGGGTTATAAGAATGATTAAAGCACTGTAAAAAGGTGTGTATAGCAATACAGATGCACCTTGACTTATGATGGGTTGCATCCTACTAAACTCATCATTGAAAACATTGCCCATAAGTCAAAGATGCGTTTAATAAACCTAACCTATCAAACATCATCGTTTAGCCTAGCCCACCTTAAACATGCTCAGAACACTTTCCTTAGCTTACAGCTGGGCATAATCTTCTAAAACAAAACCTATTTTATAATAGAGTGTTGACTATCTCATGTAATTTATTGAATACTGCACAGAAAGTGAAAAACCAAAGGGTTGTGTGGGAACTCCAGGTATGGTTTCTACTGAGCACATATCACTTTTGCCACATCATAAAGTCAGAAAATCATAAGTCCAGCCATCATAAGTTGGGAACCACCTATCATTATCTATCTACCAAAAGAACAAAAGGCAATTAGAAAATTTGCTTACCGAACTAACTACTAAGTTTTCCTCTGAAGCCAACAGTGTTCTTTTGCTTTGAAAGGCTATATTAATGTCACTTCATTGATTGAGCAATGGGTATGTGATGAGGAGAGTTGAATTATACACATTTTGAATATGGGGATTAAGATTCTTTGTGACAGCTTCCAAGAAGGAAAAAATGCTTTTCTGAGATACCCATGTCTCTGTCTCAAATTCTTCTGTTGACCCTGGTCCATGGGAAGCTGTGATCACTCTGTAAGTCAAGGCAGACTAACTGTTGCAGCAAAGAACTTTGCTATATCAATACCTAAAGAGAATAAAGATTCATTTCTTATTGCCCACATAGGTTAGGCGATCAGTGGGAAGCCTTCTACAAAACCATTCAGAAATGTAGTCTCCTCCCACCATGTGGTCTGCCACTCCCTAGGGTTTCAGAGACCTCTACTGGATCTTCTGTTTCTTGCTGAGTGACAGGAAGGAAGAGAATATGGAAAAGGCTCACCTGTCCTTACCTGCCTCAGCAAAGCCATGGCACACTTTGCCTCCACTCACATTCCATTGACAGGAACTAGTCACACGGCCCCACTAGATGCAAGAGGGCAAGGGAATGCAGCCTAGGGATATGCCCAAGAAAAGAAGGAAATGGGTTTGCCCCTGACACAGCCCCAATAAAAACACTTTCCAAAATGATGTATGGTCGCAGCACCTTGTTTGCTTTATAACACTTATCACAAAATGCCATTACTTTATTTGTTGGCTAACTTAAGGTTTACTTTTGTTTTGTTTTTTTTCTTTTTTTTCTTTCTTTCTTTTTCTTTTCTTTTGTCTATCTTCCCCACAAGAATGTACTGGGGACAATGTCCATATCTGTGCTTTTTGCTGTTGTATTCCCAGCACCTGGCACAGGGTCTGATACTTCCCCAGCACTTAATTAGTCACTATATGAATGAATGCCAGTGCTGTGATAACAAAGATGAGGGAACAACTCTAATAGCTCCTTAATTCTAAGATGTGCTAGCTAATGAATAACAGATTCTCAGTGGAGTGGGGGAATCACCACCATAATAAATATACACACTGATGATAAGACGCTTCCAGATTTCAAAAATATTTCTCTAAAAACCCTACCAAAAAATTATGATGATTCTGGCTGATGGGCTCTGGAATGTTTTCACAGAGGAGGTGTCATCTGAGCTAATGGAAAGATGACATTGTCAGGTTAAAAAAAAAGTCAGAAAAAGACATTTTGGACATGGAGAATCGCATGCACAAAGGCTGTGCAGCTTCCTCCCTTTGGGAACAGTGAGTAATTTGGTACAGTTAAAGTGAAGTGTGCTTGAGGGGAGCAAGTGGAGATGAGTCTGGGAAGGTAGACACTCCAGCAGTGGGGTGTCACTGGCAAGTTCTAAGCCAAGAACTGACACTGCCAGATTTGCATTTTACAAAGTTTATTCTGGCAGCAGTAAGAGGGTATAACTTAGGGAGTCTTGACTGGAGTCAAGAAAACCAGTTATGAGGCTCTTGGAAATGTAGGAGGTGAATGTCAGGGTGAGCGTTTGTTGCATATCTCAGCTCAGCAAAATACAGCTAAGCCATTTCCTCACTCTCCCAGGGGACACTACAAAAACCCACGATATAATCTCTTTTTTACAAAGGATAATTCATATAAATTTAGAGAGTAGAAGAAACATTTGTTGTAGGCACTTTCTCGGAACATCAAATTAGCTTGAACACGCTGTGAAAAAAACAGAAACCGCTTTGTTATACAGATGCTTCTTTATAATGACATTCTTTTTTTTTTTTTTTGAAACAGAGCCTCAAGCTGTCCCCCTGGGTAGAGTGCTATGGCATCACAGCTCACAGCAACCTCCAATTCCTGGGCTCAAACGATTCTCCTGCCTCTGCCTCCCAAGTAACTGGGACCACAGGCACCTGCCACAATGCCTAGCTATTTTTTGGTTGCAGCCATCATTGTTATGTGGCGGGCCCAGGCTGGACTCGAACCCACCACCTTAGGTGTATGTGGCTGGCACCTTAGCCACTTGAGCCACAGGTGCTGAGCCTATAATGACATTCTTTATAATGTTCTAAAGCAGTCTCCCCTCATTGGCAGGACATACATTCTAATACCCCCAGTGGATGTCTGAAACCATGGATAGTAGTGGACCTTATATATATAATGTTTTTTCAACCTGATAACTGAAACAGCTACTCACTGACTAACAGGCAGGTAGTGTAGACAGCATGGATAATCTGGGTGATTCATGTCCCAGCAGGACAGAGCAAGTTTTCATCTTATTACTCAGAAAAGCACACAATTTAAAATTTATGAATTGTCTATTTCTGGAGTTTTCCTTTTGATATTCTCAAACCGAGGTTGACCATGGGTAACTGTAACCTCAGTTACAGTTAGTAAAATAAAGTAAAGTTTCCTCAGAAAGTAAAACTGCAGATAAGCAGGGACCACTATATGCCGAAACTCAGTTTTTTCTTCTTTGTAGTTTGGCAATTAAGAACATGTCATCTCTGTTTTGCCCTCTCTATGCCCATCCCCAGATCTATTCTTTCTCCCCTATAAACAGAAATTCATTAAGTGCTTTTCAATGTTTTGTTTACAGGTCCAAAGCACTGCTACCCCTCCTGTTGTTCTTAATAGTATTAAGATTGTGGAGCTGAGAAATGAAAAACTTCCAATGACTCCCTACTATTGGATATACTGTGCTTTCTAGATATACCACAGTTTAATGAAAAAGAACATTGGATAGGCTTTGGCTTGATATTGTGGCTAATGCCTCTAATCCCAGCACTCTGGGAGGCCAAGGCAGAAAGATCGCTGGAGCTCAGCCTGAGCAAGAGTGAAGCCCCATCTGTACTAAAAATAGAAAAATTGGCCAGATGGTGCTTGCCTGTAGTTTCAGCTAGTTGAGAGGCTGAGGCAAGAGGATAACTTGAGTCCAGGAGTTGGAGGTTGCAGTGAGTTCTGATGATGCCGCTGCACTCTACCTGAGGTGAGATGACAGAGCAAGACTCTGTCTCAGAAAAAGAAAAAGAACATAGGCTTTAAGCTTTTTAGTTAGATAGACTTGGGCTGAGTTCTAGCTCTGCTGCTTACTAGCTGTGTGACCCTGGGCCAGTCACTTCACCCCCACCTCATTACAAGGTTGTCAACAGTAAAATGAGGTACTCTAGGTAAAGGGCTTTGCACCCGGGCTCAATGAATATAAATTCTATTTTGCCCTCTAAGGCCATAGCCAGAGACTGCTCCCCCCACAGTGGTCAGCGGTCCCCCCACCAGGCCCAGATTCACTCTTTTTCTCTTCATATCAGCCCTATATTTTGACTTGCATTCAAACAGTGGCTAATGATTTTTTTCCTTAAGTTCTATTTATTTATAGAAAATATTTTTACATGCCATTCTTTGTCTCTCGTGTCGATGTTGCATTTTTCAGGTTATTTTCTCTTGTTGGAGCCCAGAAAATGATACCCCCATATATGGCACTTTGACATACTGCACTGAGAAACAGCCTCAAGGTCTCTCTGACCTCTCCCTACCTCTTGTATCTCAATTTTCTGTCTCTCCCAGGGCACAGGATGAGGCTGCTCTCTGAAGTTCCTTTATCTACCTAGAAACTAGATCTATCAAAGAGGAATGCAAATGCCTTTTATCCTGTCCCCCAGATTTTATTAACCAGAGGTTAAAACTCATCACAGAGGAAGACACTGAAAATTAAAGATCAGACCTAGAGTCCAGACAAACTTTGTCTTGAACCATTGCTTATTCTTCAGTCCCATTAAACTTCCAAAGAGATTACCTATGCTGTACAATTTACACTGTTCAAGAGATGGGTACATTAACAGCCCAGAATTCACCATTATACAGTATATACATGTGACAAAATTCAACTTGTACCTCCTGAATCTATTAAAATTGGGGTGGGGGGGAAGGAAAAATTTTCAAAGAGAATCATTCACAAGATAATTTCTGCCTCCTAGGTCCATTTATTCCCCCCTAAAAATTATTTATTTCTACACTCCCATCTCTTCTTACCCTATGAAAAGGAGTTTATGACCATATGGACCTCGTTGGGTTATTGGGTAATTATTCTCCTGTGATTCTCCTTTGCTATGCACATTAAAATAAATTTCTATACCTTTTTCTCCTATTAATCCGCCTTTTGTCAGATCATTTCCCACAAATTTTTAGGGGGTGAAGGGGAAGCTCTCCCTTGGCCCATACGTTCCCCTAAGTGGCGTGTTAGGCAATTCTACCCATTTCTCTCAGTCAACCTTTATAGCATTTTCTCCTACATGATTTTGTCTCTTTAAAGTTTCTTTCTTTCTTTCTTTCTTTCTTTCTTTCTTTCTTTCTTTCTTTCTTTCTTTCTTTCTTTCTTTCTTTCTTTCTTTCTTTCTTTCTTTCTTTTT
>NW_003852552.1:1019620-1036696 GCF_000181295.1 Otolemur garnettii
CTGTCCCCCTGGGTAGAGTGCCGTGGCATCACAGCTCATAGCAACCTCCAACCCCTGGGCTCAAGCGAGTCTCCTGCCTCTGCCTCCTAAAGAGCTGGGACCACAGGCGCCCGCCACAATGCCCCACTATTTTTTGGTTGCAGCCGTCATTGTTTTGGCAGGCCCGGTCTGTGTTCGAACCCACCACCTTAGGTGTATGTGGCTGGTGCCTTAGCCACTTGAGCCACAGGCGCTGAGCCTAAAGTTTATTTCTTTATCAGTAATAGGATCAGTTATATAAAGCAAATCAATAGCAATCATTTCTTAGCTTTCCATTTAACATACTCTTTGCTTTGTTTCTCCCAATTAAGTAGTACTACAATGGCATGTCTGTACAATCTGCCTTTTTTCTTGAAAAAAAATTTTTTTGTTTGTTTTGTAAAAGTTGGAAACACCAGTTCCATCCTATTCAGGAGACAGTTTCAGTGAAATCTTGATTTTCAAGTGTTTCCAGTTTAGTGCATAAGACTTTATTTTCTTTTTTAGTAGGTATTAATACTTTGGATTCAATCTTCTTGCCCTGAACTTTTATTGAGGTTTCAACATTTTAAAGCCTTTCTTCTACTCCCACACAGCTAGTTATTCTTGGACCGTAATCATGCCACTTGGGGTCTGGCTCTGTTAATTTTTAGTTAACCTCTGAGTATCACTACAAACATCTTTACTTATTCTTCCTACTCAACTGCTTTGGTTATGTGAAGCAGATTATATTAAAAACAATAGCTCCCTGAACTTCTGACTTTTTTTTTTCTTGGTCATGGTAGGGAATCTCTTAAAAAGTTCTTATTTATTTTAAGAGACTTTCATTCTGTTTTTTAATTTTTTTTTTTTTATTTTACAAGGTGAACAAAAATCACCTTTTCTGTGCATTTTCTCGGGCATAAATTAAAAGCAATTTAAAACATCCAGTCTTGAAATCATTTGGAAAGTGGAGATTGTCTTAGTAATTTGAAGCATCCACAGCCTTTAGTGATAGAATTGATAAAGCCATGGCTCGGCACCTGTGGCTCAAGTGGCTATGGCGCCAGCCACATACACCAGAGCTGGCGGGTTTGAATCCAGCCCAGGCCTGCCAAACAATGACAACTACAACCAAAAATAGCCAGGCATTGTGCCAGGCACCTGTAGTCCCAACTACTTGGGAAGCTGAGGCAAGATAATCCCTTAAGCCCAAGAGTTGCTGGTTGCTGTGAGCCATGACACCATAGCACTTTACCCAGGGTGACATAGTAACACTCTGTCTCAAAAAAAAAAATCAATGTACTTTTTAGCTAGGATATTTGATAAGTTATAGTTAATAAATGAATATTTCAAGTAGGCAAATCTAGTATATCTGTGTGTGTAATATACGTATATGTCTACATGTACCTATACATGTGTATGTACCTATGTTCTGGGATATATATAGATATAAATATATGTTTATACATATATATACAAAAATATATAAATTGCATGTATTTTATATATTCTGGGATCGAGTAAAAGAAGCTCTTTCAGGTTAAATAAGTTGTTTCTCTTATTCAATTACTAATCAGTTATGTTATTATTATTAAAGACTACAAATTCATTTTCAATGTTACAGTTTGGGAATGAACTATACCAGATTCATAACAGATGATTGTTGAGAGGAGAGCTTTTGAAGTTTGAAGAAGATACCCCATAGATTGAAAGTGGAGACCACATATCGTGAAAAGTGTATACAGAGAGATGGCCTGGCTGAGACAGATTCTGTATTTTAATACCACATCAAATATGTTTGGAAACTACGGCAAGAACTTTGAAAAACTGACTTAAAAATAAATGTAAATAAATAATCCCGGTTGTCAGACAGCATCACCCTATCAAGTTCAAAATCGGTGCAATGCAAATACTTATACGTTTGCTTTAAGGACTTGTTTCTTTCCCAAAGAAATTTAAGAGGATACCGTAGTACACTGGTCCCCGCTGCTCCGCGAGTCTCTTGGCTCATGCACAAAGGCATGCTGGCTCAACGTAAGGTGTTCAGACCTGCTAAGTACGGGCTGGAAAATGGATCAGAGGAGCAAAGCATCCCAGCGTCTGCCCTTGGAACTAACGTGGAAACACCCATACTCCTCTTTCACATCCTACAGGAAGCCTAAGATATGCTGTTCCTCATTCATCAGGTGTCTGGGGTAATAGCACTACTGCATGAGGGTTCGAAATACTGCAATAGAACCATGGAAACAATTAAGAAAATCTTTAGAGTTTGAAAAGGGTTGACTCCTAGCAATACCACTGCTGAACTGTGAACAAATCACTTCATATTTGTAACCAAGACTATAAATTGAGCAACAGAGAAAATAGAAAAGAATCAACAAAGAACTGGGAACCAATAAGTGACTATAGCAAATCTGTAGGCTAATACATAAATATCAAACACTTTCTCTATGCTTTCAGGAACAAGTTGAATTTTTTTACTTTAAAATCATACTTCTTATGCTAGCATCTCCCAAAATAAAACACATTGGTATAAAAAAAAATTGATAAAGCCATTACAAACAGCACCCGCTGCTTCCAGTCTTCAGCAAAAGACCACCTCTGAAACCATTGAATTATATTCAGAGAATACAGTACAATCTTCAGTACTCCATCAACAACTCTATGATATTGCTTCGATAAAGTCTATGGCTTCATAATTTCAATTGCTAAGCAAGTGGAATAAATACAACCACAGTATTCAGACCCTAAGCTCATGAATTGTTTTGATTCACATCCTGGAGCAAAAGCAACATACAGATAAAATACCAGGCTCCAGTTCAACTGGGCTCAAGAGATATTTATTGAATACCTACTGTGTGTTTCTGATTAGATGTATGGACTTCATATAAGTTATAGAGGATTATTTTAACATCGATGAAGAAGATAGGGCTTTCCTTTCCTTATCTGGAGACCTAGAAGTCAATGTTAATATTGCCTATATCTTTTGATTCAACAGAGATGGTTTCTAACAATTTGGGAGGGGAGCACAGAAAGCCACAACAGGCAAATGAGTTAGTTAGCCAACAAACTAAAAGAAGGTGAAGATACTGGTGTTTCCTGACCACCTTTCTTCTGTTTAAAATTGTGGAAGCTATTCCCCTGCTGCAATGGAGGACCCAGAAATTACCCTAGTCTAGTCACTTGGGATAATATACAATTAAAGAAATGGATGGTGCCTATTCATTGTAAATGCTACCTCTCCTTCACACCCCATCACGCCTACACCCATATCCATTTATGCATACACATACACATGTGCACTCATTTTTGGTCAAAATACAGGGGATGGTTTCCAGTCATATTATATGCAGAAACTTTTGCTTTGCAATTGGGTGAGGAAAGAAAAAGTTTTGGTTGGGAGAGGGGGCCTGAGGAGGATTAGAGTGAAAGATCTGAAGGGATAGAGTGAACTCCATCTACACTGGATTCTTCGGGCTGGCTTTTATGCTCCTATAGAGAGAGGAAGTTAGAGACAGAAGCTGAGTCCTGATACCCAGAGACATCCTTGGCATAGACGATGGTCTTATCATTATAGTCTATACTGGCTGTGAAGTGCCTCTAGGATATTTTAAGGGCAAGGGATATAGATAACTGGGGGTAGGAGAGGAAGAATATGGAATTCCCCCCACTCATGGGACTAACCAAGAGGCTGGTTTGTAGGCACATGGGAAGCACTCCTCTGGGGACTCACAGAAATAACTGGGGAACATTTTCAAGTTGTAAGGCTGAGCCTCTGCTTCTACACAGTTGGAAGTTAGTAAGTCATGAACATTTGGGTTACAGTTGGTAACACTTCTTTCCATACTAGCATAGGAAGTACAAGATATTGGGAACTTCAACTCAACACTGCAATGCTCTGGCCTTAAAAAGAATTTAGGCTTCTAACTAACTACATCTCCAGAAGTAGAAAAGGAAAGTCAACTCTCTGGCTGTTGCTGGATGCAGGTTTGGCTGCCCACCACACCAGAGTCAGACACAGGAGGTGAGTGTTGGTGAAGGAAAGATGTTATTCAAGTGCTAGAAGGCTGAGGAAAGGATGTACTATTGCCTCAAAAACCATCTCCTCTCCTCTGCTTACTGAGCAACTTATAAAGGAAAGGGGGTAAAGGTGGCTGGTGGCAGAAAGCAAGCTCTGGCCAGTCATAATGACTTGCTACTGTTACAGCCTTACCAGGTTCACTGCCTTCCTGCTCTAGAGGAAGCCAATACACTGAGACGGGAGGAGTTACAGCAGAGAAAGAATTTAGTATCGCAGTTCCATGCAAAGAGATAAAAAGTTCTCAAATCCATCTCCCCAATAATTTGGGATAAAGGGTTTTTAAAGATAGCTTGGCAGGCAAAGGGCTAGGCACTTGGATCTTCTAATTGGCTGGGCTTGGAGTGGAACCACAGAGGTGTAGAAATTGTCTTCTTTTCTGAATCAGTTCTTGGATGGGGGGCACAAGACCACTTGAGTCAGTTCCTCAGCATGGGCCACTGGTCTGGGTAGGTGAGCCTTTCCACCATAATGCAGTCTGGATCCTATCTCAAAACTGGCCTTAGGTTCCACAAAGGTGATGTTATCTCAGGGAGCAATGAAGAAAACTATGGATCTTTACAACCATCAGCTATATGACTCCTGAGTAGTAAGCAATTTCAGGATAGCAAGGTAGAGAACAATAGCTAGTTCTATATACATTTTCCCTACAACAGTTCCCACCTTGTGGTCTATTATTAAAAGGTGATTTCACTAGATATTTATCAGCAAACAATAGGCCATCTGGTAGATCTTGCTATCAGCTGTCTGCAGTTGGCCTGTTCTAGACTCTTAATCTGTTTTCCTCAAGTTCATTTTCTAATCTTGTGGCCACCAGCTGTGTAGGCAAGCAGCAGGCTAATTCTAAAATTTTCAAGACAGAACAAGCATACTGGAAGCAAATGGCTTCTATTTAGCTATCCTAGTAATACAGTCTGAATGGCCCCTGGGTTGTGCTTACTGAATACAAAACCCCCAACTAAACTTAAGAACTAAAGAAGCCACAAGGTCTTTCTGACCTCCCCCACTCCCACCATCTCTCCCAAAGAAGTTGAAATTCCTCTATCTGCCTAAGATCTAGACTCATCTAAGAGAACAATTGTTTTTTCTTCTCTTTCTTTAAGACTAAGAGTTTAACAACACCTGAACAGACTCTTTCAGATTACCTATTTACAACAAAACATATTAACTATTTACAAATTAACCTCTGTTCCTGGATCCATCCATTCTATCCTATAATTCTTCATTGCCTCCCAATAGAATTCCTCTTCTAACCACCTACCCCATAACGTGTTTTTCCAAGAAGGTATATAAACTTCTGAACTCCTTTGGCGAATGAACAATCACTCTGTGATTCTCTCCATAAATAAATGTGTCTGCTTTCTCTCTAATTAATCTGCCTTTTGTTAGTTCATTTTTTCAGTGCATCTTCAGGGGGCCAAGGGCCTAGTCCTCTACACAGCAAAGTTAGACCTTTTCTTCATGGTCTCCTGTTGCCTGCAGGAAGAATAATCTTCCATCATCCAGTTTCTCAGTCTGTTTTCATTGCCCTCAAAGCAACCTTGTTATCCTTGCAATTATAATTCTTTCTTTCTCTCTGGTGTCTTTTCATCTTCTATCTCTACTCTCCCCACCACTTTTCTGGAAAGTGTCTAACAGTCTAATTTCTCTAGGAACAAAAACCTTTGAGTTTAATTCTGCACGGGATTTATATTTGAATAAGGGACAATCTCCCAATCAAAAGGAATTAATTACTCTTCATGGAACTTGGGACATCAGCAAGGAGTCCTGAAGAGTGAGGACTTGCTGCAAATCTCACCATTTAAAAGCTGCCTATTTCAGGGTTGAGTAAATTCCTTCATTTTGGTAAAGGCTTGGCACTTCTAATTCATACACCTCACTCTTGCCCTGTATCTATTCTTGAATTCCAACTTCTTATACATCTTTTTCATGTTTTTCAGGGAGAGAAGCATTTCCCAGTGGTTACCATAAAATTTGAATTCTGCTGATCCTAGCTGTTGTTCAGGCAAAGGGAGTCAAAACACATCTCATGTAAGCTGAGAATCAACTAATTTTCTTTGTGGTTAGGGAATTATTTTCCTTGTCACCTTCATGTTGTCACTAATGTACACCTTCCAGAGTTACATATTCCAGGGTCCCCTTACTCTCAAGAGTTTGATATGCTTTTTTTTGGTCTGATTTTTGAAATAATAATGAGCCTTTTGGTAATTAGTATAAAACTATCTTGATATGATACCAAAATGGCCAGGAAAGGGCCATTATAAGGAAAGGGATTGTTCTGGGCCTGGTTTGCCGTAATGAGGACAGGACCTTAGTGGGTGAGCCTAAATTATGCTGTTTTGTTATTCAGAGGCAGCGCATTTGAGACTGATCTGCAGGAATTGTACATTCGTAAATAGAAGTAGGTTAAAGTAATTAATCCTATGTCTTGCAGCTTCAACGTTTTCTCCCTTAAGAGAAATTATCAAGGGTCCAAGGCAGCTAACAACAAGGTGTAGTGATAAAGTGGTTGAGTTCTCTCTGATTTGGGACCTGCTATTTGTTCCACTGTATGTTCGTCTGTTCTGTACAAAGCACATGGTTTAAGCCAAAGAGCAAGTATAAATTTGGTGTAACCTTATATCCGTCCTAGTCACAGATATGGAAAATGCTTTTAGAAACTTGCAGACACATTTTTAAAAGCAACTCACTGGAACTATTCAAGAAGCAATTAGATGCCATCCTGGGGGGAAAAAGCTTCAGTAAAATGAGTGGGTAATTTCTCTTAGCATTTCTTATATTTCTAGTTTCATGCTTAATGAAATGGAAGCATGAGAAAGAAGTTCTGCCCATTACTATTTTTTTTTTCTGGGCTAACTTTGAAGCAGTTTTAAAAAACTGCAACATTATTTAGGCTCTTAGACTGTAAGGAATTTTGCTCTTACTATGTTAATCCTGGAACTAAGTGCCTCAATCCATTTGTGTAATAGAAAACCTCAAAGTGCTGGGCAGGCACTTGGCTCACGCCTGTAATCTAGCACTCTGGGAGGCCAAGGCGGGAGGATCACTTGACCCCAGGAGTTTGAGACTAGCCTGAGCAAGAATGAAACCCTTTCTTTTCTAAAAATAGAAAAATTAGCCAGGTGTTGTGGTGGGAGCCTGGAGTCTTAGCTACTCAGGTGGCTGAGGCAGGAAGGTCACTTGAGCCCAGGTGTTTGAGGTTGCTGTGCTGTGAGCTAGGCTGAGGCCATGGCACTCTCACCTGGGCAACAGAGGGACACTGTCTCAAAGAAAAAAAAAAAAAGAAAACACCAAAGCAACCTTCATAAATTCATTCACAGTATGACAACAAAAGATGGATCCCAAATCTCATCCTTTGCCACTTCAGTAGCATGCATATTCTTTTAAAGCAAATATAGAGTTTTTATTTTGTGCCAAGCATAGTGTTACGTGGACTCATGAAATACTATAAAACCCTCATATACAGTGTCACCAAAAGCTCAGCACTTGTCTCTGAGGGCACATCAGAAGATTGTGGACATCAGGCTATTCCCTCTGTTACAAGAAGAACTAAGACATGCCCGTTTTAAATATGAGGCAATGAAGGCTAAGTGATTTGCCCCAGTAAGTGGGGGAGCTACTCCAAAATGGTTCCAAAGCCCATGAAGTCCCATGTATTCATCCAGTCCCAGGATAGTGCAGAGCATGCTTCTAAGGCACGTAAGGAAAGACAGGTGCTCTCTCTCTCTTTCTTGTGAGTAAAGAAAAAAAACCCATACATTTGTTCACAGAAGTGTTCTGTGTTCAATGTTGAGAGTTTAGAACAGAGGGAAAAAACCCTGTTTTTCTCTTTTCAGTGCTCTATGCAGAAACATGAACCAAAGGCCTAGAACTGTTATTCCCCTTTAGGAAAAAAAAGTCATTTACTGCGTTTTTCCCCTGCTAAAAAAATGTCACCGTGATGCATAAGGAATGGAAAGGTCTGTCCTTTCTAGAAGTAAACTTTCAAAAATGTCTTTGTTTTAAAACTTAGTCAAAGCAATATAGTTTTAATAAATATGGAGCTAATAAAATAGCATTATTTTGAGCTTATGAATTGTTAAGCCTATTTTTGGTAATGATTAATGATGAATCATTTTGTAAAGCTTGGGTGATTCATCACCAGAGCAGCATGCCTTTAAAACAGGTGTTCTGGGAATTCACATACTCCGTAATACAAAATTTTTTTATTCTCTGTAATGTGGGGATTTCCAAGTCACCTGCAAAGAGGAATGGAGACAAAGTAAGAGGTTTCCACTCTCAGCTCTCCACATTACTTCCACCTTCACGAGATCTTAATAAATTCAGCTATAACAAAATGTAAACTACAAGTAGAGTCCAATTTCAAAAAAGTCTTATCTAAGGAAGATTGTGTAGCTTTTATAGCAGTATTTTTCTTTCAAGTGTTTTGTCCCTGCTGTGTTATCTTAAAGGATTTAAAAAAAAAAAAAAAAGGACAGTAGAAAAATTGTGTCTGTTCCAAAGCTCAGATGTTTTTAAAAAAATGTAGACTGCTTCCCTGGAATTATTCTTTAGAAGGAAAGGTACAAACTTGATTTAACATAGAGAATATAAAGTGATATGACAAAGATCAAGGGAGGGGGGAAGAAGCTGATAAGTGTCTGCTGGATTCCACGCCTCTGAACTAATCAAATCATCACATGAGGCCTGGCACAGTGGCTCAAGCCTGTAATCTTAGCACTCTGGGAGGCCGAGGTGGGTGGATTGCCTGAGCTCAGGAGTTCCAGACCAGCGTGAGCAAGGGCGAGACCCCACCTCTTCTGGGTGTCGTCACAGGTGCCTATAGTCCCAAGTACCTGGGAGGCTGAGGCAGTAGGACTGTTCGAGCCCAGGAGTTTGAGATTGCTGTGAGCTAGGCTGATACAATGGCATTCTACCTGGGCAACAGAGTGAGACTCTGTCTTAGGGGTTGAAGGGAGAAATCCATTGTGTATATAATAATCCAGTGTTAATGTTTGTATAACCATTTATTTTTTCATTCATTCATTCATTTATTCACTCAGCACTTTTTAACTGAGGAATGCAAAAATTATGTCTCAGTGTGGGGAATAGTTTGAAGGAAGGAAAATCAAAATGGGAGACCAGTTAAATGAGAAAGATGCAGGCTTAAAATAGGGTGGTGAGTGTGAGAATGTGAAGAAACGGAGATAAGAGATATCCTGAGAGAGTAAAGAACAGAATTCGATAACTCTTCATGTGTAGTTGTACCTAATATATACCAGAGACCATGTTAATGTAGTTTATATAATAGGAAACAAAAGATATCTTCTCCTCATTTGACACATTTCCGACACAATCTCCCTCACTACTCCTTGCTCCCAGCTGATGGTCTTGCTTATCTCTCTGAGAAAACAGAAGCAAGCATTACAAATCTGCTAACTACCCTGAATCCTCTGCTATACAGTCTGCCTTTCCTCCTGTTACATTGGAAGACCTGGCCAGGCACAGTGGTTCACACCCATAATCCTTACATTCTGGGAGGCTGAGACAGGAGAATGACTTGAGCTCAGGAGTTCAAGACTAGCTCAAGCAAGAGCAAGACCTCCATCTCTACTAAAAAATAGAAAAACTAGCCAGGTGCCATGGTGGGCACGTAGCAGAACTACTCAGAAGGCTGAGAAAGGAGGATGGCTTGAACCCAGGAGTTTGAGGTTGCTGTGAGCTAAGCTGATGCCAAGGCATTCTAGCCTGAATAATAGAGTGAGAGTCTGTCTAAAAATAAACAAACAAATAAATAAATAAAATGGAACGCCTGTCAACCTCTTCACATGTGTTCTGCATCCTATCCCTTCCTCTCCTTGGGGTGATGTGATAACTCTTTTAATTGACCCACTGCTCTACATTGCCAAAATATCCCCCCTCAACTGTATCATCTAACGAGCATAAAACATTCTGTTATTTTCTCATCGTAGATAAACATTTCCTTGAACTCAACATTCTCTTTAGCCAGCATCCCATTGCTTTGCTAAACTTTAAAAAAAAATTAAAGGAAAAAAACATCAAGAGAGTTATCTACCTTTATATCTATACTTCCTCTCTCTTTCCATTTTTTCTAGAAACCAATTCAGTTAGTCATTGTTCAGACAACTCTACCAAAACTGTTTTTATAATTGTCATCAGTGACCTCCCCTCACCCCTACAGATTATAAGATCCAAAGGCAAAGCTAGTTTCATGGTGTTTCTGCAACTCGCACAGCAGCACAGGGCTTTATGGTTGGAAGAGCCCCATGCTTGATTTAATGCTCTGCTGTTGCGATCCTGAAATTCTTAATAATTTTTGAACAGAAGGTCTCGTGTTTTCATTTTTTCACTGGACCCAGAAAATTTTATAGCTGGTTCTGTCCAAAGGTCATTTCTGAGTTCTCATTTCTCTAGACTTAGCAACATTTGGCTCAATTGATCAGATACTCTTGAAATATTTTCTTCACATGGGTTCGTGAACACCATTCTCTTGATTGTCAAGGCATCTCACTGGCTCTCCTTACCTGGTTAATCTTTGTCTTCCTGACCTCTAAAATGTTGAGTATCCCAGGACTCAGAGCTCAGGGTTCCTGTCTGCTCTATCTACATTCCTTCTCAGGGTAATTTTATTTAGTGTCATGACATTAAATAGCATATAAATATTAATTCCCTCTCATTCAAATTTATATCTCTAGGTCAGAACTCTTTCCTGAATGCTTACCTTCTATAAGCAATTGCCTACTCAACATCTTTACTTAGATGTTGAATTAGGTAGGCTGACTATACATCTCAGTTTGTCTGGGACATTTCAAATTTACGCCTATTGTTTATAAAATAGTTCTCTCTCTCTCTCTCTTTTTTTTAGTTTGAGACAGAGTCTTGGCCTGTTGCCCAGGGTACAGTGCCATGTCCTCAGCCTAACTCACAGCAAACTCAAACTCCTGGGTTCAAATGATCTTCCTGCTTCAGCCTCTCAAGCAGCTGGGACTATAGGAACATGCCATCAGACCCAGCTAATTATTCTATTTTTAGTAAAGAAAAATACTCAGGCTGGATCCTCCTGAGGCATGAGGATTGCTTGAGCTCAGGCTGGTCTCAAACATCTGAATGCAAGCAATCCTCCCTCCCACCTCAGCTTCCCAGGGTGCTAGGATTACAGATGTGAGCCATTGCACCTGGCCAATAGTTCTCTCTCTCTTTTTTTTTCTTTACACAAAAATGTAATGATTTGGACACGAAATTATAAGGTCATCCTACTAGTGGACATTTGAAATTAACCATTTCTAAAACCAAACTTCTGGTGTTCTTTTCTAAGCTTCCCACGCTCTTCTTCATCTTAGTAAAGGGTACTACCATCATTCACATAATTTCTTGGAACCAGAGGTGGAATTACTCTGCAGCTAATAAAAGCTTCAAGGCTCCTTACTTCTATGGACCCTTCTAAGATTCTAAGTGTGGGTATTAGCAACATACTAGTATAGTCATATGGTTTTGTAAAATTTATTAATTAAGACACAAATTATTCTGATGTTGAAAAGTAGACTTGGAAATATGCTTTGGGAAGTATTTCAGTCAGGGGTCTCCAGAGAAACAGAACTGGTAAGATATATATAGATATGTAAGAGATTTATTATGGAAACTGGCTTATACAATTATGGAGGCCAAGAAGTCCCATGATATGCCATCTGCCCAAGTGGAAAACAAAGAAAGCCAGTGCTGTGCAATTCAGTACAAATATGAGGGCTTGAAAACCAGGGGGGTTGATGGTGTAGCTCCTAGTCTGGGGTTGCAAGGTTGACACTGGTACAATTTCTAGAGTCCAAAGGTCTAAAGACCAAGGGCTTTGAAATCTGGAAGCAATAAAAAAAGGATGTCCCAGCTCAAGAAACAGAAAAAGAATTCACCCTTTCTCTATAATTTTGTTCCATTTGGGCCCTCAGTGGATAGGATTATGCCCACTTACATTGGTGAGGGCAAATTTTCTTTGCTAAGGCTACTGATTCAAATGCTAATCCCTTGAGAAACATCCTTTCAGACACATCCAGAAGTGGGCATCACATAACCCAGTCAAGTTGACACAAAATTAACCATCACAGGTTTCAGTAAAACAAGTGAAAATTTACAGACTCCTGATTTGGCTGATTATGAAAAGTACTATAATACTTTTGTCATCTTTAAATTTATTTATTAAAGCACAGAAAAAATGTAGATAAAAAATTAATGAAACATGAAGCAAAAGTTATAAAGATGAGTGATGAAATCGATAAAAATTATTCTGACATTGAGAAATGAAACATTTTTTCCAGATTATGCCAAAAGCAGTAATTCATTAAGAGGAAGAGATAAATTTTGAATAGAAGTAATGAATAGGCTTTTGGATTGTTTAAGAATCCAAATAGTGACGAGAAGTAAATCATATGAATAAATTGGGAAAAGATTTAAATTTCTTGCTGATTTGACACAAAGTACAGTCATTGATTAAGATAACATAAAACTCATAATAATGCCACTACAGCAAGCATATTGACTCAAAACTGGTTAATGACTATCATCAATTCAAATAGCATTTAATATTAGTTGCTGTACAAGAAAATTTAAAATACTCTAAAATCTTATAGCTCATAAAGGAAATAAATTTGATAAGGTTTTTCAAATTTGACAATAATCCTAAAACTGTACATGATGTTACCAATAACATGCTGCAAAGCTGAAAGAAATGTGTAAAAACTATCAGTAATAAAAAATTAATCAACCATGCCAGAGAGAATATTGACTTATTTGCAAAGAGCATGCAGACAAAAGCTATAGGAAAAAAAGATAGGATAGCAGCATACCAGGTAGTTAATTAATAAAAGTATTATGTTATTTTCTGGGGTGTTTGTGGTATTTGTCAGTTTTTTAAAAAATAAATGGGGTCGGCGCCTGTAGCGCAGTGGTTACGGCACCAGCCATATGCACCAAGGGTGGCGGGTTTGAGCCCGCCCAGGCCAGCTAAACAGCAATGACAACTGCAATAGGAAAACGGCCAGCAGTTGTGGCAGGCAGCTGTAGTCCCAGCTACTTGGGAGGCTGGGGCAAGAGAATCGCTTAAGCCCAGGAGTTTGAGGTTGCTGTGAGCTGTGACGCCATAGCACTCTACCAAGGGTGACATGGTGAGACTGTCTCAAATAAATAAATGATTTATTGTGGTATCATTTCTCATTCTGTAACAGTTGTCTATCATTGCATCACAAATTACTCCAAAACTTAGTGGTTTAACCAATAAAATACGTATTATGTTATCTGTGGGTCAAGAATTCAGAAGTATCTTAGATTGATGGTGCTCACCCAGAATCTGCCAGGAGGCTGCAGTTAAGATGTTGGCTGAGGCTGCAGCCCTCTGAAGATTTGACTGAGGATGGAGGATTCACTCCTACAATGGTTCATTTCCATGACTGGCAAATTATGCCAGCTGTCGGTGAGAAGCCCCAGTTTCTCCTCATGTGGAACACACAATAGGGTCACAGTGAGCATTCCAAAAGAAGCAAAGTAAGAGTTACAACGTCTTTTATAGTTTAGCCTCAGCAGCCACACATTGTCATTTCTACACTCTTATACTGGTTTCACGGGCCAGCTACCTGATGGTATGAAGGAACTACACAAGAGCATAAATACCAGCATATCATTTTAGAGACCTACTACTGCAATCCTCCGTCTGGCCACCAAAGACTTATGCCCCTTCCATATGGAATGTATAGTCACTCTCTTCCAGGTCCTAAAAAGTTGAATACCAATCCAGTATTAACTCAGAGTCTGGTATCTCCTCATCTAAATCATGCCCTGGGGTAGATGAGGCTCCTCTATTATAGGTCCTGTAGTACAGTTCCTCAGGAATAGTTCCTCTTGGTCCAAAGACCTGTTAACTAAAGTGAAAACCTGCCTGCTCTCCACACACCCAATGTACAGTAGTGAGGGAAGCGTAGCTGTGATAACCACTGCAGACACTCTCATATAAAAAAAGGGGAAGACTTGTCCAAAGAAATTCTGAAATTTAGATGAGGTCATACTGGAAGTTCTTGACTAGGTCTAAGTCCTACTCCTGTCCAGGAATTATTTTACATGACCCTCAGCTTACATGACTCTTATGCTTGTGGATTTGTTCTACCCCGAGTTCATGTTTTCAATGCGTAGCTTTTTCAAGCTGCTCCATGCCTCTGGAAGTTTAGGGTCCAAAGTCTTCTTTATATTTTAATTTTTTTTTGTCCCTTCCAGTACAAGCTAGCAGTGTTTCTTGCAACATATTATTTTTAAAACCTTCTGTTCACTTATGAATTTTTTTTGGAGGGAGAGTCTCACTCTATTAGGCAAAATCTCTTCAAGAGAAGTCTTTTTCTACCTTTAACTTCTGCAGAGACCGCTGAGGGCCAACAATCTTAAGCTTCTTAGAAGGCTTAGTATTTAACTGACTGGATCTCTGATGTACTGTTTTGCATTTTTCTGAGGTCTTAACAATTTCCCAGACATTCTGAGCTGCTTCTTTGTACCCTGTTTTCTGACAGCGACTTGGATTTGATCCTTGCCCCAGAGCAATTCTTTAAACTTCAGAATATCTGCCAACTGGAGAAGTTGGGAATTCTCAAAACCAGCAAGCCTGGCTCCTTTTTGTTTATCAGTCCTTCCTTCAGCTCTCTTCTCACATGTTAAACAGTGAGAAGAAACCAGGGGCAGCCTTCGGATTCTGCCTGGAAATCTCCATAGTGAAATCACCCTGTTTTTCAATTACTATATTGTTTGCTTTCTACATTACCACAGGTGGTGGTATTGCTGAGCTTTTCATTCTATGTCTCGTCCATGTTCTTTAGGCTTTTACTAACATCTTCTCAAAACCCTTCCAAGCTTCTGCTCACTACCCAATTCCAAAGCTTCTACATATTTTAAGTTTTTAATCACGGTGGCACTTCATTCCTGGAGCTGAAATCTCTATTAGATATCTTTTTCTGTATAAAAATTGCTCCAAAGCGGAATGCCTTAAAAATATCAACATGGATGATCTCACACAGTTTCTAAGGGTCGGGCATTCGGAAATGGCTTAGCTGGGTGGTTTGGGCTCAGGATCTCTGATGACACCGCATCAAGATATTTCAGGATGCAGCTGTTTAGATCATTAGAGACCATCTGTGAGGCAGGCTGAGACTTTCAAAATAAACACTTTCATACCTTATTTTTATATGTAACTTTGTATACAGAACTTGTATATGTTTTGTTTCTACAACACCTGAATCTGCACTAATTCAGACCAAAACGCTTCATTTCTGTCCTTATCTCCATACCCAACAGTTGGTTTCTTAGTACATCCCATTAGGTTTACCTTCAAAATATTAATATAGCTCCAATTCAGTCACGTATTCCACACCCTTCACTGTTCTCACACTCCTTTGGATCAGAGTCATTTCTCACTGACATTATTGTGATAGAATTGGTTTTTCTGTTTCTACCTTTGTCTTCCTTTAGTCTATCAGCAACATAGCAGGCAAAGAGATCATTTAAAATAAGGGCGGGTGCGGTGGCTCACACCGGTAATCGTAGCACTCTCACCCCTATAATCTTAGCACTCTGAAAGACCAAGGTGGGTAGACTGCCTGAGTTTGGGAGTTTGAGACCAGCCTTAGCAAGAGTTAGACCCCATCTCTAAAAATAGTCTGGCGTTGTGGCGGGCACCTGTAGTCCTAGCTACTTGGGAGGCTGAGGCAAGAGAATCACTTAAGCCCAAGAGTTGGAGGTTGCTGTGACTATGACACCACAGCACTCTACTGAGGGTAACAAAGTGAGAATCTGTTTCAGAAAAAAAAAAAGAGAGATGATTTAAAATAAGTCATGTTACTACTTTGCTCAACATGTCGAGTGGCTCCCCATCTCATCCCAAGCTAAAACCAAACCTTACATGTTCTGTGAGGCCCCATCTCTCTCTCTGACTGCTTACCTACCTCTCTCCTCCCACTCACGGTGCTCCAGTTACAATGGCTACTGTTCCGTTCTTACCTCGAAAAACTTTGTATTTACTCTCCCTCTGCCTGAATGTTCTTTCCCCAGATATATCTCCTTTCTATATATAACATATTATATATTTTACTCTTTTAAAACATTTTTGTTCATTGTCTCTCACCCTCCACTAAAATGTAAGCTTGGTGAGGGCAGAAACTTTGTTTTATTCATGGTGGCATTCTCAGCACGTAGAACAACTCAACATGAACCATATATTCAATAAAGATTTATTGAATGGATGAGAGGATGAATAAATGAACAAATGAATTTTTGAAGAGGTCAAATTAGTGCTAGGATTATATAGTGTTACTGCAGTCAAAGAGGAAAAGGATAAAAGTAATATGATCACCTATGTTAAATGTTATAGAAAGGTAGAAGAAGATGAGGCCTGAAACATGACGGGGTAAAAAGAAAGGTCAAATTTGGTGATTGGACGATTATTTGATAGAGTAGTTGTAATGCAGTTATAGAAGCAAAAATCATTGCCAGAAAGTAATGAATGAGGAAGAGAAGCATTCACAGAGGGTGTGTCCTTTTGAAAAAGAGAATAATGAAAGAAAAGGAGGGAGGGAGGGGCAGAGAAAGAGAAAGGGAGAAATTGGATGGACAGTGAAGTGATTAAGAGCTTAAGAACTTAGACTGTGGAGTCAGTCAGTTATGGATTCATATCCTAGCTCCACCACTAAATGCTTCCATGATTTGGGGCAAGTTGCTTAAACCCAGGGGCCTCAGTTTGCTCTGTAAATTGGGGATAATAAAATTACCTATCTCATAAAGGTCAATGTGAGGATTAAATGAAATAACTCATGTAAAGAGTCGGAGTTGGAAACACTTGACTGAAACTAGTAAGAGCTCAGAAAGTGCTAGCTTAAGAATAAGTACCTTGGCTCGGCGCCTATAGCTCAACCGGCTAAGGCGCCAGCCACGTACACCTAAGGTGGCGGGTTCGAATCCCCAGCCCGGACCTGCCAAACAAC
>NW_003852552.1:1036889-1044086 GCF_000181295.1 Otolemur garnettii
AAGTACCTTAAAAGAAATCATAGAAGTGGGCGGTGCCTGTGGCTCAAGGAGTGGGGCGCCAGCCCCATGTACTGGAGGTGATAGGTTCAAACCTGGCCCTGGCCAAAAACTGTAACGGGAAGAAAAAAAAAGAAATAAGAAAAAAGAAGAAGACGCCATAGAATTGAGAAAGGAGGTTTTGGTATTTTGGTGTTTTTTAGCACATGAGAAGACTTGGTAATGCTTAAAAGATAAGTAGAATAAACTAGTGGAGGGAAAAGATTAAAGATGTAAGAATTGTGGAGGTGAAAGGGAAGTGGACAATTTTTGACAGTCCTGGAATGAGTGGAATTAAATGAGACGGGTTTCTTTTTTGCACCCCAGTAGGTAAGGACAATTGAATGGGCAACATTGAGAACTTTAAGGGATGAGGGAGAGCTCATTTTTATTCAATAAAATGGAAGGAATCAAGGCATCTTCTGAGAGGATGAAGATGTGAGATTCAAAGTTGTACACTGCTCATTCTTCCTCATTCTTCCAACTTTACCTTTCTTCAAAGGCTCAGACATTATTTCTGCTCACACTTATCCTCTTCTGCAGTGTTTTCCATAGTCTCCAACACAGTCAGATACTGGTTTATGCCTGTGTTGGCAAATGAGAGAACATTGAAAGCTCCTTTTTCAAAAGATGATGCTCATGACTTTGAATTTCTCAGGATGCATCTCAAAAATAATTTTGAGGAGGTTTTTGTATCTTTCATACCAGGTTGTTGATAAATATATCATAAATGGGTAGGTAAATCATTGGTTATTGGACCATAACAATCAACGATGATAATTGGGCAGAAAACATTTCCAACTTTGGATTTGCTAACAGCCAGTCTACCTTGTGTTTTGTTTTTGTTTGTTTGTTGTTGAGGAAAGGGGTTTCTTCTGAAATGAGTGAGATTGGGAGAGAATGAAGAGCAGAGAATACAAGGAGGGTTGTTCAACTCTTCTATATCAGGATAGTCAGACTGAAATAGTCACACTGAACTGAGCTGGTGCTCTACCACTGTGGCAGTGAAGGGTGATATTTTAAAAAATGACTTAACAGCACTTTGTGCTTCCTGGTGACATTACTTCACTCCAAGGTTGACTAGTTCTATTTGTAGCTTTGAATAAACTGAGGGAGGTAAGGGAGGGTGAAGAAGAGAAATGGTAGGTCAGCCCTCACACTTGAAAATGTTTTTTGGTCTGATAAATGCAATCATCACCATCAACAACAAACATTTGTTGAGTACTTAGTACTTTGAGGGTAGTTCTAAGGTCAGAGGAATGATTTTAAATGTCACTGCTTAGTGCTGGGAGATTTATCAAGAGAAAAAGAAGATATCAGTTAAAAATTACTTGGACAGCTTTTCAAAAGACAACTGGGTTATCTAAATCATTCCCTCTGTGTCTTCCGCATTCTAAGAAGACAAGAAAATATTATTAATTAAATGTGGAATATGTAATGTATTTTTTCACCCTTTGATTTAGATAGGATAGTGACAGCTGCATTTTTTAATATGCTAAGTACATGCTTTAAAAAACATTCAGAGAACAAAAATATTTATTGCATATCATTGCTTAAAGCTGTCCTATTTTTTTTGCTATTGAATCCTTAGTGAAGCTGTTGAACCCCATTGATAATTATTTCACTGAAAATTTAATTCATTTTATGATAGTTTTTAGGAACAGTGTGCAGCAAGTAATAAGGGGCACGTAGATTTTCTTTCTCTTTTGAAATTTATCTGTCCCTTTAATATGCACCTTAAAGTTATTTGCCAGTCTTGACTGGAATCAGCTGAGGAATTACGTCCTCCCCACAGGCAAGGAGAAAATTCAAATCCTAGCAAAGCATCAACTTGTAAAAACTATTACTTAGAGACTTTGGAAACCCGTTGTAGAGAGAATCTCAGGGAGAGAGATATGATGCAGGAGAGGAAAAGACCAGAAGAGAGGTTAGAGTCCAAAGAAATGACGCTATAAAAGAAGGTGGCACTTCAGAACATTCCAGAAAGACTATTCTTAAACCTTGAAAAAGCTAGTGGCTCTTCTGAATTTCAATAGAATAATGAGAAAATAAGTAATAATAAAGTGCAGTCACAAGAGAACTTTGAATGGTATGCTGTGTTAGGTGAAGTGGCCCTGAGTATATGTGTAACCCAGAAACATGAAAATATAGCATTCAACTTATTATTTCAGTTTTGCTTCTTTTTTCTTGGCTCTGTATTTAATGTTGTTTAATTTATTTACTTGGGGTTCATAAAGTGAATAAAAAAGAACCAGAGTAACCAACTCATAAAAAGTTTCAGTGAAGAGAAATATTGGACTGGAATGTAAATTGGTACAAACGTTCTGCGTGTAATTTGCCCCTGAATTTTCAAGGACCTCAAAAATATTTGTAGCGTTTGACTCAGTAGTTTCACTTCAAGAAATCCATCTCAAGGAAATAATTGAAAGTGCATAAAGTTTTACACACAAGGTTAGAGAAGACTAACAATCGCCTCACTTCTCCCCTCCTTTTCATTACAGATGATGATGAAGAACATATAGAAAAACATTATTGTGCTTGTAAAAATCACCTATAATTCCACCACCCTGAGAGAGTCACCCCAGTTTATAACAATCTTCTTAGTGTTATTTTCTTCGAGACTGCTTTAATTTTCTATTTGAAGCCATAACAAATTACCATCACTTTAGTAGTTTAAAACAACAGAAATTTATTACCTTAAAGTCATGTGAGAAGTCCTGATGCAGGTCTTGCTGGGTTAAAATAACAATGTTGACATGGCTGCATTTCTTTCTGGAAGCTCTAGGGGAGAATTCACTTCCTTGCCTTTTCAAGCTTGTAGAGGCCCACCCACATTCCTTGACTAATAGCCTCCTCCTTCCATCCTTAAAGCCAGCAACTTACCATGCCTTTCTGTAATAGATGCATCTGCCTCTGATCGCAGGTAAGATTTCTCCACTTTTAAGGGCCCATGTGATTAGATCAAGCCCACTCAGATAATACAGAAAAATCTCCCCACCTCAGAGTCCTTAAACATAATCACATCTCCAAAGTTTCTTTTACCACATAAGATAATGTGTTCATAGGCATTGGGAATCAAGGCATGGACATCTTTGGGGTCATTATTCTGCCCACCACATAAATGTTTCCATGTATGTTAAAAAAAATCTATCTTTTCTAAAATTGGGACCATAATATTAATAAATTTGTATCTTGCTTTTCTCCTTCTCATATTTAAGAATTTCTTCATGTTATTAAATTTTTTCAAAAACATGATTTTTTAAATGCTATGTAATGTTTAACTTTAGGGAAGTACTATCATTTATTTAATCATTTCTCTACTATTGAACCTGCAGGTTATTTTCAACATTTCCAAAAACCTAATTCAGCACTATTAATGTAGAATATATTCTACATAAATCTTTGTGGATAATTCTAGTTAACCCTAGGATAAATTCGTAGAAATAGAATTATTCAATGAAATCTTTTAGGGTGACATTTCTTAAGATAGTCATATTCATTCCTGCAATAAATATTTGGTGAACACCTGACAGTTTTACTTATACAAGCTCTCTTTTCACCCTCACTTATCCTGCCTGAATTCATGCCACTATAATCTCTAGTCAGGATAATTGCAATTTTTTTAAAACAAATTTTGCTGTCTTTGATTTTGCTCTACTCCGTTCTCCTCTCCAGATAGCTACTAGAGTGATTCTTCTGAAATAGATGATCCTGTCACTCTTCCCTACCCCATCCTCACCATGTCAACTATTAAATGGTTTTCTATTGCCCACAGGATAAACATCAAGGGTCTCAGATTGATATGAAACTCTTTCCATGTTTTGTTTCCTAGGCTTCTCTGGTTTCACCTTCTAATTTTACTTTCCTCCTTGCAATTCATGTTCTTTCCACATTTTCTGTTTCTTGCGTTTATGCCTTGTTCATGCTATCATCTTTGCTTGGCATGTCCTACTTTACCTGCTCAACTCCTTTATAATCCTTTGAGATTTAGCTCAGCTATATCTTCCTCCAGAAAGGCTGACAAGCCATTTTCCTTTGCCTGTGTTCTGAACCTCTCTAGGCTTCATAATATCCTCTGCATATCCTTATTATTGCACTTAGTAAATTTTCTCCAGCAATCTATCACTTCATAATGGTAAGTGGTTTATTCCACCAGGAACATATAATAACTCTAAAGCTGCATGACATAGTAACATGGAGTCCAAATATATAAAGTTTGTCAGTTATCACTATGAAGCAGGTCTCTTTATCTTAGGTAATGTTCTTTCTTTTTTGCCCCCAAATACATTGTGTATATACTAGCTTTCTTTTGTCCACTGGTTAAATAGAATAACATTTCCCATCATTTTACTCTCAAACTTTCTGTATCCTTATGGTTTTAATGTATCTCTTAAATAAGTTTATAGTCAGACTTTGTTTCTCTCTCTAGTTTCATAATTTTTGTTTTTTAATTGGATCATTTAACCCATTTATAATTATTGTATTTATTGATATATGAGTTTACATCTACCATCATATTTTGTACCTTCTATTTTCCCACCTATTCTATGCTCCCCTTTCCAGCTTTTCTAGCATTTTCATTGTTTTTGATTATTATTCATTTTTCTTTTCAATAGTTTGGAAGTTATAGGACATTTTGTAGTGGCTACCTAGACATTGAAACACTTAATACATTCTAGTCCTAATTGGTTATGTTATCCTCCGCCCATACATATGATGACCTTAAAACACTTTAACCCCACTGACATCTCCCCTGAATTACATGCTATTTTGTCAGATCTTTTAATTTTATGTATTATTAAACTTCATAACATTCTTATATAATAATTTTTATTTACTTTAGACTGTGAATGTTTATATTTATCCAGATATTCACTAATATCCTTGTTCTATCTTCCATCTTTCAACTCTGACCTGCCCTCTTTGCTGGCTCATCTCTTGCCTGCACTAAACTACACTCGTTAGTATTACTTTTATCGCAGGTGTCTTTGTAACAAACCCTCTCAAATTTTTATTTGTTGGAAGCTGTTTTTTATGTTGCCTCCATTTTTGAAAGCTATTTCTTTTTCAGGCATATATAGAAATTGATAACTGACAGGTGTTTTCTCACATGAAAGACTTCATTACACAATCTTCTTTTATTGTTGTCTTTGAGTAATCAGCCATCAACCTATCTGTTGTTCCCTGAAAGTAATAAATCTTTTCTCTGATTAATAACAGGTTTTTATATTATGTGTTTTTATCACTGTGTGTCTAAGTATGAATTTATTTTCATTTATGCCACTTAGGATTTGTTTGGATTGCAGAATTTGTGGATTGACACCTTGCATGTGTTCTCAAAATTTCTCGGTCAAAGTCTCTCTTGATATTCCTCTGCCTTCTTTTTTCCACCCTTGACTTCTGGGATTTCACTTAAACATATTATTGAGTTTCCTATTCTCCTTCTATGTTTTTACCCTTCTCTATTTTTGGCCACCCCATGAAACATTATGCATAGTTATCTCTTATTAGCTATAACTAATCTGTACATCAAGTTTCTAAGTTCCGGTATTTTCTTTTTCCTTTGCATAATTTCCATTTATTTCATTCTCAAATCTGCCTCCTATAAATTCAATGTGGAAAGATAGTCCAATTTTGAAATTAACTTTGCATCAGAGTATTATGTACATATAGGAAAGTGTAGAAAGTATAAGTGTACAGCTTGATGAATTCTCACAAACTCAACACACTAATGCAATCACCTTGCAGATAGCAGATAAAGAATCAGAAAATTGCTGGTACTCCAGAAGCCCCCTTATTACACTTTTTATTCACCACCACCAGGATAACCACTGCATAGATTAGTTTTGAACTGCCTTTGTGCTTTGTGTAAATGAAATTACATAAAATATGCATTTGTGTCTGGTTTCACTGATGCAACATTGTATTTATAAGATTCATTCATATTGATTAATATAGCTGTAGGTTGTTCTTTCCCCTGCTACATAATATTCAATTGTAAGAATATATCACTATTTATTCATTCTGCATTTGATGTTTAGGAAATTTTCATTTGGGGGCTGGTGGGCATAATGTCATAGGGGAGGCTTAATTAGATACTGACAAACCATTTTCCAAGGTGGTTGTACACATTTCACTCCCACCAGCAATGAGTGGGAGTTCTGCTTGCTCTATTTTCTTGCCAATAGTTATTTTCTTTTCTATTTTAGACACTCTGGTGTGGAGACTCATAAGTTATGTATACTATCCTTAATGTGGTTCTGTAGTTACAGCTATAGGTTTTCTTGCTTGATTAAATAGTTATTTAGGAATGTATTTATAAAGTTACAACTATTTCTGTCCCTTTCCTTGAATTGTTGTTAAATTTTAGTTTTACCACATTATGATCAAATAATATGATCTTTATAATTTCTGTTTTGGGGAATTTATTTTCTTTTAGGATCTAATATGTGTTCAATTTTTAAAATGTAAAATGGGTATTTGAAAGTAATAAATAGTCTCTGTAGTGTTTTAAATTCGTTATAGCAGCCTGATTAATATTTAAACCATTTATTGTTTCTTCTATTTAATCTTTCTAGGATAGAAAGGGCAGATTAAAGATTCCCACTTCAGATGTGTTTGTCTCCTTTTATTGGAGGCAGCACATGCAGTGGTTCTCAAATTTTAGCATGCATAAGAATCAACTGGAGCACTTGTTAAAATGCAAATTTCAAGCTCTAGGATATATGTGAGGTGATGCCAGAAGTTCGCACTTTTGTAAACAGCTCAGATAATTCAGATGCAGGACTAATCTTTCTGATACACTAGTGTAGTGTCTTAGAGATTCTCTAAGTCACAAAGTCATTTCAGTTATGTCCTTAACAGGGAAAACCTTGAGCATGTTATTTAACCTCTCTGTGCTCAGTTATTTCATCTATAAAACGAGAATAATAACCATGTCTACTGTAGAGTGCTATTCTGAACACTAAATTAGATAATGCATGTGAATATGGTAGCATAGTACCTGGTCACATTGTTCTTTATTGTATAAAGGCTATGCTTCTTATTTTCATTGATTTTATCAATGTAAAATGATACTGCTTTATTTATTGAATTCTGCTTTATTGCTAGTGACTTTTTATTATAACTTTCTGTTATATTTTTGTCTATTTTTTTTTTTTT
>NW_003852552.1:1044632-1050271 GCF_000181295.1 Otolemur garnettii
CCTTAGCCGGTTGAGCTATAGGCGCCGAGCCTAAGTTAGTTTATTTTATATGTATCTCACAAGTTGCAAATAGTTGTTTTTTGTCGATTCAGTTCTGAAACTCTTTTATTAGGTGTGTTAACTCATTTATATTTGCTTTATCTTCTAGAAGTCTCTTTTATTTTAGTATTTTAATATTTTCCTGTTGTTTACTTTGTTTTATGATATGAAATATCATACTTTTCTTTGTTTTTTTTTTTTTTTGTTTAGATAGTTGGGGAAAAAACATATTTTTCATTTACCTTTGTGTTAAAAAACTTTTGTCTATATTTCTCTTATCGATGTCAAGTACCAAACAGTATTTCTTGGCTTTTCCCCTCCCCTGACACTACGCCTAATATATACACAGGGTAATGTTTAGCATACCTCAATGTTCATAGGACATATTTTTAAGCTTCCATTTTTAAAAATTTCACTAGGAAATATCTAGTTTTCCTTGCCTCATTTATTTTGTATGATATTGACCTTTTCCAGCTCAAAGTTTTCTTCTAAGTTTTGGTTTTTACTTTTATGTTATCTGTTCTTTATGTGACTAGAAAGTTTGGATTTCCTAGATCTGTTCTCCATATTGTATTATGTTTTTTCCATTCTGGAATAACTTTTTAAAGTCTTTTAGAACTTGACTTTGACCCCTAAACAGGGCCAGCATCAATCTCTCCAATGTTAGTCTTCTTATCTTTTAACCTACTCAAAAACATTTGCTCAGCCCTCAAAAAAGATGTACCTTATCTCTGATGTGACATGTGCATGGATAAGACTGGGCTAAATAAGCCACAAGAATATGTGCTGACAAATATATAGGACCTAAATGAATGGAGCTATGATAGTTATAAGAATGAAATTCTAAGTGTCATAAGCATTTTTTTTTTTAATACCTTATGTTGGTCTGTTTAAGAGAAGGACTCTTTCTACATGGATGCCCTGAACTTAGCATGTATTGCCAGGGGAAATAAGGCCTATGAGACTTTGCTTCTCTGTACTTCTCCAGCCTCATCTTGTTTCACTCTATAGTCTTTTTTTTTTTAAGTTGTGAATATTTATGGGACTATTCCTTATTTGTCTTCTGGGCTCAAAGTCACTTCATCTGTGGCTTAGCTCACTTGATGACAGGAGTCACCTAACCACATTCTGTACCACACCCTGCTGGGGTCTGCAGCACTGCCCCCATTACAGGGTACAGTACAGATTTGCAATCGCTCTGCATTGTGGGTGGTGGATCAGAAAAGGTAGACTAGGCTCGGTGCCTGTGGCTCAAGTGGCTAAGGCGCCAGCCACATACACCTAAGGTGGCAGGTTCGAATCCCCAGCCTGGGCCCGCCAAATAACAATGATGGCTGCAACCAAAAAATAGCCAGGCGTTGTGGCGGGCGCCTGTAGTCCCAGCTACTTGGGAGGCTGAGGCAGGAGAATTGCTTGAGCCCAGGAGTTGGAGGTTGCTGTGAGTGTGATGCCATGGCACTCTACCCAGGGGGATAGCTTGAGGCTCCGTCTCAAAAAAAAAAAAAAAGAAAAGAAAAGGTAGATTAGCATTCCCAAAATGTATTCCTGGGAGTACCAGTTCCTACACCTATTCCTGGAAAAAAGTGTTTCGTGGCTAAATAAATTTGGCGAAAGCTACGTACAGTATTCTGTTGCCGACTCAAAGTGAATATTAGTGGAGTCAAGCCTCTGCAAATCTCTGTAGGAAACAAATCTGCCTTTTTTGTTTTTGCTTATCTACTGTCCAGAGAACATAGTTTTACAGAATATACTTTGAAAAACCATGACAGTATCCGCAGGCAGGCAGTAAAGAATCCATGTCCGTTATAAAAAAGACTGACAAAGGAATGGTTTTCCTTTCTATGGCAATTGAATTGACCGATGTATTTGTTTTGATTGTACCAGATACCCCAGCTACCAAAAAGTACAACAACAACAACAACAAAGAAATTAGACAAAGACCAGGAAGAGATCAGAGGAGGGAAATACAGCAGGTGTGAAGGCCCCAAGGTATATTTGAAAGGATCTGAAAAGTGGAAGTTTGGGTAAAGATAGCAAATGGAACATATACACTTATGTGGCTTCCTTCTGAAATTCCACTAAAATGATAATAAAGACAGATCTTGTGATGATAGCTGCGCATCAGACATGCGGGCAAGGGTGATTTCTTAAAGAAGATAAAAATTGACATCCATTCATTGTTTAAACGTATGAAGAAGACATTTATACACCTAAGGGAGAGTTTAGGTGACTTAGAGTTGACTTAGTGAAAAGATAATCAAGCCGATTGAAAAATAATGACAGTTAACTCTCGGGAAAATAAAAGTGATTCAGAAAAAAAAAAAAACAAAAACAGAAAACACAGGAAAATCATGCAAAAAGAATCAATTCTGTTACAAGGGTACATGTGAAATTTACTAGGTGTAGAATATAAATGTCTTAACTAAGAAAGCGCCGTGAAGGCTATGTTGACCAGTTTGATGAAAGCATTTCAGATTGTGTGTAAAAGTAGCACATTGTACCCCATGATTGCATTAATGTACACAGCTATGATTTAATAAAAAAAAAAAAAAGGAAAAGAAAAAGAAAAAAAAGAATCAATTCTGTTTCTTACACAACTGAAATACAGTGTAGCTGGTCTCTGAGTGTTCAGCTTGCAAGCCTGTCTTTCCAGATGCTTCTTGACTGTGAATCCTGAAACTGTTACCCTTTCAACCAGAGGTCAAGGGCCACATTATATAGTCCTATTGTACTGAATTTCTTCCACCTCATCAAATATTCTGTCAGGATACTTTTGACTATAAGTAACAGAAAACCCTGTCTCAAACCAGCTCAACTAATAAGGGAATTTATTAACTCAAAAGTGGAGGTCCAAAAGTATAGCAGGCTCAAGCTATGATAGAAATCAGTGGTTTCTCAAACATTATGAAACACCTCCATTTATTCCAGCTTTGTGCTAAGTTCTCCACAGTTGGGCTTCATGTCAAAGCTGGTTAGCCTAGCCTTTAGCCTCATTGCATTCCTGAGAGCAAGATGGATCACCAGCAGCTCTGCTGGAGCCACTTGTGAAAATGTGGCCAGGCTTCTCTCTCTCTTATTGTGTCAGCTCAATCTGACCCAGTCTGATCCAAACTATGGCCTCAATATGTGCCACCAATATTTCCATCAGTAAGTGAAGGACATCATTTTCATTAATTTGGACCAGGTGATCTTCCTTGAATGGATTATCCAAAACACTAACTCACTGAAAGAAACCATGCTAACTCTTTGTGTATAAAATAAAGTTTAAAAAAATTTTTTTAAAAAGGCTATATATAGAAAGATGATTGCCAATGAAAATAAGGGCTAAGTGCTTATTTGATAAGATTCAGAAGAGAGGAGAAAAGTGTTTCCTCAAAGCATGGACTAAGTACTTTAAGTTTTTGGGGGCTAACTTAGGTCAGGTGCTAACTGCTGGACAAATAATCACCAAGGGAATCCTGTGTGCTGATTTTCTCAAACTATCAGGATTCCCTTTATATCCAAAGATGAGATTGAATATCTCAATAAAATCGAAATCCCATTAAAAGGGTAAAGGGGCTAGGCCTGGTGGCTCGTGCCTATAATTCCAGCACCCTGGGAGGCCAAGGTAGGAGGATTGCTTGAGAACACAGATTTGAGATCAGCCAGAGCAAGAGCAAGACCCCATCTCTACTAAAAATAGAAAAATTAGCCAGGCATTGTGGTGGGCACCTGTAGTCCCAGCTACATGGGAGGCTGAGGCAGGAGGACCACTTGCGTTTGAGGTTGCTGTGAGCTAAGCTGACATTACAGCACTCTGGCTTGGGCAACAGAGTGAAACTCTGTCTCAAGAAATCAATCAATAAATAAATATAAATAAATAAATAAAATAAAAGGGCAAATGGATGCCGGGGAGGCAATGCACAGTGCCTACACAGAGGCTACCTTTCTCAAATCCGGATCTTTGCACACTTTGTTTCCTCTACCTGGCATACTCTTTGCCTTGCTTACTTTTGCTTATCTTTCACCTCTCAACTTAAACACTTAATTTCCTGATTTATGCAAGCTACATTAGAAATATTGAGGCCTATGTAGATTTTATAAATTAAATGCAATTGTTGTAGATGGGGTGAGTATAACTTGACAGTTTTAGAAACAGTTTTTCCTAGAACATATCTCAGGCTTGAAGCAGGACTGTTCTGTGTGGCCTTATAGACTGTGTACTGCTAATGCATGATGCTCCTCTGAGTGGAGCCAGGGGTTGGCAAACTATAGCAAATGGGCCAAATCCGACCCACCACCTGCTTTTGTAAATAAAGTTTTATTAGTGAGCAACCACAAACATTCATTTATGTACAGGGTATGAATCTGAAAATTCCTACTATGTATCCCTTTATAGAAAAAAGGATGCCATTCTCTGACTTGGGCAACACTGAGGCCCTGTCTTTAGACCTTGTCTTGCTGAGAGTTGCTACACTTAGGGAAACGATTTGAGATTTCCGTCAGTGTAAAGAATCAGGATGTAATAGGAGTTTGGGCTCAACTACTTGCACTTGGTGGGCATGGAGACAAGTAGCCATAGTCTCTGTAACAGCTAGGGGGAAAGAGAATGTAACAGCTAGGGACAAGAATACATGGAAACACCCAAGAGACTGACAAAGAAGAGTGGCTCACACTTGACAGAGTCCTCATTCTGTGTGTCATCAGCAGTTATAAGTCACTGGGGAAAACTCTGGGAGACCTGGAAGGTCGATATATCCATGTACACAAAAGTTCAGGTTTGTGCTGCTTTATCTTCTGCTTTATGTAGTAGTCTCTGAATAGATGAGTTTCTATATCTATTGTCATTAAATAAAGTTAGCATCCTTTAACTTTACATGCATATCCATCAATCACATTACTGGATTATACTGTAACAATACCAAATGTGTGAATCTATAGTGATGGCTAAGGGTCTTACGTAGGTGTAAGCTAGGAAAGTATTTACTCAGGAAGTTGCACCTAATCTCTTTTTCCAAATAGTGAACTTACTGGAGATAGGGACAATATCTTATACAGGTACTAGCTTGTATGTCTCACCTAGAAGAGGACCAAGCATTAGGCTGCTCAATAAATGCTTGTGAATGTAAAATAAAAGTAACACAGTCTAGCTGGGCAATCAAGCAGAACTGAATGTTCTGCTTAATACATTGTCTTAAGGAGGGAAAATGTCAGAACACTTTCCACTTCCTATAATTTTATGTGGTTTTTTTCTATAAAAGATGTAAATGAAATTATAATGACCCCCAAATAAGCGAAATGAGAATGAATATTTGTTGCTAAAAGCACACATAAGAACTATTAAAGTAGACTATATTCTTGATCTGTAATCATAGCCATATTCATAAAAAGCTTAGTCAGGGACGTAAACATGTTTGAGTTGCCGCAAACTAATAAAGCAACTCTGAACTCTATATCTTGCAAATGGCACTTTAAAAAAGTCAAAGCGGCTCGGCGCCTGTGGCTCAAGCGGCTAAGGCGCCAGCCACATACACTTAAGGTGGCGGGTTCGAATCCCCAGCCCGGGCCCGCCAAACAACAATGATGGCTGCAACCAAAAAATGGCCAGGCGTTGTGGCAGG
>NW_003852552.1:1050439-1066038 GCF_000181295.1 Otolemur garnettii
AAACACAAAGATAAAAAAGTCAAAGCCTGTCAATATAAGAAAGATGCAGCCTTTTCATGAATTCAAAAATGCCTAGCTCCAAAGGCGAATTGTGATTCCAGACTACAAGATTTGGTTCATGAAAGTTAGTAAAGCTAGCATAATGTCAATTATGTGATTGAATATTGATCCCTAGCTCTACCTTGGTTCCAGACTCATTTGCAAAAGATAGAGGGCTAAAAAGTTAATTCAATCATTCTTCCTATGTATGCTCGACACTATTCAAAGCGCTAGAAGTACAACATTGAAAAAGATAAGCAAGGTCTCTGCTCTCGGGGAGTTTATATTCTACTGGAGTAAGACAAACAAGCAATCAGATGCATTGTAATTGTAACGGTCATAGAACAAGCGATAGTCCAGACAAGTATTGGGGCACTATAAGAACATAGAATATTTAACTCAGAGTAAGGGATCTAACAAGCCCTCCCTGAGAAAGTACTCTAAACTTATATGATGGGTGAAATTGACCCAGCAGTGAGGAAGGTAGAGAGTTGGAGGAATAGTCGTAAAGAATATCCCAAGGGAAGGAAACACATATGAAGACCCTGGAGTGGAAAAAATTGGGGAAAAGAATTGGAATTTCCGATGGAATGAATGACTTTCTAGGAAAGTCTGTATTTACCAAAAATAATTCAAAACATAGAAAGCATGAATGACATGAAATTATGCTTAAAAGGCAGGTAGAATTGACAAACATGAAGGGCTTTGTTGGTTGTGCTCAAGAATTTGAGCCATGTCAATGATTTTATAGTGATGGGACGTTTCAAGAGGACCTAGAGCAAGATAATAGAGGTTGGACATTCCTAACCCCAAATTCTGAAATCTGAAACTCTAAAATTGGAAACTTTTTGAGTACTGACATGATGCCATAAGTGGAAAATTCCACACATAAGTACTTCACACACACTTTGTTTCCTGCACAAAATGATTAAAAATATTGTATAAAATTACTTTCAAGCTATGTCTAGAAGTTATATATGAAGCATAAATGTATTTCACGTTCAGACTTGGCTTCCGGCCCTAAGATACGTCATTACGTATATCTTGTGTATGTATACAAGGTATCTCATTTATATATGCAAATATTCCAAAATTTGCATACACATAATTCAAAATCCTAAATCAAAAACACTTCTGGTCCCAGCATTTCAAATAAAGGGTCCTTAGCCTGTGGCATAATCAAATTTATTTTTCCTAAAAACTATTATGTGTTATTGTGTAAAAATCCAAGAGAAGAGCAGTAACAAAAGCAGCTTTCCCAGTTGGGGTGCAATCCATAACTTTCCTTCCCTGCGCTTTCATTTGTAGGGAATACCGTGCAATGCAATAATTAATACTTAAGATAATTCTGTTAGTGATACATTAGACCCTTTGAGTAGTTAGGAAAGGCTAAATAATTTTGCAATAATGAACAACCTCCAAGCCTCCATGACTTAAAACAACAAAAGTTTGATTTTCGTTTATGATACGTGTTCATCTTGGGTCAACTGGTATACTTTGCTAATATGTCACCCATTCCAAGACGCAACCTGACGGAGCAGCTATGATCTGGAATGTTACTCATTGCTGGGGAATTGATTTAAGATTACTGAAATCAAATACTACACTAACTTCTAGTCACTTCTCACATCAAGGGGTGATGGAGAAGTGCATTCCTATAATACAACTGAAAAGAGGAGACTCAAATTATTTATGGAAAAAAAAACAATCTGTATAGGGTGGCACCTGTGGCTCAAAGGAGTAGGGCATCGGCCCCATATACGGGAGGTAGCAGGTTCAAACCCGGCCCCCGCCAAAAACTATAAAAAACAAAGAAAATCTATGTAATGGAAGAAAAGATTTGCAAACCATACATCTGATAAGGGTCTAGTATCCAGAATGTCTGAAGAGTTCTTAAAACTCAATGAAAAGGACAAACCACGCAGTTTAAAAAATGGGCAAAGGATTTGAACAGCTATTTCTTTAAAGAGGATATACAAATGGCCCCCAAGAAATAAAACACATAATAAGATGCCCAACGTCATTAGTCACTAGGAAAATGCAAAGCAAAACCACAATGAGATACCACGTCACCCTCCCTAGGATGGCTAGGATCTAAAAAGAAAAAGCAAAACTGAAAATAACAAGGGTTGGCAAGAAGGTGAAGAAATTGAAACCTTTATATGTCGCCGGTAAGAATGTAAAATAGCCTCGGAGGTGCCTCAATGAGTGATCCAGCAATTTCCCTCTTAGGTTTTTACCTGAAAGAATTGAAAAACAGATACTCAAATACATGTATGCACATGATCATAGCGGCACTATTCGCAGTAGTCAAAAGGTAGAAACAACCTAAATGTCCGTCAACTAAGGAATAGATGGACAAGTTCTGATAGAGACATACAGCAGAGTATTAGCCACAAAGAAGAATAAAGTACTGATAACATACCATGATGTGGTTAAACTTGAAAACCTGCTAAGTGAAATAAACAAGCGGCAAACGGTTGCTTATTATATTACTCCATGTATGTGAACGATCCAGAATAAATAAATCCATAGGAGATAGAAAACAGATTGATGTTGCTAGGGTTGGGGAGAAGAAGAAACGAGGATTTACTGCCTCATGACTAAGAGGTTTCTTTTGAGGGATGATGAAAATGTTTTGGAAGGAGATAGAAATTGGAGTTGCACAACATTGGAATGTACAAAATCTCACTGAATTATTCACTGTAAAACATGATTAATTTGATGTCACATGAATTTCCCCTCAATGAAAAAAAAAAGCATTGACGATAGACCTAAAGACTACACACCCTCTTTAAACATATCTGTCATGAGGGGGGCTTGTAGGATATCCTGAGATATTTATTTAAGGGAAAACACATTTTAGAGTGTAATGTGACCTTTCGAGGACCAGTGTCGTCTAATCATCATCCCCATCTCCCTTTGGAGTTCTTTTGCCTCTTATGACAACGTCAGGTATCTTTATGCACATCTCTGTCTTTGAAATTTCTCTTCACAAACATCAAAATCAGCAAGAAACATTTCCCAAATACTCACTCCCTGAAGATCATGAGGTCTTTCATGGCCACTGCAGCCTTGTGGCTTTGTACAGAGGTCAGCATGGTTGCCATCTGAATATTTAAGAGCCCGAGTTAGCAGAGTGTTTGTTATAATTCTTCAAGGAGGCACTGGCTTTTGGTAGGAGTTCGAATGATCGGGACCTCTCCGATCTTGCCCAAAGTGCTTGTTCTGTGTTTTTTAAAGGATATATTGACCAGCCCTAAAAAGGAGCCGTCAAAGTAGCTAAGAAATAAAGAAGGTTAAATATGCCTGCCACAGAAAGGAGAACAGGCAACCATGACAATTTGAGGCTGCAGAAGGTTCATGCTATTCAGATCTTAATATGTCTTCTGATTAAGAGCATATTGATAGAAGTCTGATCACTTAAGGTCACTCAGGATTGCACTTTCTGCCCAGAGATGGTTTCATAGTGTAGTTGAGTTATGAAATTCAAGTTTTTTTATTTGCAAAATAAAATAAAAGATATCAATATTTAAACTGTTAGAACAGGTCACAATAATTGGTCTACTAGTTCCCCAGTCACTGTCCTTTGTAAATCTAAGTTGACACTGCTGACAATGGTATTTTCTTTATCAGGCTTCTCCACTTCAGCAAGCAATACACAGAATCATTCAAGAGAGGTGGCTTAAGCAATACTTGACCTTGCATCTACTGCCAACTCCATGCAAAGCAATATGGGTGTTAGAGAGCAATAGGTCCAAAAGGGTGTAGGCTTGAGAAAGCGATGGGTGGTGATTTCTTTTTCAAGCAGAATAACAAAGGCATAAGGATAGATGGAAACAGGCTGTGATGTGACCGGAAAGGGGAAGGAAGGGAAAAGAAACAGAGAAAGGCTAGTGCTAAGAGGTTTTTGAAATTCTGAAACTTTTTAAAATGGGGTGCCAATCTAGGTTCTACTATTTACTCACTGTGTGACCTTGGACTTTATCTTTCTGTGCCTCAGCTTCTTCATCTATAAAATAGAAAGAAGAATAGTATCTACCTCATAGGGTTATTACAAGGAATAAATAAAGTTAATTAGTGCAAAATGCTTAGGACAGCCGTTCGAAAACTTTCTCATGCATTGGAATAACCTGGAGGGGCTTACTAAAACAGATTGCTGGATTCCACGCCCAGAGTTTCCGGTTTAGTAGTCTGGGGTGGATCTCTAGAATGTGCATTTCTAACAGTTTCCTAAATGATGCTGACAGCACTGGTCTGGGGATCACACTTCGTAAACTATCAGGTTAGTATTACGCATGGCACATGGTAAATTAGGAATCACTATTTTATAAAATTATAATAAGTACATTTATTAGTCATTTACTACATGCCAGCCACTGTAGGAATTATTTTATGTGTATTGCCTCACTTAAGCATCACAACTCTCTTAAGAAGGTACTGTGACCAGTACCTGATCACAGATGAAGAAATTAACATCCAAAGGGGTTGGGGAAATGGGCCAAGGGCCTGTAGCTTGTAAGGGGCAGAGATGCAAATTAACCCGATCTGTCTAACTGCAGAGATTATGCAGGTGACTGCTCAAATCTGTTACTGTCTTCCATCTCAGTGGCTCTCTGACCCTCCTGCAGGTACCTTTATGCTGTTCTCTTTGGCACCTGGGAACTACTCTCTTTGCCAGGCTGTACTAGACTTTGGAATTTTTTTCTTTCCCATTATCTCCCTACCTGCTAACCCCAGTTGGAAAGTACATGCCCAGTATATCACTACCTTTATCTGGAATGCTCCTCTCTCCTTTCTAATGCAAATGTTTCTTGCTTTCTTTTTTTTTCATTAATAACTAGTTCACATGTCAAGTTTAGAAACTCCTCCTTGCTCACACCTCCCTCTCTCTCTCTTTCTCCCTCTCAACCCAAGAGTTAATCACACTCTTCTTCTAAGAACGCAGTACAGCGGCTAAGGGCACGGGACTGAATTTGAACTCTAAATCTACCTTTGCTACTTACTAGCTGTATGACCTTGAAGAAATTATTTCTCTGGGCCTCTGTCTTTTTTTTTATTAAAAATTTTGTTATTACATCATAGCTGTATACATTAATGCATTTATGGGGTACAATGTGCTGGTTTCATATACAATTTGAATGGGCCTCAGTCTTTTTATCTATAAAATGGCTATAATAATAGTGCCTACTTCAGGATTATTGTATGGATTGAATGCCTCTATCCATGTAAAATACTTAACATACTATCAAGATATATACTGTGAAATAAAGAAAACATTGAAAACACTCAAAACATTTTTTATATTATCTTTATAATATAGTCTATGCCTAAAGCCTATATGCACAGCATCACCTTATCATTTCACTGTATTGTAATCATCTGGTTCCTCATCATGTCCTTTGCTAGGGCTAGGAGCTCCCCAAGGAGCCCTTTGCCTCCGTCATCTTTAGACCAGTGGTTCTCAAAGTATTGTCCCTGCTTGTCACTCACTGCTTGAGTTCATGGTCTAGGCAATGGGCCTGGGTTCACAGCATACTAGGACCCCATTGCTTTAACTTTGGACCATGTACCTCTATCAGTACTGTCAGCATAATGTGATTTTTGAGATACTCTGTAAAGGTTAAGTACTTAAAAAAAAATTTTTTTTTTTTTTTTTTTTGCAGTTTTGGCCAGGGCCAGGCTTGAACCAGTATATGGGGCCAACACCCTACTCCTTGAGCTAGAGGCGCCGCCCTAAAAAAAAATTTTTTTTAAGAACTACATTAGTGATTCTCTCTCTTCCTTTTTTTTTTCTTTGAGACAGAGCCTCAAGCTGTCCCCATGGGTAGAGTGCTGTGACATCACAGCTCACAGCACCTCCAACTCCTGGGCTTAAGCAAGTCTCCTGCCTCAGCCTCCCAAGTAGCTGGGACTAAGTAGGTGGCACCTGTGGCTCAAAGGAGTAGGGCGCCAGCCCCATATGCGGGAGGTGGCAGGTTCAAACCTGGCCCTGGCCAAAAACTGCAAATAAATAAATAAATAAAAATAAAAGAGAATAAAGTAAAAGGTCATCTCAATATATGCAGGATAATCATTTGATACATTCTACATCCATTCATTTTTTTTTTCTTTTTCTTTCTTTTTTTTTTTCCAAGACAGAGCCTCAAGCTATCCCCCTGGGTAGAGTGCAGTGGCATCACAGCTCACAGCAACCTCCAGCCCCTGGGCTCAAGCGAGTCTCCTGCCTGAGCCTCCCAAGTAGCTGGAACCACAGGTGCCCGCCACAACGCCTGGCTATTTTTTGGTTGCAGCCGTCATTGTTGTTTGGCGGGCCTGGGCTGGATTCAAACCCGCCACCCTAGGTGTATGTGGCTGGTGCCTTAGCCACTTGAGCCACAGGCGCCAAGCCACATTAGTGATTCTCAAAATGTATTCTTTGGATTAGCAGCAGCAGCAGTATCGGAGAACTTGTTAGATCAAAAACTTTGTCAATCGTAAAAAAACAAATAATCCAATTAAAACATGGGCAAAGGTTCTGAAGAGACATTTTCCAAAAGAAGAGATGCAAATGGCCAACAAGGATATGAAAAATGTTCAACATCTGTAATCATCATAGAAATACAAATTAAAACCACAGTAACATATCACTTCATACCTGTTAAATGGCTATTATAAAAAAGAAAAAAAAAGTCAGTTGTGGTTGCTCACATTTGTCATCCTAGCACTTTGGGAGGCCGAGGCGAGTGGATTCCTTGAGCTCAGGAGTTCGAGACCAGTTTGAGTAAGAGTGAGATCCCATCTCTACCCAAAACAGAAAAACTAGCCAGGCATTGCAGTGGGTGCCTATAGTCCCAACTACTTGAGAGGCTGAGGCAGGAGGATCTCTGGAGCCCAAGAGTTTCAAGTTGCTGTGAGCTATGACGACACTGCAGCACTCTACCCGGGGCAACAGAATAAAACTCTGTCTCAAAAAAAAAAAAATAGAGAGAGAGAGAGAGAAAAGACAAGTTCTGGAGAGCATGTGAACCAAAGGGAACCTTTCACAGTGTTGGTGGGAATGTAAATTAGTGTAGGCATTATGGGAAATAGCATGGTAGTGCCTCAAAAATTAAAAATAAAACTACTATGTGACCCAGTAATCACACAGCTGGGTATAAATCCAAAGGAAAGGAAACCAACACGTAGAGGAGATATCTATACTCCTATGTTCATTGCAGCTTTATTCACAACAGCCAAGATATAAAATCAACCTAAGTGCCCATCAACAGATGAATGGATAAAGAAGCATAATATATATGCACAGTGAAATACTATTCTGCCATAAAAAAGAATGAAATTCTGCTATTTGTGGCAACATGGTTGAATGTGGAAGGCATTGTGTTAAGTGAAATAAGCCAGACACAGAAAGACAAATACTACATGATCTCACCTATATATAGACACTATAAAAGTTGACTTCATAGAAGTAGAGAGTAGAATGGTAGGTTGCCAGGAGCTGAGGGTAGAGAGGTTGGGGAGATATTAATTAAAGGATGCATAATTTCTGTTAGATGAGAGGAATAAGTTCAAGAGATCTCTTGCACAATTTGGTGACTACCATGTTTCCCCCAAAATAAGACACTGTCTTATATTTATTTATTTTTTTCTCAAGAAGACACTAGGGCTTATTTTCAGGGGATGTCTTATTTTTATTAAGTGTAATACAACAATCTACATTTATTCAAATACAGGTAAATCATCTTCCTCTGGAACCTGACAGGGGGAGCCAACCTTGTTGGTGGGGCTGGTGCTAGTGATGCCTCAACTCCTTTCCCCTAGCCGTTTGCACGTGTGCAATAGGATGCCTGCAACCACAGTTACCACATGCACACCCATGCACGTGGGAAGGCCTTGGTGAAAGGAGCTATGGCAGATAAAAGGTATTCCAGTCTTCCTTACTGCTCAGTGCTGAAATGCAGGGCGTGGCTATGCAGATACACCCATCACTAGGTCTTATTGTCGGGGTAGGGCTTATATTTAACAAATGCATAGAAATCCTGCTAGGGCTTATTTTTTGGGTAGGTCTTATTTTGGGGGAAACACGATAGTGAATAATTTGGTGACTAGTGTATTTTTGAAAATTGATAAAAGATTAAATATTAAGTCTACTCAACAGAAAAAAAGTGTGTGAAGTAATGCATATGTTAATTAGCTCCATCTACCCATTCCTCAATGTATACCTATTTCAAAACATGTACACGATAAATATAAATCATTTGCATTTGTCAATTAAAATAAATAAATAAATAATGTTAAGAAAAAGAAATTCTGAGGGAGGGACCCAGCAATCCGTGTCTTAACAAGTCCTATGCTGAAGTTTGAGAACCACTGCTTTATCATGCCTGGCTTAATAAACACCTTATTTCTTAAGGGCCTACTCTGTATTAGCTTTCTTTTTTTTTCCCACAAAGCCTATTGTTTTTGAGATATTTCCTGGGTCATACTCTAGTAACATCACAGTCAAATAGAAATTACTAGACTGAGTTCATATCAAGGTTATGATAAAAAGAAAATATAGATCTCATACGTAATATCCTTAAACTCATGGAGTATGGAGCAAGCTGAAATTTTGTAAGACTCTGCTATTCCTAGGAGGAAAATATCATTTTTAACCATCCTTATCACAATTAATAAGGCATCAGAAGACTAAAGGAAAACAAGCCTCTCTTGACAACAACAAAAAACACCCTTCTTTAAGCTAAGCTAAGACAATTTCCCATTGATTGCAAGATATCTCTTAATCACATATTTAACTCCTCTATTGAATTGTACTGCCTATTTATGCATCCACACAATTACCGACAACTGTGGAGAATTTTAACTCCTTGAGAGAGCTTCAGAGGCATATCCTTAGTGGAAAAACAAAAGTGGCAACTTTATCAAAACACTCTAAACTTCATTTTCACACTGCAATGTGTTCAGTTCTCTCTACAGCTCCTCAAAACCACGAGAACATGCTTTGTTTGCATAGAATGTAAGCAGAATTCCGGGCTGGTGAGGCTGCAAAACTTCATTTTTGAGGAGACTTCATTGAATGGGGAGTTAGGGTACCTGGATTCTATGTTAGCTACGTGACCTTGAGAAAATCACTCCCCTCCCCTTTGCTACATGTCTCCATCTATGAAATGAAGAAGTTTAGACATGCCTTCCCTGAAGTTTCTGGATGGTCTGGAGGTCAAAATTCAAAGTGATAGTAAAGCTTGATAGAACTTTGTAAATGGAACTACAATAACATGACAGGTCTTGCTAAAGGCTAGGTAGAAACCACTAGAGATCAGCGCAGACATTATTAGGCTGATGATAGAGGTGGATACTCCCTGAGTTTAGCCAACTTCTTGAGGACAGATTGGACAGACATTGAGTCCAAGATCAGTTAGATTAACCCTCTCTGTTATGGAGCATCTAAGATCATGCTTGTAATTTCTAAACTCATTTTAATAAATTCTGGTCATCTCAAGGTGTCTAACATGCTTCGACATCTCTTTGCAATGGTAATAACTGCATAGCCAGAGGTTACGAAAGTAACGTGACTCCCTGGAGGACATCTGGAACCATATAGGGCTTCCTAAGGAGCCTCTCGGTTTGCATACCAACTCTCTCTTCACTGCTCAGGCCATTCTGTCTTAGACTGTGCTTCTACCTCAAAGGCCTATGAAGCATAGACAGTCATGATGTCACCTCTGCCAGTGGAGCAGGTGCCAGAATGACAAGCTATTTTTTTTCATATTCTTTGGTGAACTATAAAACATTCTCTATGACCTCTCAGGTATCCAAGAGAGATCCTGAAAACATTTTTGAATCTGGAAAACTTTTAGATCACTGAGTATTTAAAGTAAAGGTTCATATTACTTACGTATTAATCAATGCATCTTACTTGTAGCATCCATTCTTAATAATAGTTTTTCAGAAATGATAACCAACATAAGAGAGTGTTTCTAATTCACTCCTCGAAAGGAAATAGTGATCCATCAACCCATTATCCATAAAATTCCATATTTAAAATCAGAATATTAATGTTGCTTATAAAACTATGCTGGAGATACATCAAGAATTGCAATTTGCTGCCCGTGGCAACATTAATTGGCTCATTCTGTGGCATTTTCTATTGCTACCTTAACTTCTAAATATTTGTTTTAGTACACAGTTATAAGTTTGATGTTTCCTGATTTTGCATGCCTGATTTTGGATCATTACCCTTGTTTTACTGTTGGTTTTCATATTTAAATTCCAAGGATTTTTTTTAAGCTAGTAAATACTAAAACAGCTTCAAGACGAACATAAGCATCTGAGCGCCCCGGGATCTGGCAGTTAGACAAACAAATACAGTCTAAGCAGATGCTTTAACAGCCAGGGGAGGCCTTAGGCAGAACCGAGTACTCAGCCTACAGGAGATGCTGGCAGAGCCCAGAGACTACCATTTCCTAGCTTGTAAGAAGCCTAATCCCCCAATGTTATGCCTCCAGCTCGGGGGGGGGGGGTTGTTTTAGGCCTCAAAACAGGTTCCCATAGCTTTGTCTCACTTCTCCCAAACCTCTGCCTGAAATGCCCCATCCCCTAGAGACCTATGCCAAGAAAATCAAATGGGGAAGCACAAACTCAAAGCAGAAATGAAATCCCCAAAGTCTAAAAACACTTCCATGAATTTTAAAATGAGTTGACATTTGTAGAGCTCTTCTTATTTGCCAGGCACAGTGCCAAGTGCTTTACATAGATTATCTAATGCAATCCCCATAGCAGTCTAGGAGGCAGACGCTATTGTCTCCCTATCAACAGGGAAATCCGGGATGAGGGAAGTCGAGTGCCTTGCTCAAGGTCACAGAGGTAATGAGGGACTGAACTAGAATATGAAGTCAAAGAGTCTGACACCACAGCCCACGTTCCTAACCCCTATAGGGCACTGCCCGTGTGTATGTAGCATGTGGGAGATGCAGCTGTGGGGGTCACTTTTGTAGGACTGCTAATGGTAAAGCTTGTCACAGGTGTGCCCTGAAGCACTTGAGCTATGCACATTCACTGCCTGTGCCTCACATTCAGACCGGCCCATTGCCCAAATGGCTATGTCACTATCTCTAGAGCATAGCTGTTCTGGGAGAGGTAATTCTGCCAAGCACAACTCAGCAGATAAAAACCATTGCAGTCAGAAATTGGCCTGACAGGACACCAGGTGGCAAGAAATAAGGGAAAAAAATCAGCAAAGGCCTGGATGATTTGAGGGGAGCCTGAGGGTCCATGGGAGGCAGAGAATAAATAGCTTCTACACATCATTTGCCAAATGCACCTAGGGAAAGTCTCATTAAAAAAAAAAAAATCCAGCCAACACACCAATAAGCAGGTGAATAAGTGGCAGCTAGCAGGTGTACAAAACCATAAAAAAAAAACAAAAAACCCTGCTTTTCCTACACAGTTCCATCGTTGATGACTGTTCTTGCTGACTGTATCCTAGCATGCCAAGATTGTTTCAGCGCCTGCCCTTTGAGACATAATTATCCTCCTCAGAGGAGTCCAGAGACTCTGAGTCAGGAAGAGATCCACAGGTCACCACGCTATTCTCCCCACAGTCAAGGAAGCAGTGCAAATAGAAGTGCCTTCCAGGGGCTTGAAGAAAATGTACCAGGAAGAAAGAGTGGTGCCAATGCGAAAAGAATGCTCCAGAGAACCCAAGGGGACAGTGGCTTCCCAAGAAGGCCCATGTCTTTTTCACGTTTCATATGGCACATTGAAATTTGTCCCATGAACATTAAATCCAGTTTGCTTTAGTCACGAGCATGCATGTTAGCGGGCAGTGGCATTGTGCAACTGCATTTTCATCCCTGGGTTTAACCTACTTCGATTCACTGTAATGTTTCTCCAGCCCTACATAGCTCAGTTCTTACGTCATGGAGAACCCAGGGAACATCGTCCACTTCTGTCTCTTGGAAGCTCGTGGCTCTCTGACTCATATGCGGTGCTCCATTTATTCCCTCGTTGACCGCCAGGCATTGTAGGAAGGCACTACCAAGACTATGAATTGTAATTAGACACAGCCCCTGCCCTCAAGGAGGAGAGAAAGCTATAACAAAATGTTTCCCATATTCGAATTTTCCCAAGTCTCAGAAGCTAAAAGATGAGGCCTGTATCTCTGCTTTGTACTCCCACCTGCTGAAGTAGGAGGGTCAGGTTCTGTGCCAATATGTTGGCGTTTTTAGCAAAAAGGCACTTTGAGTTTGTACTTATATCCCACCCCCTGCTCTTTATGGGGCTTAGACATGCGCTAAATGGGGAGCTGAAGTGAGAGCTAAATCCAAGTGGCACAGAGGAGCTCAGGGTCATGAACCCAGGTCTACTAGAATTCAGGAGCTGAACTCTTTGCTGTTTTTTGTTTGTTTATTTGTTTTTGTTTTGTTTTGAGACAGAGTCTCACCCTGTCACCCTGGGTAGAGTGCTGTGGTACCACCTCAACCTCTTGGGCTCAAGTGATCCTCTTGCCTCAGCCTCCTGAGTAACTGGGACTGCAGTTACCTACCACAAAGCCCAGCTAATTTTTAGTAGAGACAGGGTCTCGTGCTTGCTCAGGCAGGTCTCAAGCTCCTGAGCTCAAGAAATCTACCTGCCTTGGCCTCCCAGAGTGCTAGGATTATAGGCAGGAGCCACAGCACCAGCCAGGATCTAAACTCTCTTAATCATTGAATTGTTACTCTCCCCACAAATTTAGAGTTTTGCTTCTTTGTGAACGTGAATTTTCCAGTGGCGATCATTTTATCCTTCCATTTACACATTTCAAGCTTTATTTAGGAGCGTAGGTATACAGGGAACCAGAAGAGAAGTAACGACAACAAAAAATTAAAGTCCATACTCCTATCAAGCCAAGTTTACAATCTCCCTCAGCTGTGGAAACTCAGAATCCAGCTCTTTGCAAAGCACTTTCCAGTTCTGAGGGTGGAGAATTCCCAGAATTTGCAAGCAGAGACTCTAGACACTGAAGCGCCAGGCTGTAAGCTACCAAGTACAAAGTACTCCACAGGCTGTTCTGTACCTTTATTTTTAGACTCTTCTGTATAAGAGTGGTAGCTGAGGCTGCCTATAATCCCTTCTTAGAATACATTCTGCCCTATTTTTCTCCCCTAAGACTATAGTTTCAAATTCATCTAATTACTTCCTTATGCAGCATTAAATCACAGTGACTTCAAAATGGAGATGACTCAGGGAGTTTAATTATTCCCTAACGTGCCTCACTGTGGCAAAGGTGTGTTCATTACCTAAGTAACTATTTTAAAGGACAGCAACTGTTTCGGTTTGTTTTTATTTGGTTTTGTTTTATGAAGATAGAGTCTAAGATTTATCTGAGGTTTATATCTTGAGTTGCCATGGTTTTCAAGTAGTGGTACACAATGGCAAAATTGTTCACACGAACACAGTCAGAATCTTTTTCCTTGTCTTTTGGTAAAGAAAGAGAAAAGTCAGATTTTAGGGAAATCGAATCAACTGCCCCCTTATCAAGCTAGCACACCTCAGTCACTTGTTTTTGCCCAAAAAGCATTGATTTGTTGATAAACACTAGTCCCACTCATTGTGGGATTAAACTAGAATATAGCAACACATGGGTTAAAATAAGAGCAAGGCAGAGTGAAGTGTGGGAAAAGAAAACAAGTTGGCCTTTTATCTTTCACCCATGACTATTTGAAAAATCAAAATTGTATTTCTCTTTGAGTCCTGCCAATTTCTCATCCTTTATTTCTGCTAAAGTAGAATATAGTACAGCTTCAAAGAGAACATTCTCTAATTCTGTCTAAAACAAAATGGCCATCTTTTAATTTTCAGGTATTATTTCTTCCCCACATGCAGAAATGAATCCACAGCTGGAAGCTCTCTCTTTTTTTTCCTTCCTGTTTTGTCTTACCAACAGACAGACTTTCTAGAAGAGCTTTGTATATCTGCTTTGAATGGCCTTTTAGTTGGCCAATCCACTCAGCGCCACACTAGAAAGAGCATAACAAAGGACTAGTGGTCTCTAGAAGGAAGGCCTCATCATTCAAGGGGCAGTGGCTCATTTCAGTTTTAGTTTGTCCAATCTTTCGTCCTTGCAATTTACTCGTGCAAAAATCACATGTAGCAAGGGAGTTATGTTGAATTGAATCCATTTCAGGGAATAGGGCTCTACTGAGACCAAAGAGAGGACTGGAGTTGGGAGGGCAGTGTGCAGTAAGCCACACCCATTCATGCTGCACTCCTGGCCCCACATGTGGTAGGGCCTGACTACCTCTGCCCTTTCATGGCTCTTTCACTAAAGTGCCACAATCTCCTAGCCCTCATAAAGGCAACAAAGGATACTATGAAAATGGAGGTTCTTAGATTAAGAATCCTCGCAGGCTGATCACTGCCACAGAACTACATTGTCTTATTAATTGGAGACCTGCCTTTGTTCATCTCTAACTTGGGGACTTCTCAGCTTTCTCATCCTTAAAATGAGAAAGTTGGACAAAAGATGATCTCTGAGGTAGCTTTCAGCTCTAGCATTATGCGTTATTTCTCTTCACTTCTTCCTTTGGTTTGAAGCAAACCTCTGAGCCCAGGGGAATGTCTGGTTAGTGCCTCTGTCAAAAGGCATCTGGGCTATACAAGGCAGTAAGGCTGTGCGCATATGACCTGATCATATGTCTGTCTTCTTTCCCTAGGCAATGAACTACTATCCTTGCCAAAACTCTATGCAAATATATTTATCCTCCAGGGACCATAACTGTAAGCCGTGTTAGGTCACTCTTCCAATCTGCATCGTGATCTCTTCTTTTTTATTTTAGTTTTACGTGTCCCAGGAAATGGTGGTAGTCACGCTATTCTTTTTATACCTTCTATTCAAAAAGTACTAATTAAATACCCGCTGTGTTCTCACTATCAGATTAGAGATCGTGGCAGATTGAAGATACGGCTCTCAAGAAATATAAACACACATACTCCTTGGGGAGAGATGAGATTTACACAGGAAATAATTGTACATGGGCCAACATTTGTAAGTGGACTGGATCCAACACAATTAAATGGCATATTATATGATAGAGGCTATGAGTACCATGGGCCATCAATAAGGAAAGAAGGTTGTAATAGTTTAAAGACGACTTCACAAAGGAAATAAGATTATAGTTGGCTCTCGAATGATAGGAGACAAATAGATGGACACAAGTGGGTAGGGCCTTACAAGATGGGGTTGCAACCTGAGAAAACATACTATCTTACTTAAAGTTCCCTTGTTTCAAGAAACAGAAACCACACAGAGCTTTGCTACTCAGGTGTGATCCTTAGACCAATAGAATCAACACCATCTCAGAAAGTGTTGGAAAGGAAGCATCTCAAGCCCAACTATCGAATCACAATCTAAATTTTAACAAGATCTCTATGTAGGTCATATGAACATTACGGTTTGTGCAACACTGGACAAGGGTAACTGTTCTCAGCCTTGGATTCACCTGGGGAAGTTTTTAAAAGTACTGTTCTCCGCCCGGCGCCTGTGGCTCAAGTGGCTAAGGCGCCAGCCACATACACCTAAGGTGGCGGGTTCGAATCCAGCC
>NW_003852552.1:1066232-1073916 GCF_000181295.1 Otolemur garnettii
AAAAAAAAAAAAAAAAAAGTACTGTTCTCATCCTTGGATTCACCTGGGGAAGTTTTTAAAAGTACTGTATCTCATTTCCACTCACGTAGAGCTAACTTAAATAGTGGGCAGGGGAGGGGTGTGATTATCATAATGTCATTAAAATCTTTCTTCAAATTATTGAAGAACCAATGCAAAGAGGCAAAGAACCAAGGTAGCTATAGCAAGATCTCAGGTGCCTTTCATGAATCTTCTCTCCAGAGCAATGCTTCTCAATTTTAACAACTACCTCTACCAGGGGTATCCAGCCTTTTGGCTTTTCTGCACCACACAGGAAGATTTGTCTTGGGTCATGTGTTGAACACGCAAACACTAATGGAGGCTGATGGCAAATAAATAAATAAGATCTATGCATAATTTTTGTAATATCTGCCACCACAGGTAAGCCAAAAAGTCCTCACATAGTCCCCATGGAGCCCACAGGCTGAGGACACCTCTCTACCAGTCAGCTATGGATAGAAGACAGAAATGACTACTTTACACCCAGGATCATTTTCAGAGCAGGGAAAGTTCTCAGTGGAACAGGTGAATTACCCAGTGTTTATTATCGGTACAAGGGCAAAAATGGACATGAGATTCTCTCTCATTTTGTGGTGGCAAAAAAGAAAGAAAGAAATTAAAAAAAAAAAAAAGCATGAGGCATGCAGAGGATACCAAGCAGGCCAATCAGACTAAAACAGAGAGCAAGAATTGATACTTCCTTTCATTTAAAAGCTTCTTGGCTTAAAATTTAAAAAAACAAACAAATAAAAGCTTCTTGGCTTAGATAATAGTGATTGTACTCTTACTCATATGCAGTCTCATCAGATCTTTGCTTCATTTATTTCTTTTAAAATGTATGTAAATGGTTAATTAAAACAAACAAACAAACAAAAAAAACCCTAACATTACAAAAAACTGTACAAAGAAAAGTAAGTCAGCCTTGTACCCTAGATTATCAGCACTTTTTTTTTTCTTTTGAGTCACAGTCTCACTCAGTCACCCTGAGGTTGAGTGTCATGGCCTTATTGCTTACAGCAACCTCAAACTCCTGGGCTTAAGTAATCTTCTTAAACCTTCCAAGTAACTGGGACTACAGGCACCCGCCACAACACCCAGCTACTTTTAGAGACAGGGTCTCCCTATTGCTCAGGACGGTCTCAAACTTGTGAGCTCAAGCCATCTCCCTGCCTCAGCCTTGCAGAGTACTAGGATTATAGGCGTGAGCCACCGCACCCAGCCTTTATCAGCACTTCTCACTGCACCCCATCTTCCCAGGTTCCCTGCACCACAATTAAGTCTCTCACATTTACTCTTTTGCAAACACTAATGTTTCTACCTCTGAATTTGAGGCAGCAAACCAACATAAATTGGAGAGTTTTCATAATCAGATGATTATGGGGAGATATTCCAGTAAACAAATTATATGTTAGCCATTTGAAATGGAAGCCTAAGTAGATCAAGTTAACATCATAATACAACCTTACACATGTATCACAGGACTTTAAATTTTGAAAAGCACTCTTGTAGGCATTTGAACATGGGATCCTCATATTGATTCTGTGAATTTCTACAAGTATCAGGTTTCTTCCCTCAAATAAGCCATTTCTGAGGTCCCAGAGAGATTATGATTTGTCCCATAACCACGTTTCTCACCAAAATAAAGGGCCTTCTGTGGGTACCTTATGCATATCATAGGTAAGATTGAAGTCTAGTCAAATACTTATTTTCAATACTTCTAGGAGCCATCTTGCCCCTGACTACCAAAATCCCACCTGGGTTACCTACTAGGGAAGTATATCCAACCCTTTTCTCCAGTTAAGACATTCACTGGGTTTTCCAAAGCCCACCTACTATGATTAACTAACCAAGCTCAGGCAATGATGGTAATACCTTGCACTTAACTAGAATTTTCCAGTTTTTCAAGAAGTTTCATGTCCAAAACAAGTATGAATTCAACAACTACCATAAGACATACACAAATGTATCATAAAGAGTTGAAATTTATCAAACTATGCACACAAAAATACATCTATGGTGCCATTTGTGGTCAAGAGAAATATAAACAGAGGTACAGATCTGATAGTAAATTATAGCTGCATAACATTAACTGTACATACTGTACGACTGTCGTAACTTCGTGAGCTCAAGTATGTCAAGTATTCGCTTAAAACACTGTGTGACGCTAATCATCTCCACATGAGCAGTTAGTCTCTTCAGTAAATTGCATATCACAATAAAAAATGATCTCTCGTGGTTCTTGCGTATTTTTCGTCGTGCTTAGTGCAATACCATAAACCTTGAATAACACCAGGGGACCCATACAAAGTGCACTAGTGATGCTTGAAGTGCTCCCAAGAAGCAGAGAAAAGTCATGACATTACAAGAAAAGGTTGAATTGCTTGATATGTACCGTAGATTGAGGTCTTTAGCGGCAGTTGCCTACCATTTTAGATAGACAATTCATCTTGTAAACAGACAATGTAAACTTACAGTATCAACAAATGCACTACAGTACTGGAACTGTAGTGCATTTGTTTTTCTCTCTTCCTTATAATTTTGTTAATATTTTTTTCTCTAGTTTATGTTATCGTAAGAGTACAGTATATAATACATATAACATACAGGACAATGTCTTAACTGACTGTTTATGTTGTCTTGAAACTTCCAGTCATCAGTAGGCTATTAATTAAGTTTGGGGGAAACAAAAAGTCACATGGAGATTTTCAGCTGTGTGTGAGTGGGGAGGTCCTCGTTCTTAACCCCCACCCCACCCCCACTGTTCGAGGGTCAACTGTATTGGGTCTTTATAAACAAGTCAATTGTGCAAGGCAAGGTTTATCATGTCTGTTTCTTAGTTAAAGAAATTAATATTTAGATAAGTGAAGTGATAACGGGTCACTTCATGTGATAACTTGCCCAGATTATTCATTTGCAATTATATAGAGGGTTCTTCCAGCGGTGCCATTGAGACACTTCGGCAGGCTAAGGATCAGCGTATTTGGGGACAGGCAGTCATTTTATGCTCTTCAAATCAGAACAGGGCTTGCCATCCCATTCTCAGACTTCTAAAGGGGTATGAAGCAATCGTTTTAAGGTCTATAAAAAGAAAACATCATTATTGGGGATCAGTAATACTAAATGCAGTAGGTATAAAGCAACTTTATTAGGTTACTTGACAGTATGCACCATCACTTGCTCCCGAATAATAAGCATCACTCGTTCATTAAAATGAATACTCTTCAGTGAAACCCTAACCTATTTTTCGCTTAGCCCAGTGCATTTTTAATCTAACAGAGTTAGAAAAAATTAATTCACATGTGCTAAAATCATTACGTTTTTATATTCAACAGTGTCTGATATATAGAATCTATAAAACTTGTGTTATTACAAACTGATAGGCTGTGATGGTGCATAATAAAGTTAAACCAATGTTCACAGGCATGATTCACAACGCTAGGGCAAAAAAACCAAACTCCTTAGTGAAATAATCTGCTCCAAAGGGAAAGGCAGAACATGTCTTCCTAGCCCACCGAAGAGTCTCTCAGGTGTCCTAGAATCTAGAATCCCCTTCAGGACGGAATCTGAATTAACCCAGGTCTTTAGCAAAAAGAACAGGAGGACCCCTAAACTCCAGTCCCAAGTAAGGTCAGGGACCAATGGGCTGTTGTCCTTAAATTACACTGCACACAGCAAAGATAATTCTTGTTATTGTTCCATTTAATAATAGCTAACATACAGTGTTAACCATGCGCCAACCTACATTTCAGACATTTTACATGGATTAATAAATATAATTCTCATAGCAATTTTACAAGGATAAGTGCTGCACATTAGGGCTTTTGCATACCATGGTACAAGTATGTTTAGGCTTATATATGTAAGTCTAGGCCTGCCATAACAAAATATCTGGCTTAAACAGCCGAAATTTATTTTCTCACCATTCGGGAGGCTGAAAGTCTAAGTTCAAGGTATCAGCAGAGTTAGTTTCATCTCAGATCTCTCTCCTTGGCTTACCCTCTTGTTACCCCTTCGCATGATCATTCCACTGCACCATCATACCCTCCTCACCTTCCATGTTGCTTCTTCTTTTTTTAATTTACTTTTTAATCTATTTTTATTTTTTTAATTGAAATTAATATGAGGGTACAATTTTTAGGTTAAATTGTTCTCACTTCCAGGGTAAAGTTCCATGTGTAGAAGAGCCCCTCACCCAGGGGGCGTGTTATTCACCTTCACAATGTGCACAGTAGGTGAGATCCTGCCTCGTGCCCTCCCTCCTTCTGCTAAAGGTCCCCCCCCCACTTCCCTCTATCCCTGAACTGGACTATATTAGTATTTTATTGTTCTTATGAACATGTAGTTGTTTATATATTGATTTCACATTTGTATGGAGTATATTAGATATTTATTTTTCCATTCTTGTGATACTTTACTACCGTGTTTCCCTTAAAATAAGACACTGTCTTATATTTATTTTTTCTCAAGAAGACACACTAGGGCTTATTTTCAGGGGATTTTTTTATTTTTGGCATTTTTTTTTTTTTTTGGCTGGGGGCTGGGTTTGAACACACCACCTCTGGCATATGGGGCTGGCACCCTACTCCTTTGAGCCACAGGTGCCGCCTGGGATGTCTTATTTTTATTAAGTATAATACAACAATCTACATTTATTCAAATACACTTAAGTCATCTTCTTCTGGAATCTGACAGGGGGAGCTGACCTTGTTGGTGGGGCTAGTGCTAGTGATGCGTGAACTCCTGCCTCTAGCCATTCCCACAAGCACCATAGGATGCCTGCGACCGAGGTTACCACATGCACACCCACGCAAGTGTGAACAGCTCGGAGAAAGGAGTTGTGACAGATAAAAGGTATTTCAGTCTTCCTTACCACTCAGTGCCAAAATGCATGGTGTGTCTATGCCCATCACTAGGTCTTATTATCCGGGTAAGGCTTATATTTAACAAATGCATAGAAATTCTGCTAGGGCTTATTTTGGGGGTAGGTCTTATTTTCAGGGAAACATGGTAAGCTATGCTGCTGCTGCTTCTTGTAAGGGTGATAGTCATATTGGATCAGGGTCCCACCTTAATGGGTGAATTTTAACTTAATCACCTCTTCAAAGACCTTGTCTCTAAATATGTTTACAATTCCAAGGTACTAGGAATTGGGACTTCAGCCTCTGAATTTGGGGAGGATGCAATTCAACCCATGATATATTTTTATTACCTTTGCTTTAGAAATGAAGAAATGGAGACACCCAGGCAATAGGTGACTTGTCCCAAGTAAGCAACAGAGTGGAGATTTGAACCCAAGCAGTTTGGCTACTGAACCAACATACCTTTTCCCACTACACTATAGTACCTTGTATGCTAAGAAGGTGGAGATTCCCTGCCCACCCTTGGATGCCCCTTAGTAGACTGGTTTCTCTGTACAGTATCTTATGCTATCAGATTGGAGGCAAATCTGTGATAGTTATTACCAATTGAATTTTGTTACTGTTTTGAATATGGAACATGAGTAGGGCAGGATACCATTTGTTTACCCAAAGAACAATTTATACTGAGTGACTGTTCCCTGGAAGAAGATCACCTCTAAGATACAGTCTCATCTTTCTTGTGTCATAATGTCTCCATCTGGGAGACAACAAATTCAGATCTCCTAAAGACCTCCCAGTGGCTGGGTATGTTGAGTACTGGTCTCATTTCCTGTTCTCAGTGAGGGAGAAGAGGGAAAAAGAGGAGGACCAGCCTTATCTGAGCAGAGGATAAATGTGGCCTAAACCATCCGAAAACCATGCTCTCAAGACTGACACCATAGAGAACTGTCTGATTTCTGAATAGGTCACATTCTGGCTTGTTTGTTCAGAGTTACTTGAGCTGATTGTTATCAACATTGGCTGCCTTCATCCTTCCTGAAGAACTGTTTTAAACACAATCTTTCTACTTTCCTTTCCTTCCTTTCCCCTTCCTTTCCTTTTCCTTTCCTTTTTTTGGGGACCAAGTCTCATTCTATCACCCTGGGTATTACCAGCCACAGTTAATTTGAATGGCTATTTTAATGCAGGGCACTGCTAGTCAGGCCCTAACAAGGGCGGATGAGCCTACATGCTGCCATCTGGAGATTATTTATTCACTTCCAAGGTTACTGTCATAGATAAGTTGGGGAACTGGACATTATGGTAGGCCAAGAACCCAGGGCACTCTATACACCTAGTGAAGTGCTGACTAACTATAAATTTAGTCTAGAATAAAAAATTCTCTGAAGATACAATCACTTTAAGATAGGAAGATATTGAATAACTTTGTCATCTATGCGGGGAAATCTGTTTGATGAGTAATAACATTGCTGATGTTTACTTTTATTGTAAGAATAAAAAGTACCAAAGGGAAAGAGGGGGCAGAGTAGTTCTTTGAGGCGACATCCCCGCTGCTCTCCAGAATCACTGACTTTTCTGTAAATAAAAGTGAAACTGTTGATCTCTCATCTGCTTCTCCATTGATTGGCTTGGGTGACAGACAGATGGTCCAGCATCTGGTCCTTGGTCTAGCAACATGGGTAGAGTGATGTGGTGCTACCACCTCAGAGCAACCTCAAAATCTTGGGCTCAAGAGATCCTCATGCTTCAGCCTCCCAGGTAGCTGGGATTACAGGTGTCCACCACAACACCTGGGTATTTTTTTAGAGACAGGGTTCTTGTTCTTGCTCAAGGTGGCCTCAAAGTGAAGGCTCAAACCATCTACCCACCTTGGCCTCCCAGCGTACTAAGATTACAGGCATGAGGCAAAAGAGAAGCTGGAGGTTGAAGAGTAATGTAGTTCCCAGGCTAAAATTCGCATATGCCTTAACCGTAATAAGTCTGCTTTATGGAGACATTTCACCACTGACCAGATGATTTTGAGAAATATTTCTCAGTAGCTTCCAAGGGCTACTACCTACTTTCAGGTTTGTGGGATAAATCCATGATCATTAACTGCTTTGAAACAACATGATCCTGTTATATTTCCAAATGTCACACCTAAAAAATTTCTTAATGTTGACTTTTTAGGATAAAGAAATCAAGAACTCAAGAAATTAAAATTAAAATCTAGCCTGTTGCTTAACCTTAAAACTAGATATTTCTGGTTATGCCTTCCCCGCTGCTATTGATAAAAAATGACCTTGTCAATTAATCCCCAAATTTTCAAACTGAAGGAATATTGGAGATTACTCAGCCCAGTTCCTTCATAAAGCTGAGCTTTAAAATTCATATTAAATGGGGAAGGAAGCATTTAATAAATTTCAGGGGTAAGGTGATGTCTTTTTTGTTCACTGCTGTCTCTTTTGAGCCTAGCACAATGTTTGCCTATGGTAGGTATTGAATGAGAAGTTTCAAACGAGTAAATGATCAGAGAGGGCACCCTAAGCTCAGTGTTAGGGCTCCAGCCACATGCACCAGGGCTGATGGGTTTGAACCCGGCCAGGGCCTGCTAAACAACAATGACAACTATAACAAAATAATAGCCGGGAATTGTGGTGGGCGTCTGTAGTCCCAGCTACTTGTGAGGCTGAGGCAAGAGAATTGCTTAAGCCCAAGAGTGAGGTTGCTGTGAGCTGTGACGCCATGACACTCTACCAAGGGCAACATAGGAAGACTCTGTCTAAGAAAGAAAGAGAAAGAAAGGA
>NW_003852552.1:1073965-1083382 GCF_000181295.1 Otolemur garnettii
GGAGGGAGGGAGGAAGGAGGGAGGGAGGAAGGGAGGAAAGAAAGGAGGGAGGGAGGGAGGGCAAGCCATACGATTAATTTCCCTAACTTTTTCAAAGCCATATTAAATCCTCTACAAAATACACATTTATCCTGTTACTAAAAGCTAGCAAAGAAGGACATTTTGCAACCTCTGTAGTAAAGTATTCCAAACACCAACGACCTTCACTGATCAGAACTCTTCCTTTGATAGATCTTCTGTCCCTTATTTATACTAGTCCCTTGCTGATTATTTCTTTGAAGGCCCATGTTCACTTGGCCCTCTGTCATCTTTTCACTAGCCTGAATTGGCTTTACTTTTTAGTCATCTGCTCGTTTCTCCTTTGGGACAGCTAAGGGTTTTTTTTTGTTGTTGTTCCTCTTAAATATTAAAATTATTCTGAATGTATAGAGGTCAAATATTAAAATGATTACAAAAATGTAAATGAGATTTAGATAAAATCTATTCAAATGCAAATATACACAAAAATGATAGGGAGAAGCCTTTTCTCTGTATTATCACAGTACTTTTGAATGGAAAGCTGGATTTGGTAAGAAGGGGAGAGCAAAGAGGATAAGTTTTTTTCTAATGTTTTCCTCCATTTTCCCACATGAATTTTTTTTTGTTTCCTTACTGTCTCTGCCTGACAATTCTCTAGGAGACTGCCATTTCAAATGCATTGTCGTGCCTGTTAGCTGAACTGCAAATTGTCACCTCTCTCTCGGGAGTACTCCTGCCTAGTAAAACTGAAGAAAAATCCAGAAAATCATTTCTAATTACTATAGCACCAAAGCTGACCAGAAACACCACAAATCCAACCTTATTTCTCAACGGAGTGGCACAGCCTCAAAGTTGTTATCTGCTTTCCAGATTAGCAACAATAGCTGATTTTTCAAAATATGCTATGGTTCCCCTGAACAGGATCGTAGGTTGTGGATAAGTTGGAGGAGGTATTAAAGGAGGTTTCATACCTTAATGATAACCCAACACGGGGTTTTGTTTATTTATACAGGTTGAATGCTTCAGAAAATTGAATTTTTATTGTTTCTGTACCTTTCATTCCTAAGCCTCAATCTAATCCTATGGGGGAAAAACTATTGCATAAAGCACAGCTTGCTGGCTAATATACACACTGAGATGACAGAGTGGACACATGGTCTATCTCAGTTCTGGGTAGTTTCTTGACATCTCGGTTCTTTTGAAAACATTACTTCTGATATTACTCTTCCTCTAAAGAATAACATCAAGTGAAAATGAAATAGGTATAGTCTTGTGAAGCTGCAAGAATATTAAGAAATTGGTTTTCTACTCTATTTTTGGTCTAAATCATACAAGATTAAAGAATCAAGTAATACAACATAGTCCTATAATAATATAATTCTAACAATATTAGAATAATAAGTCCAATAATTCTAATTTCAAAATAGCTAGAAGATTTAAAATGTTCCCAACACCAGGAAATGATAAATGTTTGATGTGATAGATATCCTAAATACCCTGATTTGATCATTACACGTGTTATACATGTATCATAATGTCACATGTACCTTATAAGGATGTGTTATTATGTATCCATAAAATAATAATTCTATTGTATAATATGATATGATTCTTTAATAACATGAAAAATAATGGTCCCTTGATCTCTTTCATACTTTATATCTTGCTCCCTGGAGGTAATTTTCATCTATTTTAGTGATTCTTTTGATATTTAATGGTATAATGCCAGTAGTATAAATCAGAATTATCTGGTAGAAATACTATGAGAACCACATATGTGAATTCTAGATGTTCTAGTAGCAAGATTAGAAAAGTCAAAAGGAAAAGCTAAAAAAATATTATTTAACCCAATATATCTGAAATATGATCATTTCAAGATGTAATGAATTTATAAAAATTAGTGGAATATTTTGCATTTTTATACTAAGTTTTATAAATATGATTATACTACTTTGCTAATTTTTTTTCAGTTTTAGATATAATCAATCAATATCCCACTATTTAGGATAAGACTTAACTCTCTTTTATTTTCCCTCAACCTTACATACACATATATACATATCTTCTTCCTATCTATTTTTCCATTCTTTCTTTATAAATCATTTTGGTTAAACCAACATAGATAGTTAATTGTTGTCTTTGTTTTTTCCCTTAGCTTTCTTTCTTTCTTTTTTTTTTTTTTTTGAGACAGAGTCTCACTATGTCACCCTGTGTAGAGTGCTATGGCATCACAGCTCACAGCAACCTCAAACTCTTGGGCTCAAGTAATTCTGTTACCTCAGCCTCGCAAGTAGCTAGGACTACAGGTCTCCGCCACAATGCCCGGGTATTTTTTTGCTTGTAGTTGACATTGTTGTTTGGCAGGCCTGGGCAGTGTTCAAACCTGCCAACTTTGGGGTATGTGGCTGGCATCCTACCTGCTGAGCTACAGGTGCTGAGCCTTCCCTTAGCTTTCTATACATTTATTTTTCCCATGTAAAAATCCCTTCTAAACACATTCAAATATGTCAAGTATTCTATCAATTTTATATTCTTGGTAAAAAGATTTTCCCTTTAGTGTAGAGTATGCCAAGACTGCCTTTCATCATTACTCTGGTGATTCCCTTTGCCCCTCTTCTAAATTGGAGTGTATGCGACTTTTATTACAGCCTCCCTCCTTCTTGGTTTATTCCTTCATTTTGGTGAAAAATATGTCCTAGTTATTTTCTGGGAAAGGGTGCTTTGGGAGAGAGGGATATGTTTTGAGACTTCTCAAGTCTGAAAGTGTTTCTTCTACCCTCACAATTGATTAATAGCTTAACTGGGCATAGCATTCTAAGTTGAAAATTTTTTCTTAACATTTTACAGAATGTTTTCAACTTCCAATAACTACCATTGAGAAATTTTATGCTGCTCTGAGTCCTGTTCATTCTCTCTGAATGTGGGATTGCCTTTTTTCCCCAGGTATCCTAAAATCTCTTAGTGATGTGCTTTTTAGCAATGGGCCTTTTCAATATGGAGATTTAATTCTTTCTTGATTTATTTCTTTGATCTTCTTTGCTACATTTTCTCTGTCTTCTTTTTGTGAAACTTTTTAATATTCTAATTTTGAGTTTCCTGTAAAGATCTTCTAATCTGCTACCTCTTTTCTATCATTCTGTTTCTTTTTGCTCTACTTTTTGACATTATTTGTTACAACTTTATCTTTTAAACATTCTATTCTTTGAGTTTTTGTATTTCTGCAATATCTTAATACAGTAAGATATTTTTCTTACTGTGTGCATGTGTGTGAAATTTGTTATTGCTTTCTGAATTTTTTTTTCTTGAATCATGTCTCACTGAATAGTCTGTTCCTACCCATTTGTTTTTATTTGCTTTTGTATATGTGCTCATTGGTTGTTTTGGTCTCTGTCATTCATATTAGAGATTTTCCTCATGTTCCTGGACATTCTTGGTTACTTATTTATATTGAAGAATAAAAAAACTAAAAAGCCCCTTTTGGAAAGACATCTGGAGAACACTGAGAGAACTAAAAATAGACCTGCCATTTGACCCTGCAATTCCTTTACTAGGTATATTCCCAGACGACCAAAAATCACATTACAACAAAGATATTTGTATCAGAATGTTTATTGCAGCCCAATTCATAATTGCCAGGTCATGGAAGAAGCCCAAGTGCCCATCGATCCACGAATGGATCAACAAACTGTGGTATATGTACACCATGGAATACTATGCAGCCATAAAGAAAGATGGAGACTTTACGTCCTTCATGTTCACATGGATGGAGCTGGAAAATGTTTTTCTGAGCAAAGTATCACAGGAATGGAAGAAAAAGTATCCAATGTACACACCCCATTATGAAACTAATTTATACCTTTTATATGAAAGCTATAACCTAATAATAGCCTAAGAATACAGGGAGGAGGGAGGGAGAGGGGAGGGAGGAATGGGTGGAGGGAGGGGGATTGGACGGATCACTTCTGAGGTTTATCTTACAAGGGTACAAGTGAATCTTTCTAAGAGTAGAATATGAATGTTTTAAAATAATAACTAAGAAAATGTCATGAGGGCTATGTTAACCAGTTTGATGGAAGTGTTTTGGATTGTGTGTGAAAACTCCACACTGTACCCCAGAAGTGCATTAATGTACATAGTTACCATTCAATAAAAAAAAAAAAACTTAAAAAAATTTTAAAAAAAGAAACTAAAAAGCCAATTTATAAGCTTCAATCTTTCATTTTTCATTGAGGGGTATTCTGTTGATTAAATTCTCTTGGAAACCTCTGATTTTAGTATGTTTAGGTCTTTCCTATTATGTGGGTTAAACTCACCAAAGAAAACACTTCAGACTTTTTGCCCAGATAATAGTGTTCTGAGAGATGAGTCGAGAGAGAGGGCTAAAGATCTCAATATTCAACTAATATTCCTGTTCTCATTATACTACTCAGTGTTCGTTTTGACTTACTACCCTTGTTTTTAGTATAGTACCCAAACCCTCAACTGTGACTGGTTTTCCCTGCCCAGAACCTCTATTTATTCTCTGCAAAGTGTAACTTCCTCATCTTTTTTTTTTTTGAGACAGAGTCTCAAGCTGTCTCCCTGGGTAGAGTGCAGTGGCATCACAGCTCACAGCAACCTCCAACTCCTGGGTTCAAATGAGTCTCCTGCCTCTGCCTCCCAAGTAGCTGGGACCACAGGTGCCTGCCACAACGCCTGGCTATTTTTTTTGGTTGTAGCCCTTATTGTTGTTTGGCGGGCCCAGGCTGGATTCAAACCTGGCACCTTAGGTGTATGTGGCTGGCGCCTTAGCCACTTGAGCCACAGGCGCTGAGCCAACTTCCCCATCTTCTATGTGGGAAAGCTGGTTCTCCAATGCACTGAGAGGAAAGAAGAGTTTATTATATCTAATTGTTTCTTAATGTCAAGTTTGACAATGTAAATTGAATTGTTTCTCTTTCTTTGTTGATATTTTAGGATTAAACTTTCTTAGGATTCTTAAATTACTTTTTAAAAAGTATTACTTTAAAAGGTATTACTTTTTATTATAGTTTACCCCTTTTACAGCTATATCTTAATTTAATTTTTGTAGGGGCTTAGGAAAAATCAGAGGCCAATATTTTCCTTTAATCTGCCATCTTTAATTGGTAATCCTACTTGCTATTCTTGCATCTTTTGAAAACATCATTGACTTTTTGGCAGAAATTGTTTATGAAACCTTTCCTTTCTTGAATGCCTTACCCATTTTCCTCTTTTGTAAGAACATTCTGTGATTCCTAAGCAAACGTGATAACATGTACCATTTTATCCTTATAGTGATGGTGCACAGTGAGGAAATAATACCTGGGTAAGAAAAGCTGGGCAAACCTTCTGTGTGCATAAATGATATCATGGAGAATTAAATGGTTCTCATTTTGCATTGAATTTTTCTTTTTCTTTCTTTTTTTTTTTTTTTTTTTTTTTTTTTTTGAGCTAGCGTCTCACTCTGTTACCCAAGCTTGAGAGCATTGATGCCATCATAGCTCAGGGCAACCTCAAACTCCTGGGTTCAAAAGATCCTCCTGCCTCAGCCTTCCAAGTAGCCAGGACTACAGGCATGCACCACCATGGCTGGCTAATTTTTTCTAGTTTTTGTAGAGACAAGGTCTTTCCCTTGCTTAGGCTGGGAGTCTTTCCTTACATTAAAAGAGTATTTTATGTTGGTGGGGGATGGAACAACAGATGTGAAAGTTGCTCGCTTTCCTTTGGTCTGACTGTTAGAACCCAGAAGTTAGAGAACTCCAGTAATAAGGTCCAAATAACACTTGTCATCCTGCTACATGACTTATATTGAAAGTTATGGACATAGTGAAAAAAAATCTTCATAGTATCATCTCTTGCAGGACTACCCTTAAAGAACAGATAAATGTTTTAGTGCCAAAATCCATTGCTTTGGGAATGGTGGAAGGTCCATGGTGTTCAAATTAATACCAACCCAGATGTATATCATATCATCATGCTAATTACTTTGCAACTGCACAGTGAGAAAGGACCTTTGTAACAAATTCCATATCAAGAAAATAGGTCATTGTACATGCTTGTATAAGATATACATAAAATGACATGATTAGAGTGCCACCACCTAGGAAATATTTGATTCTTCCCAAATGGAATTTCCCATGGCCAAATCCAGAGTCTTGAATGTGCGACTGAATGTGTCATTAAAGACTGTGGTTCTTCTGATTCACCTTTGGGGAATCGTTATAACAACTGCTTTCTGTTGTGGAAAGCTATAGTGAAAATACATTGCATGTAGCTTGCAGCATAAAGAAGGTGGTACCTGAGAAGACTTGCAAATAACCGACAGGATATATTATTGGTTGAGATCTAGCAACAGTAGGCAGACCTAGTACAGAGCCTAGTAAGTAGTAACTGGTTAAGAAATAACTGAGAGGATAATGGGTGTTGATGATGATGATGATGATGATATTATTCTTACATAATCCAACTGTAAGACTTGGACTTGGACATATTATGGTATAATCAATATAAATTTTTCTACCCATCTATTTTTAATGCAGAATACTTTATTCCATGCATGCAATACTGGCCTTTTAAAAATTCAGTCTTGGAAACAACATTCTGGCCACTTTCTCAACTAAATAGCTGAAAGCAATATGCTAAGTAAATCAGAGATCATTTTGTGTAAATCAAAGGACCTGTAGTTTTAGTCTAAGCAGTAGAACTGCTGTAATAAACAGGTTACTATCTTATTTTATACAGCCTATTTTATACACTTCAATGAATATATATATTTGGCACATTTTAAGACATTTCCAATTGGGATGTACCATATAACAAATAAGTACATTTCTCTTTTCTTTTCCCACCAAATTGAAAGTGTTAGTAAATCTATGGTGTTTCCTTCAATAAATGTTATTGAGGAACTATGACAAATAACATTGTAGAGAACGTATGCTATTGCTCCTTATAGTAAGGTACTTTCTTAACTTGCTTAGATTGAGAGAAAAGAAGAAAGGCTTCAAAAAGCTGGAGAGTCAGGAAGAACTTACCTCAGTCCAGCAAGTTGGACTAGCTGCCTACAAAAAGACAAAGAGAAGGCCTCTCACTGAAATACGTACCCTTGTCATTTTGACCTCCAGTATAAGTATCAGGAGGTTGAGGCCAAACCTATAAGATGGGTTTTGTTTGTTTGTTTGTTTGTTTGTTGAGACAGAGTCTCATTTTGTTGCCCTCAGTAGAGAGGTAGAGTGCCGTGGTGTCACAGTTCACAGCAACCTTAAACTCTTAGGCTCAAGTGATCCTATTGCCTCAGCCTCCTAAGTAGCTGGGACTACAGGTGCCTGCCACAACACCCGGCTATTTTTTAGAAATGGCATCTCGCTCTTGCTCAGGCTGGTCTTGAACATGTGAGCTCAGGCAATCCCCCCACCTTGGCCTCCCAAAGTGCTGGGATTACAGGTGTGAGCCACCATGCCCTGCCTGTAGGATGGTTTTTTGACTATAGGTTATAATTAAAAGTGATGTCACAAAATTAAAGATTAGTAAAACAGATACCAAATTGTAAATAGGCATACATTTCTTTAAAAAGACAAAATTGAAACAAAACAAAGCAACATCTTAAAATCTATAATCAAGTTACCTCTTTATGGGTTTAACGAAAGCCTTTTTTGTTGTAATAACTTTTTTAAAATATAGAGGATATGCATAGTGTGCTAATCATATTCCTAAGGCATGTTTGTAGCGCGTACCTAATTGCTTGGACTACATAGCTGTGCCATACTACCACCATCTGGTGGCAGCATACCTAATGTGAGAATTTGCAAGATTTTTTTTCTCTTTCATTTCAGCAATGTAATTATTCTCTTGAAGGTCAAAACTGCAAAACTAGAAATATGGAGGACTGAAAATATCACAGTACTTATCCAGGTACTTAGCACTAATTTCTGGGCATTTATTAGTCTACCTTCATACAGAAATAGACTATCACGATCTCTTTCTGCCATTTACGCTTACACGGTATTTGTTTTCTTGGTTGCTAATTTGAGATAATTTGGACTTGGCACATGAGTTGAGGCACCTTTTTTCAAGTGCTATACAGATTGCCAAGTGTTGGAGATGAGCTTGTGGGTTTGTATGTATGGCTCAGGAATGCTTTGATTAAGTTATTAATGAGCCAGGTGGAACCTCATTATATAGTTTGCCCTGATGAAAAAATTTTAAGTATGTGAGAATAAGATTGCGCAAACAGGGCTTGTCCTGGGCAAAATTATGAGGTATGTGAAGCTTCTCTTCCAGGCCCTGCCTTCTTCCTCTGTCCCTCATATCTCCTTCAGCAGCCTTCTCTCCAGGGAAGGAAGAGATCTGTTTGTTTTTGTTCTCTACTCCTTGTCCAGGATATAGCTTCTTACCCTTCATTCCCAGAGACTGCCCAGGGCTTTTCTCACCACAATCAAATTGAAATTCATCTGTCCTATATGTTCCCTCAAGCTCCTCAGAGTTTTTAATGCAGGGATGTTCAACTTTTTCTCTGCTGCAGTGCCTGTGTCCGATGATATTATACTGTATATATGACACAGCTATCATAGCAAACCAAGATTTGTGTGATTCTTTGGACATAATCTGTAATTCTTGTCCATTCAAGAAAGCATATCTGGGCCAGGCTAGTGGCTCAAGCCTATAATCCTAGCACTCTGGGAGGCCGAGATGGGAAGATTGCTTGAGCTCAGGAATTTCAGATCAGCCTGAGCAAGAGTGAGACCCCATCTCTACTAAATATAGAAAAATTAATCAGGCACTGTGGCAGATGCCTATAGTCCTAGTTAATCAGGGGGCTGAGGCAGGAAGATCACTTAAACCAAGAAGTTTGAGGTTGTTGTGAGGAAGGCTGACACCATGACACTCTAGCCCAGGCAACAGAGTGACACTCTGTCTCAAAAAAAAAGAAGAAAGAAAGGAAGAATGAAAGGAAGGAAGGAAGAAAGAAAGAAAAAAAATCTGACTGCAAAGAAGTAGAAATGATGATATTATAGGCCTATCCTTAAATCTACTTTAATGTTATTTTATTTTTGAAGTATACTTTTACACTTTAGAATGTTTGAATCTGCCATATTGCTTATGATATATCACAACTGACTGTGATATACTAAGATGTCAAGATGACTGAATCCATTATTCTGGTCATGGTCTGACACAATGTGTCAGCCAGTTTATCTGAGGATCAAATATTCCCCCCAAAAAGGTTGAGTGTACTTCTCTTTATCCTTCAAAATAACTATGGGAGTGTGAGGAGGAAGAGAGTAACATTTTGACAGATTATTGGGAAAGATGTTTGGAGCTAATAGGGCCTTTCATTAGCTTTTAAATGGAATCAAGTAGTCAGTTTCTTTCTTTTTCTTTCTTTCTTTCTTTTTTTTTTTT
>NW_003852552.1:1084379-1136690 GCF_000181295.1 Otolemur garnettii
AAAAAAAAAAAGATCTCTCCTTTTTATTTTTTTAAGCTAGATTGAGTCAATATTCCATTACTTCCAACAAAGCATTTCTAAGTGAAGTATCTAGTAACACAAAATCTCTTTCTTAAAGGGAAGGGTTCTTGGGGGTGTGGTTTTAAGTATGCAATAAACTTACTTTATTGCTCTTTTTCATCTTCTTTTATTTGACAAAAAAAAGGGAGACAAAAATGTATGTTACTTATCTGCTTGCATTCTTTTCATTTGAAGACAGTCTCTCAGAAAAAAGGGATTGTGATATTTTTTGTGTCAAGCCTAAAGTGTTTGATACAGCGCCTATGCATGACAGAACTTAATGAAAAATTCATCATGACGTTGACTTGATAATAAAAGGGAATAACGTCAACTGACCACGAACTTCAAAATGAACAACAAAGTAGCAGAAAAGCTGTGATCCAAGGAAATGTTTCAGATTATATTTTCCAAAATTGTTGCCACAATATCATGCTCTCTAGAAAGTTGCCACTCCCCAATAAGGGTATGTATTAAATCTCCTCCTCCTGCCACACACACTTAAATCTGATTGGGCTTACATCTCGCTTGCAACCAGTAATGAAGTAGAACTAATGCAATGAGATATTTCTGTGGTTAGGTCTTAAAAGGTGATACTGCCTCTGCCTTGTTTGCTGGAATAATCATTCTTGAAAGTTTCAGACAGCCCCTGAGACTGCCACACTCTAGGGAAGCCCAAACATGTCTGTGGGAAAAGGCCACCGTGGAGAAGCACTAAAATTATATGAAGAGAGAGAGATGGCCTGGTCAGCCCCTTCTGCTCCATCCCACACCTGTCCAGCTCCAGCTACTGTTTGAGCAACTGCAGGGAGACTCCAAGCAAGCCAGAACCTCCTGGATGAACCCTTCCCAGCTTCCTGGCCCACAGAAACCACCAGAGGTGATAAAATGATTATTTGTTTCAGCCTTTACATTTTGGAGTGCTTTGTTCCTTAGCAAGGGTAACTAGAATAAGAAGAATAACACCAACATCTGTAGTAGTGGGGTTTTCTTGGCACCATTCTACAAGTCATATCAAGATTATGATGAATAGGCAAGCATAACAAACAAAAACATTTCAGGATCAAAACTTCCAAGCGAAGAGGATGAGAAAATGCATCAATCCTAGATGTGTATTTTTTTCCTCACAATAAATCTAGCCCTTCTTAACAAAAATAAATGTGGCTTATATTTAGATCAACACCGTTTTATGTAGTGCTTTCTGCAGCCACTGTTTTCATATGTGAAATGTGGTGGTAATGAGCCAGATGATGGATTCAGTGGTGAAATTGTTTTGGTTACTCAATGATTGTCAGTCTGTAGTGATGTATAATTACAAAGCCCATGCTTATAGACAATTGAAGGGAAGGAAAAGGAAGAAGAGAAAAAATCAATTTAGGTATAATGGCTTATCCTGCTAATTTACTGACTGACTTAACAGTTACTGTAAGTTCTTCTGATATTCATATGCCCCTTACAAAATGATTGACTTAGATAGCAAATTGCCCATGCAGTTAATTGCCATCGTCTTTCTAGGATACCAATGTAATGTGCTCTGTATAACCAGAGGAAGGGGAAGGTCTAGAGAAACATCCCCAATGGGATTTGTGAATGAAAAAGTGGCTTTGCTGTAGGTGATGTCAAGCAATTCTTCAAAGAATTTTCATGTAATCTTCCAAGTTCAGGAAGGAAAAAAAAAAACTTCTTCCTGATTCTTTAGAAATAAAAACATAGTTACCCGCCCTAACTGCAGCACTCAAAGAAAGCTATTTCATGCACTAATTTCCAGGATGGCACTCTTGTTTAGAGGTTTGTCTCAGCACATCTAAATAGCACATGCAAATTTTACTCAATAGTTTAACTGATTTTCTCAACTACATGTAGGACAAACTTTGACAGCCTGGGAAACAATATTAATTCTCTCTAGGGTCCCAGAACATGGAAACTGAAATTTTCCAAACGGTACCTTCGTGGTCTGTACATGGTTGCAGCTTCTCCAAGTGTCTAACTTTCCCCTGGGGACAATAAGAAGCCCTTGGGGAATCTCGCTCATTAACAATGAAAGATATATGATGTTGTCAGTCTGTAGTGATGTATAATCCTTGCATCCTCCCATGCAAGGATTGTGGAGCAAAAGTAAAATTTGCCTGTTTTGGAGGCAGTTGGGATTTTTTTGTCCTTGATGATACCTTTTCACAGCCCTTCATAGACCATTGAATCTGGGAAGAAAACACCTTGCAAGTGAAAGTATGTATGGCAAATACTAATGAATACTAAGTTAGGCCTACACTGCATGGAAATTTAACACGCAATGGTTCTAGTTAAAATTGATTTCTTCCAGAAAATAAAATAAGGATTGGTTCCATCCAAAATAGTACATAATGGAGAAAATGCCCTGATTTAATAACTATATATTTAAGTGATAAATATACTCATCCACAAAGCCTAATAATGGTTGTCATTTCAGTATAATTGTCATTATTTTACTTAATTAGCAGGGTTAGAACAATCTGGCTAGAAAACACATGCCCTGACTCAGATAATATGTAGTTACCATATTCCTAGGCTAACATGGATTCCTTCACAACTTCAGCTTCATTTGTTTCTCCAAAACATCATTTGAACCAAGTAATTCAGCTTTGAATGACAAAAATAGAGAGAAACACTGTGTTTACGCTGCCTACCGTCCTCTCATTTGCCAGAGAGGTTCAGGTAATTGTATTTATGGAGGTGAAATTTACATAACTTGCAACTGACCTTTTTATTTATTTATTTTTAGAGGGAAGGAAAGGAAAATGAGGAGGGCTTAGGAAAACGGGGATGCAAGGGTACCACCCTATACTCTATTGAAGTGTAAAATTAAATTGTATTTAGTACATTCATAATGTTATGCAACCATCACTTCTATCTATTTCCAAGGTATTTTCATTACCCCCAAATGAAGCAGTCATTCCGCATTGCCCCTCCTCCATCCCCTAGCAACCATTTGTATGCTTTTATCTCTATGAATATACTTATTCCGGACATTACATGTGGTCTTTTGGGTTTGGCCTCTTTCACTTAGCATAAGGCTTTCAAGGTTCAACCACATTCTAGCATGTATTAGTACTTTATTTTTTATGACTGAATAATATCCTATCGTCTGTATATACCACAACTTGTTTATACACTCATCTACTGATAAAAATTTAGATTGTTGGCTTGGAGCCTATAGCTCAAGCAGCTAGGATGCCAGCCACATACACCAGAGCTGGCGAGTTCCAATCCAGCCCTGGCCTGCCAAATAACAATGACAACTACAACCAAAAAATAGCCGGGCACTGTGGCAAGCACCTGTAGTCCCAGCTACTTGGGAGGCTGAGGCAAGAGAATTGTTTAAGCCCAAGAGTTAGAGGTTGCTGGGAACTATGATGCCATGACACTCAACCCAGGGTGATAGCTTGAGACTCTCTCAAAAAGAAAAAAAATTTAGGTTGTTTGTAGTTTTAGGCCATTGAGAACAGTGATGCTATGAGCATTTGTATACAAGTATTTGTTTGGACATCTGTTTTCAATTCTTTAGGGGTATATATCTAGGAGTGGAATTGCTGGGTCATGTGGTAGTTCTCTGTTTAGCTTCTAGAGCAAGAGTCAAACTGTTTTCTAAGTAGCTGTACCATTTTACACCCTAACCGGCAAAGTAGGACACAATATGTCATGATTTTTCCACAACCTTGCCAACACTGGTTATTTTGTGGGTTTTTTTTAAATTGTGCTCATCCTAGTGGGTGTGAAATGGTAGCTCATTGTGGTTTTGATTTGCATTTCCTTAATGACTAATGATATTCAGTATCTTTTCATGTTCTTGTTCATCATTCATAAATCTTCTTTAGAGAAATGTCTGTTCAAGTCCCTTGTTCATTTTTTTTGAGTTGTTTGTCTTTTTGCTGTCATAAGAGCTCTTTATGTATTCTGGATACCAGACCCTTACCAGACAGATGAGCTCCAGGTAATTTTGAAACATACTGAATTAGTTATACTATTACAAATTCCTCATGACAGGTAGATGGTAGCTATAGCCCATGCACATTCCTGGATTTTCCTCAGAAGAATGGGGTCTAGACTAGTAGCTTGGCCGTACATGCAGAAAGAAAGCCCTATGTGAAAAAGAGACTCTGTTGCTCACATCTCACATGCTAATAAACTACTGCAGTAGAAGACAGGTAAAATTCCATATTTGCCACTTCAGTTCAAAAGCAAATGTCAAACTCTCTCTCTTTTTTTTTTTTTTTTTGCCCTGGATACAACAGAATATGTTTGAGGCATGAACTGAATTCTTCTTCCCTTAGCAGATTATTGCAGTGTAACAAGCTAGAAGAAAGGCATTTTCCCATTCATAAGAGGAATGGTTGTAGGAACCAGAAATGTCTAGCATAGAAAACAGAAAACTCAGGGGATGTGATAGCAGCTCACAAATATTTTAAGGGCTGTCATGTGGAAGAGCAATTAGAATTGTTCTATACATCCCCCAGGGGGGATACCAAGACCAACGGGTGGAAAAACTTGATGGAGACAGATTTTCAATTCTACAAAAGGATGAAACATTCTAATAGGCAAAGTAATCCAAGGCTGGAATGGGTTGTTGCAGCCAAAAACGGACTTCACATGCTTGGGTGCAGGAATACATAGCTCTTGAGTACAAGACTTCATCTCTTTAAGCCTCGATTTGCTCATCTAGAAGATGAGGCACATAGTGACTACCTAATAAAAGGGCTCTAAGGATTTAACCCTTTGCCTATGGAAAGCTGACAAACGAAATGTGCCAATTGAGCATGCGGTGATCGCGACAACTGTAAACGGTACACAGCGCGCTACTGGATGTTCTTTGGTGTCTTACTAATCAAAATAATTCACCCAAGTTGGTTTCAGTTTTAATATTTAATATTTATAAAAAGTAATAAGCAGATTAAAACATTTAATATGAAATGATAAAGCTTTGCCATATCAAGAAAAATTTAATAATCCTTTTTTGTATGGTATAACTCAAAACACAGTGCAATGCATAATCCAACACTAGATTGTGTGCAGTGATACCATGTTTTGCTTCCCTTTTTATGTTTTGTGCAAACAACACGTCTCTGGTGAGCGTTTTGCCATATTCTTATTGGATTGCTGTACTTTGATGGAAAAATGCCTTTCCGTCAGATGGAATGTATTCCAGAACTATTCCAGAAATAGTTCTTCCTCCAGTGTTAGTCTTCTTGTCAACCAGCTATTTTCCCAGGATTCCTCTAATTAGGTGTATATGAAATTACACAGAGTTTAAATTTTCATCGGTTGCAGTTTTGTAAAGTACATAAATGTTATAAATTGATAAATCAAGCAGGTAGAAAAAATGCTTTTTGTACCATTTTACTGTTTTCTGTATAGTATTTATATAATTTAAGATCATATCCGTCTTATCAACTGCATCTATCATAAAATTATAATTTGCTGTAACACTTGGCTTCATTATTGGTCTTTCTATTTTATAGTGTATTTTTTCAGAGTATTTTTTCGTTTCTACTAATTCCATAGAATGATAGCTTGACAACATTAAAACCTGTTTTGTCCATTCATTTTATATCTGCAGATAATAGATCTGCAGATTGATACATCAGTTTGCCTCTATGTAATTTATTAGCCATATGGGGCATTCCATACCTAGTTTTCTGAAAAGTTCCAAATGTGTTTGCTTTATTGTTATGCACAAGCAAATATAATAATGGATTTGCACACCAGTTATCAGCAACCAGAGTATGACCTTTATGTAGATATGGTTTTAGCAGTGTCATAACAGTGTTCCCTAATTTGTCAATTTTAGCAGAATTTCCATGATCATCTATGTTCATATGTGACCTGCAATAAACAATAATATACTTTTTTTAAAGACATGGGGGTCTTGCTCTTGCTCAGGCTGAGCTCAAGCAATCCACCTGTCTCAGCTTCCCAGAGTGCTAGGATGAAAGGTATGAGCCCCCTCCCCCAGTCAGCAATAAAATCTTGAACATATCCGGTTTTACAGTCACACAGAACAAAAGATTTTACCCCCAATCTACGTCTCTTAGAGGGAATATACTGTTTGAAAAAACAATGTCCTTTGAAAAATAATAGATTTTCATTGATATATACATGTCAAAAAGAGTAAAATGATTGTGAAAAGGAATCCCACAGTGTATTTATAATACTATGTATTTTTATTCATGGACTCTTGTTTGCTGTTTGTTCATTGTTGTGAAAATGCAACATTCGTAACAGTAAGAAACATTGGTTCTTTTTCATGATTTTTGTAAAGCTTTCTGTTTATATTAATCTATTGGTCAACCAATATTCATGCAGAGATAATTTTTTTACCCTGGATATCAACATCATTATGGCAAAGAAATCAATAAATCTTATCAACTGTCGTGTTTTCCAATGCATTCAATTGTGAACACTTACTATTTTTCTGATTTTTTTGAAATACATAATTATTAGGCTTTTATATAATATGATTAACCAAACATTCTGAGAAGAACAGTTGGAAGACTTCTAAAATTGATGATTTGTTATGAATGGTGGCTTTTATTCCTGATATGTTGGCATCAAAGTCATACATTTTTGGATTCAAATCGCCTTCTCTCCATTGAAATTGCCGAAGATTGACTTCTTTTAAATTTGAAATAGGTTCTACACTTTCGTTCTCCAAATCAGATTCTGAGGTACTTGACAATTTACACTTTTTTGTAAGAAGTACTTTTAAAGCTACCGCTATATCCAAATTCTCCAACAATGATCGAGTCTTCTGAACTTGACGATTCTTTGAATATATCATACTCCGTATTTATATGTACTCCCGCAAGAATCCAGTATTTTTAAAATTATTTCAGGCACAATTGTGAAAAATATTGAGAATGATAAAATTAATGGTGCCATTTTAATGATATTCTCTTTCTGTCTCTTACCCTCTCTCCCTCTTTCTCGCTTTCTCTCTCTTCCTTTCCCTGTCACTTTCTCCTTCTTTCCCTTTCTTTTCCTCTCCCTACTTACCCCTTCCTTCCTTTTCCTCTTTCTCATCTTTTGTGATCTGTTTATAGTTAAATTTGCCTGTGTTAAGTATTCACATAGTATGGCTCCTTCAATAGCCTAGAGAAGGAAGGATATCAGAATCAAACAGGGTGAGGGGCATCTACACATATGGGTGACCCATTAAGAGGTACCAGGGCAAAAATAAAGTGAAGACAGTGACCTTGAGAGGGGCAATCCAACAACTGGTAGCCTAGTGAAGGGTGTCAGAACCTGAGCCACACCCCTGTGCAGGCTGGTAAGGTCTGTGAGGGCATAAGCAGGGTTAGAAAGAATCCACATGAAAGGCAGTGACAGCAGCCTGGCATGGAGTTCAGAGTCCAAGTGGGGCAGGAAGGATATTCACTCAGGAAAGAGGGTTGCAGGAGGAATAGGAAGTTAGTACATGCAGGATGACTTATCAAACAAGTAAATATGTTGAAAAGAATAGCCACAAAATTCCTCATTGTCTGAGAAAAGTGAAAATATGGAGAAAAAAAAACTGAAATGAACCCCCTGGCAGTTGGGATGGAATTAGAATTATTGGTGTGAATTTATGGTTATCAGTATGCATAAATAGATAAAAGTGAATATAGATGTTAATTTGTGTATACACATATATTATGTGCATGTGAATATGTAGTGTGTCTATATATGTATATATACATATATATAGTGTATATAAAATATAGTATATAGTGTATACATATGTTCCTTAGTTGAACAGTGACACTCCAATACCAATGAGCACATTTACCACTCAGATCCTAGTTTCTCAACACCTTTCTCTGCTAAAAGGAACCATGACTTAATGGGAAAAGGGCTGATTCTGGAACTAGGGCAGGACAAATACAAAGCGATCATGGAATATCTTATTACATTAGAAAGCAAGGAGGTACTCAGGATGATGTGGACATGTCTAAAGGACCCAGGAGCTAGTTTGAATGAATTCCCACTGTCTACATCTAGGACAATTGAAGCATCAAAATAAATATTGAGTTTGCTGATAACATGATCTTATATGTAGAAAATGTCAATAAACCCACAAAAATACTACTAGAGCTAATACGGTAACTCAGCAATGCTGCAGTGTACAAAATCAACATCTCCAAAACAATTGTGTTTTTTCTATACAAGAGAAATGAACAATCTAAAAAGGAATTTAAAAACATGGTTCCATTTATAATACTATCCAAGAGACTAAAACACCTAGGAATAAATTTAACCAAGGAGTCACAAGTCTTATATACTGAAAACTACACAGCGTTGTTGAAAGAAATTAAAGAAGACATAAATAAATGCAAAGACATCTGTGTTCATGGACTGGAAGATTTAATATTGTTAAGATGGCAATACTCCCCAAAGTAGTCTATAGATTCAATGTATTCCCTATCAAATTTCCAAACGCCTTTTTTTCCCCCCAGAAATGGCCTATTCTAAAATTCATATGGAATTTCAAGGGCTCTGAATAGCCACACATACATACATACACACACACACACACACACACACACACACAAGTCTTGAAAAAGGAGAACAAAGTAGAAAGATTCTCACTTCCCAATTTCAAAACTTACTATTAATACAAACCTACGATAGTCAAAACACTGTAGTGCTGGCATTAAGATAGATATGTAGGCAAAAGGAGAAGAATTGATAGCACAGCAATAAACCATTGACACCTAATTTTCAAAAAGGGTGACAAGAACTTTCAACTGGGAAAGAATAGTCTCTCCAGTAAATGGTGCTGAGAAAACTGGATATCCATATGCAAAAAAGTGAAGTTGGACTCTTATCTCACACTGCATACAAAAATACCCCCAAATGGATCTATAAACCTAAATAAAGCACTAAGCCCATAAAACTCTTTGAAGCAAACATAGGAGTAAATCCTTATAACTTCATTTTTGATAATGGATTCTTATATATGAAACCCAAAGCACAAAAAAGCCCAAAGGAAAAAATAGATAAGTTGGACTTCATAAAAATTAAAAATGTGCATCAAAAAACATTATCAAAAAAGGAGAAGACAACTTACAGAGAGGGAGGAAATATTGGCAAATCATATATTTTCTGTTACTTAGAATATAGGAAGAACTTTTAAAGAGTGCTCTTATAAGAAACATATAAAATTCAACATCAAAAAGACAAAAATTCAATTACAAATAGGCAAAGGATTTGAATAGACATTTCTCAGAAAAAAGATATCCAAACGATCAACAAGCACATGAAAAGATGCTCAACATCATTAATTATTAAGGAAATGCAAATCAAACCCCAGTGAGAAACCACTTCATACTCACTAGGATGGCTAGTCTTTTAAAAAAAAACCAGAAAATGAAAAGTGTGGATGAAGATATGGAGAAATTCGGGCTCGCCTATAACATTAGTGGGAATGTGAAATGGTGTAGCCCTTAGGGAAAACAGTTTGGTGGTTGCTCAGAAAGTTATTTGTTTGGGTTTTTTTTTCCTGCAGTTTTTTGGCCAGGGCTGGGTTTGAACCCACCACCTCTGGTATATGGGGCCGGTGCCCTACTTTTTTGAGCCACAGGTGTCACCCTCAGAAAGTTATTTGTAGAACTGCCATGTGACCCAGCAATTCCACTCCTAGGTACATAACCAAAACAGTTGAAAATAGGTGTTCAAACAAATACTCATGCATAAATGTCCATAGCAGCACTTTTCACAAAAGCCAAGATATGGCAACAACCCAAATGCCCATCAACAAAGGAATGAATAAGCAGGTTGTAGTATACACATATGATGGAATGTTACTCAGCCATAAAAAGGAGTAAAGTGCTGATGCATGCAACAACATAGATGAACCTTGAAAATATTTGCCAAGTGAAGGAAGCCAGACACAAAAGGTCATGTATTATATGGTTCCATTCATATGAAATACCCAGAATAGGTAAATTTATAAAGACGGAAAGCCGATAAGTGGGTGTGACGGGATAGAGAAAGGGGCTGAATGAGAAGTACTGCTTAATGAGCTCAGGGTCGTATTTGGGGGTCATTGGGCAACTTTGTAAATGTACTAAATGCTACTACTGAATTGTTCACTTCAATGGCCAATTTTATGTTATATAAATTTCACCTTAAAAATAAGCAGTTATTGATGGCAATGGATAACTATCTATTGGAAAAAATTAGAAACCATGAATCCACAGTCATATATATTTTTTAAATGAATATACACTGAAAGTTTGATGAGAAATAAATTTCTACAGGGCTTCAATATGCCTCCCCCCCAAATATTAATGTGGTCATCAAAGATGCTTATTTAAGGGTAAGTCAGTGACAGGTATAGGAAGTTCACTTACTACATATTTTCTATAAGTCTAAAATTATTTTAAAATAAAAAATGAGAAACTATGACAAAAGGGGGAATATTAAATTTATAGCAGAGATGCCTGGAAGATATTATCTTAATCAGGTTATCAAAGCAAATATCAACAATAATAGGACAAATTCAAATCACATGCCAGGCAATAGGATCCAGTGAGAAGGATGTGACTGACATCACTTCTGGGATGTTCTTGCCAAAGGTCCTTAATGGGCACCTATTTAAGAGGAAACAGTAGACAATGGAAAATGAGGGACAAGCTACAAAATAACTGGCCCTTAACCTTTGAACAGGTCATGGTCCAGAAATTCAAAGTGAAAATAAAGAAAAGTCTCAGACTAAAGGAGGATAAAGAGTCATGATACCTAAGTGTTAACAACTGACTCTGAACTAGATACTTTTGCTGCAGAAGACATTATTGGGACCCCGGCAAACTCGAATGGGATTTGAGGATGAGAGCGTTAACGAATGTACTGATCTGGGTGTTTGCACTGTGGTTATGTAGGAGAGCATTTTTGTCTGAGGAAAATATGTGCTAAACCGGTCTTACAAGGTGATGGGGCATCAACTTACCTTTAACTGGTCCCAGGGAAAATGTTATTCATATTGTACTTGCAGCTTTTCTATAAGTTCGAGGTGATTAAAAACCAAACTCAAGAAACCAAAAGCCAATTTATTAAAGAGGCTATTCTTCAAGTGTATGAAATGTCATTCTACAACACCTGATTTATGAGAATTGGGTTGTCGCGACTGTTTTAGCTGTGACTTGAAAAAAACAATTCTATCGTTTATTCTCATCTTTTTCTCTTGGGACAAGTTGCCCATGGCATAGCTCATTACTTAAGGGGATGGAGGTGAAGAGAGAAGTCAGGGAAGCATAATGTTGCCTATGGGGGAAGCTATGAAGAGGGGGGCAGCACAACCCTCCAACCTTGGCTTTGAAGAGGGGTACGGTTAGCGGGTACAACAGCTTCTCTAACTGACTTCTTCCTTTAGTAGCTGGGCAGTTACAGTACACTTTGAGAACAGGCTTTAATTAATGTGTTGACTCAACGGGTACCTTGCTATTTTACTGGCAAATCCATCCATGTTAAGGGCCCCAAGCCTGTTCAGAGTAGGATCAGTTCTCTTTGTAGTTGAGGAAGTGAGAGTTGAGCTTTGTAGTTACACTGCCAGAATCTTTTATTAGGACATGGGGTAAGAACAGGGGACTTTAACTCTGAAAGGTAAGAGACCCTCCTTTCTTAGCATAATGGCCAGAGAGCATAAAACAGTCCAGGAACCACAACATAAAAGTAATGTCTATCAAGTGTGCAGTTAAGCATTACCTAAATATAATAAACTGCAGGCAACAGCATCCACCCAGCAACACACGGTAAGATTACTCCCTTATCCTTTTATATTACAGTATGACAAAACCACTTTCAGAGAGAAATTGGGGCTTCTTCACAGCACTTGCGAAGTTATTACAAGCTTAGCCCCAGCCACATGGGCTGCATCTACAAACACCACTCTTTAAAATAAAACTACATTTAAAATTCTCTGCCTTTCTACTTGACAAACAATCCGTGCAGTTAATGGTGACACACATTGGTTCCAGTTGGACCTTTATTTTATTTCTTATACTATATTAAGAGATGGGAAAGAGAGACCCTGTGAAGTGAGAGAGAGAGAACACAGTACCCACTAAAATCTATCCCAGTTAAGATCCTGGTAGAGGGTTGGCAGGTGGTGGGGAGGGGTGCACGGGAACTGTTTCTATGAAACTGGCCCTTTGGGTTTGGATAATTATACCACACCACCAATAGGTAACATAATCACTCGCTCTGATTTAAGCTGCTTTAGTCGGTATGACCTGATCCTTGAAGCACTCTCTTTACAATATAGCAAAGTATTTGCATTGCATGTTTAATAGGATGTTCTGTGTCAGAACAAGGTCATTACAATCCATTGATGATTAAAACAAAGAAGAAATCGCTAAAAACAAAATAGCATCATTGATCCAGCAATTGAGAGGCCAGGTTGACGGGAATATGGACAAGTGTCCTATTTCCTGATGAGGCTTTTGTCCTAGAACAGGGATCTGCAAACTACAGCCCACAGGCCAAATCCAGCCAGCTGCCTATTTTTATATGCTTATATTGTTTTGTTTTTATAATTTTATGTTGTATTGGAACGTTGCCACGCCCATTCTTTTACTTATCATCCATGGCAGCTTTTACGGCTACCGTCATGTCTGGCCTGCAAAACCTAAAATATTTACCATCTGGCTCTTTACAGAAAAAGTGTGCTGACCTCTGTCCTAGATGCCTCTGGCATATAGCATATCTCTTCTGACACCACTCTGAGTCTCTGGCTACCTGCCTAGTTTAGAGATGTCAGTCATCTCCTCCCTGCCCACACAACTTGTTTAGGGAATCTGACCCATCCACTGGCTGGAAGGGCTCGCTCATGTGATTCCACTTCCTGATCACAGCTAATAGTTCCGGGGATGGAAACCTGGCCCAATTGCCAAGGGAAATTGGCAAGAGAAACAGCATTTTACCTGGGATCTGTGAAGTTGAAGCCAGAGTTACTATTATAGCAAACAAAATTAGTATGCAAGCTTCTATGAAGAGAGAAGAGAAACTATAACTTGGCCTCTACCTACAGAAAAAAATCAGGCCTGCTGTGTGTATCAGATCTCACGGCTCCAAAGAGACAGAAACAGACAATCCCTCTCAACACTTTCTAGTACTTGTGTCGTCTGGCTGTATTCCCTGTCACTTGGGATCTATGAGGCTTCCTGCCTTAACCTAAATCCCCTTTTGCTTAACATAGCTTCAGTGGGTTCATTTGTTCTATAAATGAAACAAACTCTAGACAAACATACCACTCCTACAGGTAGGTATGATATTTCTTGCGCACCTATTATAGACCAAACACCATTCTTGATGCTCAAAATATAGTGTGAACAAAACAAACAAAACTCCCTACCCTCACAGGGTTCATATTTCAGTGAGGTGTGTATGTTGTCAAATTATTTTGTCCTTCTTTATGACGTCATTCCCATTTGTGAACAGGAGATGAACCAGTACCGATCTAACTCAGATTCATGTGATGATTAAATGACATATGTGCATATGTATATAAAGCACTTTAGAGTCCCTGGCAGTAAGTATTTGTACAATAAATGGGTGGTGGTTGTCATGGAAAAGAACTGCTGAAAAATAAAAAAGTCTAGGCTTGTGAAAGAGGGCAATTACAGAGAGGTATTTTTGCAACGACAGCAGAAGCATCAAATCCTTTGTATCTTTCCCTTTTATAGTCCAGAAAGTAATTGTCCTTCATTCCTATCAGTCTGCCCGCCAACAATCTGCCTTCTGGCCCTTGACTCATTTATAAGGTTTTGCTTTTTCTTACCTCTCTTCCCTGCACAGTCAGAAAGACATTGGGAGATGAGGAAGGAGCCAGGTTTAATTACCTTGCTCAGCCTCTCCAGCCTCTCTCTGACCATGACTGTGGATAGCTGTTGTGTTAGCTGTTGTGATCCCCAAATGTCCCCTTGAGGATTTTGAACTGTCCAACAGGACTGGACTTATTATAGCCAACCTCATAACTATTTACAGAAGGGAAAACCAATCAGATGGACCAGAACTGTTTCTAAACGAAGTTTATTTTAAACCAAAAAACAGTATCCATTTTAAGAATTTTCTTTAGAGTACTCATATTTTGCAGAATGGAATGAGTAGGCAACCACCTAGACCAAATTGGTCTGTGGTGGAATCACCTGGGGGATAGTGCATGTAAACAGTAGATTTCTGAACTCCCTCATCCCCCAGTTCATTGATTCAGTCTTTGTTGATAGTGTCAAGGAATCTGCAATTACAGCAAGCTTCCCGGGCAATCCTCAAGCTGATGAAGCTTGAGAACCACTGATCTGAAATAGCACCACCAATGATTCTTTGGTTTTAGGCTTTGACCCTTTTAAAAATGTAAATATTTCTAGAAAAGAGATCATATTAAGATGCCAACTTAATGAGCCGGTTCATTGGTAACCAGCTATCCAACATCACAGCACATAGAAAGCATCATTGGAATGGAAAGATAATGATGGTATCTGGAAGGCCTCTGGTAGAGGGCACTACTTTTAGGAAAATTATCCTACAAGTCTATCCTAACATCAAGAAGTAGATAGGCCCATGTTGAAGCTCTTAGGTATGTGGTATCTTTCCATGAGAAATTGCACTTGAGTTTGGGTCCTGCCTAGCTAACAGGCAGCCACTCTACTGAAGATGATTGTGATATTTGCCCTGTGTATGTGTGTGTGTGTGTGTAGAAAGGGCCTTTCTGTGTAGGACTAGTCTAGCTTCCCCTTGACCGCAATGCAGCCCTTCTGTGAGGAAAAGGGGGAGTAGGGACCTTTATGCTGTCCTTTATGGTCATTTTCCAGGGGGTGGGGTCAGGGATCTGCCAGACAGAGCTCAAAGTTCTTCCTTCCCTGGATAAAATGGTGACCATTACTAGAAAAATCCCTAACCCTTTCATTGTTCCTGAGTTTCCCATTGCTGAATTAAACAAAAATCATTAGGTTTGTGGGGAGCAAGCTTCCTTTCTTGTTAAATGCTATAAAGCCAAGCCTTGTGGGCAGCTCTGGTTGATTATCAGGATTTTCAAATTGACTCTTCTACTGTGAAGAAGGAACTTAATTCCGTATCTAATTTTAATCTGCATCCCATGGTCAGGCGTGTTGTGTTAAAGCATTTGTTAACATTTAGAGAAGGGGAGCTGATTATATTGATCCGTCTTGTGTAAGTTGGACAAGGTGATCAATTTTGGGTTGTAAACTTTTGATGTTTAAATGCATTACCTTAATACTGTTTAAGCACAGTCAATTGTCAACCCCATTAACCCATAGCGTATAGTCTGAATTTGGTTATGATGCGACATTTCCAGAATGGTGACACGAGGAGGGGAGTTTAGCAATTTTTGCAAGCAATGTAGGTCTGCCTTTCTCTCATAGGCTATTTCTAGTGTATGGTACTAAAATAGGCAATCGCAGGGTCTTTGGCATAGTTACAGATTGTGTTGCCAAGATTCTATTCTTCCCATCTTGACTGCAATCATTAGTGAATAACCACATTTGTATTAAGTTAGCATTTAGAAAGTTAGTAGGCAGGCAGAGAAGGATTAATAGTGACATCTGTTATTGCAAGCCAGCAAGAGGTACACACAAAGGCAAAATGCTGTCAGCATGAAGCTACTGACACAGAGAGGCTAAGTGCTACAATTATTGTCAGGGCCCAGGAGATGTTTCATGGACACAAGGCTGCTTTGACCTGGTGGCAATAAAACCACCAACACATAATCTCCTCCAAAGGGCCTTCTCTGCCCTTTGCCCATGTAATAGATTCCCTCTATTAGGAAAGAACTTGATTAAATGCTATATCACTTAGGATTAGGTACAGCTGTGAGTGACAACAACCCCCCAAACAGTGGCTTAACCACACAAAGTTTAATCCTCTTACATAACAAATCTAAGCTTCATTATCCCTAAGGTGTTTCTCTTATGTTTATGACTCAAGATGATTGCTTAAACTCTAGCTTTAATGTCACCTCTACAGACAAGAGGAAGAAAAAAGACAGCAAAGGACAGTGTACCACTTTCCTTTAAGGACACTGTCGACGTAGTGCGGGAACTTTCACTCATACACCAATGGCAGAACTCAGTCCCATGACCATACTGAGCACAAACGAGGCTGGGAAACGTCGTATTAAGTATGTGTTCCGTGAAAACTCAAGATTCTATTATGAATGGAGAGAAAAGATTTTGAGCTTCAACTTGCTATCTCTGTCCTAAGTGTTGTGTGTTGGAGGTGGAGAGAAAATAACCTAGTCAAACTTTTTAATTTTTCCCCTTCCATCATGTCAATACCTCTTTGCTTCTACTTGTCTCCACCAATTTCAAATGTTTCTGGCAACATAAACAAAATGAAAAAGCACCTAGAAAAATCCAAGAAGAGGGGAAGGGGCCTATGAGTTCAGACAATTAAGTTTGGGAATTCATTCTAGAAGAAGTGCAACATACCTCATGGCTGAATATCACTACAGTCACCTTCCAAGTACTCCCCTTGGCCATCTGGTCACCATAGTGATATGCAGATTTCAATGAAGTATGCAGCACTTTTTCTAGGATGAGTTCACAGAGTTTATTGTCTGACTTCATATGTAACATCAGCATTTCTCCCCCAAATGGTTTCAAAACAGTTCTTTTCATTTGCTCATTTCATATGATATGGTCTGAGCATCCACTCTGTCTTATCTTTACTCTGGTAAGCTAAGAATATGATTGTTTTTCCAATGTATTAGCAACTTTCATGAACCACATCAGTTGAGCAGCTTATGCTTTTAAATAAAGATAACTTCCCTGTGATTTTGGATTCTCCAGAAGGCACCTACTTTCATGCCTATCCCATTGACCATTTCATATGCCCTTGGTGGTCCATGAGGAGTCCCATGGAAACCTGAAAGTCTCAAGGTGTCCCTAAACCATGTGCCCAGGGGCCAAGACCCAGTTCTGGGGTCATTAGGCTCCCTGGGAATGAAGACAATCTCTCCTGTAGGAATCTTTATTAGGAACTAGGAATTCCCATTTATTTGCAGAGGTTTGTTGAACACAACTTCAGAAATGAAGAAATCTCTAATGAGGATGATTCTCAACTATGCCTAATGACTCATCCCAGGCTGGCTTCACACAACTCTTTATTTAATGCTTCTTGACTGTCTCTTTGACTGCCCATCTGTGTGTGCTGAGGGAATGCAAATTTAAATGTAACAGGAGCCTGAGCAAAATATAATTGAGAAGGTAACTTCCCCCCAAATAATACACAAGGTAAAATAGAAATGATTTAAAAATTATCAGTGTCACATTCATTGATGTGGATAATCAAGAAATGACTATACAGTAAAGCCTCATTATTTTGTGTCCCAGTAATTCAGAATTTGTGATTAAATTTCTGCCTAGTTCCTGTTCAAATTACCATTGCGCTATCTCTGAATGAATGGTTAGCTAAGCAAAGTAATAGTGTAAACAACATTGCAAAGGGGCATGTTTAACCTAGGAAGGATCGATCTCTTTTTAAAGGCTTTGACACATTAATTATTTGCATGCAAATGATCACTGCTCATTACAAATAAGTCTTATCTAGTCATTAAAACTCTTCTAGCAGGACTTCATGTGGAAACATCTTGTTACCAGTTAGTTTGTAGTTATGTATTTTTGTAAATAATAAAACTATACCTAATTTTTAAAATAATATAACTTAGACCCTTTACAAATTGAGACTAAACTTGCCCCTATTTGGCCTGTATGATGGTTTCCCTGTACATGTGGAGATTACTTAGCTATCCCCAAAGTGAAGCTAACCCACTTTTAAAGCAGTGACTCTTTCTGTGAATGGGTCAACTAGCCCTGCCCACATGCAAAAAGGCATTCAGGATAATTTAAGACTACCTGAAATATTTACAAGTTCTGAATGAGTTCAGTGAAGGCACTGGTCAGACATTCCAACTTTGATTTCACTCCTATTATATCAAGTCACAGCCAATGAACTTCAAAGTATTAAAATGACACAAAAAGTTTTTATTTCCATAGGTCTGATCAGCCCAGATACAAATTGGAGTAACTGGGTATGTTTAAAACAACTAAAAAGAACCACATAGCATTTATAATGTATTGAATATCAGTGACTCTTTGGTAAAGTGCCAGTTAATTGCTTTGTTATTAAAGTCTTAAGACTTAGTCTCCTAGCTTACCAAACAGGCACACTGGAGAACTAGTATTTCATTTTGGTTAAGAATACAAGACAACAGGGTGGTGCCTGTGGCTCAGTGAGTAAGGCAACGGCCCCATATACCGAGGGTGGTGGGTTCAAACCCAGCCCTGGCCAAACCAAACTGTAACAAAAAATAGCTGGGCATTGTGGCGGGCACCTATAGTCAGGAGGGTGAGGCAGGAGAATCATCTAAGCCCAGGAGCTGGAGGTTGCTGTGAGCTGTGACGCTACAGCACTCTACTGAGGGTGACAGAGTGAGACTCTGTCTCAAAAGAAAAATACAAGACAACATAGTTCAAACCCCAGTTTCTCTACTTTTACCTTAAGCATTCTATAATTCAGTCTCTTCACTTATAAAATGGAGAATATACATTCTGTTCCTGAAACAGTAAAGGCTTAGCATGGTGCCTGGGGAATGTTATCGTTGTTAGAGCTATCGTTAACATCAGTGGTAATATTTGCTGAATTTGTGTAGTAAAGGAATAAAACCAAACAACTTTTAAAAAGACAGTCCTGTTGGTTGTGAGCTGCAACAAGCTTAGCTAATGACTTTCCCTAGTCATTGGCCTTTAGCCATTGCACAATATTTAAACCTCAGTTAACTTTTTTATGCATTGACACTACTGGAAAACCCATTATGAACTGTGTGTGAGTGTAACTGAAAAGGTCACGGTGGGATCAATAGTACCTTCCAAACTAAGCACATGTGAAGTCTGTCTTCTGATTAGTGAGCGTGGCCACTATCCAAATTGCCTGCCACCTAGACTCTCCATATGCCACAACATATTGTACATGCACAAGAAATTCCCAGGCTCAAGGCATTTCAATGATTTTAAAGATATACTCATAGATCACAACTGCCCAACAGAAAAGTTATACAGCAACAGTAGAATCGAACAAAATAGCAAAATGGGTGAAAATCTGTCTAGAGTCAGTCAGCAAAGCACGTTTTTTGTGGTCTCTTATAGAAAGGCAAACCTTTAAAAAATCAGTGTTTATTCCTTCACAGCATCTTAATCTAAGAGCACAGTATAAACTATTCGCCAATCTCTTTTCAGAAGTATTTATCATTGCATTGCCTACAGACCCAGAGAGATGTGAAAAATTGTGTGTGATCACTTTCTACTCAGACCTTAGCCATACAAATTAAGAGGTAGGGTTTGTCAGGTAAGATAGAGAGTGGAACTGGAAGCTACATTAACTGGTGCTTATATCAGTAAGTTGTTAAGGATGTGACAAGAAATTTGATGAAAATAATAAAGTACTGATATTTGGATAGCAACTTAGTCCATTTTGTGTTGCTATCTAGGAGTACCAGAAGCTGGGTAATTTATAACAAAAGGAGGTTTACTTGGATCTCTGTTCTGAAGTCTACAAGAAGCATGGCACCCACACATGTATCTGCTGAAGGTCTCAGGCTACTTCCACTCATGGTGGAAGGTGAAGGAGAGCAGAGATCACAGGGAGAGAGAGGAAACAGGGACAGAACAGGGTGCCAACTCTTGCAAGAACTAATAGAGTAAGAACTCATTCACACCACATCTCCCCTCCCAGAGAGGGCATTAATCTGTTCAGAAGGGATCCACCCCCATGACCCAGACACTTCCCACTAGGCCCCACCTCCCACATTAGGGATCACATTTCAATATGAGATTTGAAGGAGATGAACATCCAAACTTGACAGGTATGATTAAAAAAAAAAAAGTAGTGTGAAATCAAAGCTATCCTTCTAAGCACATCACTTTCATTGACTTGCATTCCATTAATGCTCTCTTGGGTGGCAGGGAAAAGGGCAGAGTTACACAAAGGAACCAGAAAATTGCATATAACTCTGGACATATTCAAAGACATGTGACTAGATTTCAACATCCTCTATCTTGTGTGTTGCAACTAGAAAAAGAAAAGAGTTAACCACTGACATAGAGTGCACTGCACGGCACCTGCTGCCAGCAGGCTTTATCTTGCTGCGAGTTCCTCATTTCATTCTATTTTCTCACCATTCCTCTCATTACTACCCCCCAACTCCTTTAGATCTACAGATCCTGTATCTGCATTGTATTCTTAGGGTGTATGTATTACCAAGAACAGTATAAAAAATACCATTCTTTTTTTTTCATTCCTCTTTTCTGTGTGGGACCACATGTTTTTGGAATGCTTATGGCCCTACAGTGAGATGCGTAGATGAATTTACATTTGCCTGACAACGTATATCATGTTGCCCTAAGAAGGTTTTGGACAAAAAAATATAAAAGTTTCTTAGGTAAATGGTGAGCCACAAGCACAGACATACAGAATGACATCCCTGCCTATCCCTCAAGTTCACCTTATCACTGTGTGATCATAAGGAAGTCTACTTATGGGAGTCTAAGTTTTTCCACTTATGGGTTATGTAAGAGCGACTTCTCTCTTTGTTAATGGGTTCTGAGGGGTATTAAATTAGTGCTTTTTCAAAGGGGGTTAAAGAAATGCTAAGTAGTAGTATAAATAAATTTCACTTAAAGCAATGAATAATGGAATCTGTGCTTCATTTATCATTTATGTCAATGTAAGTATATCAGAGGAAGCTAGTCATTTTCTCAGCTTTCATGGCAAATTTGCAATTCAGAAATAATTCTTTGGGTTTGTTTATGCCTCCCTGTTCAATTTATCATTGACTGTTGAGATTGGTGCCTGCTTATTGGTTTTGTGTCTGTTCCCCAATCTGGTTGAGAACAAATGGTAAATAAAAAGGTAACTTGATGAAGCAGTGTGGGCCTGAGATTGAGAAAGGAGGTTAGGGTGGAATAGGTGAAGAAATACATGCTGTGAATTCACTTATGAAATGCAATAGGGGGCCTAGAATGGAAACTTACAGGTCTTAATAAACTCCAATTAATAATATTTGTCCCACTTTTCATAATACACACTTAATCTTTTATGTATGCCTGTCTAAAACTCTGGTACCCATGCACTAATCAAACTCAGCTTTCAGCGTTCCCCATTAGCTAGAAGATCCAAACAAGAGGAGTGATGTATTCCTCATGTTTAAATATTATCAGTGGATAGTTGCGTTGCTTGCTAAGGAGGCACTCTTAAATGAAAGAACAGTTCAACACCACACATTCATTTTCAAAACACTTTGGCCCACAGAATTTGGGTTAGATCCGCCTGTATTAATCAACAACACTCTCACATCTTTAAAAAACATGTATTCAATATTGCGATACAGACTATTTATAAAATATTAATAAGTTATAAAGAAGAATGATACGATAAGCACATGTTCCTACTACCACCTAGTTTTAAATATAAAAATAAGTACTACCATCAACTTTAAACTTTCTTGAGTGCCCTTCTCTGATCCTGCATCCCTCCTGTCTTCTCCCCCTCAGAGGTATTCACTTTCTTTTGGGGGGGGGTTTATGTTTTTTTTTTTTTAATTTTTAGAGAGAGTCTCACTTTGTCACTCTCAGTAGAGTACTGTGGTGTCACAGCTCACAGCAACCTCCAGCTCTTGGGCTTAGACGATTCTCTCGCCTCAGCCTCCTGAGTAGCTGCGACTACAGGAGCCCACCACAACACCTGGCTACTTTTTTGTTGCAGTTTGGCTGGGGCTGGGTTCGAACCCACCACCCTCGGTATATGGGGCCAGCGCCCTACTCACAGGCACTGCCCTAATCACTATCTTGAATCATGTGTTTATCATTCTTTGCATTCCTTTCTTTCTTTTTTTTTTTTTTTTTTAGACAGAGTCTCACTCTGTTGCCCAGGCTAGAGTGCTGTGACCTCAGCCTAACTCACAGCAACCTCAGACTCCTGGGTTCAAGTGATGTTCCTGCCTCGGATTCCAGAGTAGCAGGGACTACAGGTGCTTGCCATGACATGCAGTTAATTGTTTTTTACATTTTTAGGAGAGATGGGGTCTCACTCTAGCTCAGGTTGATCTTGAACTCTTGAGCTCAAGAGATTCTCTCACTTTGACCTTCCAGAGTGTTAGGATTACAGGTGTGAGCCTCTGCATTCAGCCATCCTTTGCATTTCTTCATAGTTTTGTCACATAGATTGCTATATAACATCTTGTTTAGTTTTATATGATTTCAGACTTAATTTTTTTAAAAAAGAAGAATGTGCCCTTCTTCAATTCGCTTTTTCCATGCAATGTTCTGAGAATCATCCTTGTGCTTGTGTGAAGATGTACTTTACTAATTTTCACTGCTGTGTAGTACTGAAGATATAATACACAATTCATCAACCAGTCCACTGTTGATAGACTTTTGATTTGTTCCACTTTGCAGCTATTAGGGATAGCAGTGCTATAAATATTCTTGTCCATGTCTCCAACTGTGTGTGTTCTACCCATTTAACTCATTTTATTTCTGTTCTTATTACTTTGAAGAATATATAAAAATGTGTATGAGCATGTGTGTATAAAATCTGGATGCTAATCCTCTGTTCATCATATGTGTTGCAAATGTCTTCTCTCAAATTATATTACTTTCTTTATGACTTTTGATGAACAGAAGTTCTTGTTTGGTTTTAACAGAGTTGAATTTCAACTATCTTTTTCTCTATGCTTTGTGCTTTCCATATCTTCTGTTAGCACTCCTTTCCTACCCTAGAATAATAAAAAAAATTCTCCTATAAGTGCCTTTGAAAATGGTTTTTTCTTTTCTTTTCTTTTTTTTCTTTCTTTTTCTTTTCTTTGTGTGTGTGTGTCATTTACATTTAAGTCTTTAACCCACCTGCAAAGGATTTTGAGTATATGGTGTGATACAGGAATCTATTTTGGTTACCTATTGCTGTATAACAAACCACCTCAAAATTCAGTAGATTAAAACAACAATTTGTTATTATCTCCCATGAGTTTCAGGGTTGACAGGCTCACCTGTTATATTCTCATTTGGGGTTCCTCATACAGTTACTGCTAGTTGAAAGTTGAGTCTGGAGTCAACTGAAGGCTTCTTCATTCATATATCTGATCTCTGGGCTGGATCTGTATCTCTTCACATGGTCTTTCCTTGTAGCCTACTTGAGTTTCTTCATAGAATGTACATCTCAGGGTAGTTAAATTGCTCGCATGTTTTCTAGCTTCCCTCAGGACAACTTTTCCAAGATACAGGAAGTAGAAGCTGTTGGCTTTTAAAGGCCCAAGCCCAGAAATTGCCACTTATCCTGTTGTTCTGTCGTATCCTATTGTTCAGAAAAGTCACATGGCTCACTCAATTTCAATAAGAGAAGAAATAGACCCCACCTCTTAATAAGGCAGTTTCAAAGAATTTCCAACTGTCTTCTTTTTTTTTTAAATTTCAGATTAATATGAGGGTACAAATGATTAGATTTCATTGTTTGCATTTGTTAGGTAAAGTTGAAGTTGTAGTTGAGCCCTTCACCCTGGGGGTTTTGCTGTATACCTTTCCATTGTACCCCTTAGATAAGAGCTTCCCAACCCTGCCCACCTCACTTATCTCTCCTCTCCCCTCCCCTCTACTTGAAATTAATTGTTATTTTTTTCTTATATAGGTGCTTAGTTATTTATCTATTGGTCTTATATTAGTATTGAGTACATTGGATACTTGCTTTTCCACTTTTGTGATACTTTACTAAGAAGAATGTACTTCAACTCCATCCAGGTAAATACAAGAAATGTAAAGACTCCATCTTTTTTATGGGCGAATAGTATTTCATGGTATACAAGTACTATGGTTGATTAATCCATTCATGAGTTCATAGGCACTCAGGTTGATTCCACATCTTAGCAACTGTTAATTGAGCAGTAATGAATATTCTAGTGCAAATGTCTTTATGGAAAAAAAATTTTTTTTCTGGTAGAAACCTTATAATGGGATTGTGAGATGAAATGAAAGGTCTACTTTTAGCTCTTTGAGGATTCTCCATACTCTTTTCCATGGGGGATGTATTAGTTTGTAATCCCATTAACAATGTAGCAGTGTTCCCTTCTCTCCACATTCACTCCAGCATTTGCAGCTTTGGGACTTTGTGATGCAGGCTATTCGTATTGGGGTTAGGTGGTATCTCAGGGTGGTTTTGATTTGCATTTCCCTGACGACTAGGGATGATGAGCATTTTTTGGTAATTCATCTCTCTTGTTCAGAGAAGATTCTGTTCATATCTCTTGCCCACTTATACACGGGATTGTTTCCTCTTTTCTTGTTGGTTAGTTTAAGTTCTCTGTAGACTCTAGTTATCAGCCCTTTGTCAGATTTGTAGCAGGCAAATATCTTCCTCTTGGAGGGCAGTCTGTTTGCTTTAGTTGTGGTACTCTTAGCTGTACAGAAGCTTTTTATCTTGATCAGGTCCCATACATTTATTTCTGGTGTTGCTGCAATTGCCAAGCGGATCTTTTCCTATGTTGATATCAACAAGAGTTTTTCTTACACTTTCTTCTAGAATTTTTATCATTTCATGTCTTAAATTTAAATCTTTTATCCAGCAAGTATCAATTTTTGTTAAGTGGTGAGAGGTACCAGTTTGTTTTCTACATGTGGCTAACCAGTTCTCCCAGCACCACTTATTAAATAGGGATTCTTTTCCCCAATGTATGCTTTTGTTTGGTTTGTGGAAGATCAAATGGCAATACATGGCTTGTTTCATCTCTAGATTCTCTATTCTATTCCATGGATATATGTCTCTATTTTTGTGCCAGTATGATGCTGTTTTGATCACTGTAGACTTATAGCATAACCTGAAATTTGCTATGGTGATGCCTCCATATTTATTTCTTAGAATTGCATTGGCTATTCAGGGCTTTTTTGTAGTTTCATATAAAATGAAGTGCTATTTTGTCAGTTTCTTCAAAATATGACATTGGTACTTTGATGGGGATTGCATTAAATCTGTGGATTACTTTGGCTAGAATGGACGTTTTAACAATGTTGATTCTTGTTCTTCCATTTGTTAATGTCTTCTGCTATTTCTTTTATCAGGGTTTAGTAGTTCTCTCTGTAAATATCCTTCATGTCCCTTATGAGATATATTCCCAGGTATTCCATTTGCTTTGAAGCTACTGTGAAGGATATTGTGTCTTTGATTTGATTTTCAGCTTGACTGTTATTAGCATATATGAAAGCTACTGATTTGTGGACATTGATTTTGTATCTGAGACATTACTCTATTTCTTTATCACTTCCAGGAGTCTTCTTGTGATTGAGACCCCAAGGTTTTCTAAGTATAAGATCATATCATCATCAAAGAGTGAGAATTTGAATTCCTCTGTCTCCATTTCAACACCCTTAATATCATTCTCTTGCCTGATTGCACTGGCTAGAACTTTCAGCACTATGTTGAATAGCAGTGCTGATAGTGGACATCCTTGTCTGGTTCCAGTTCTAAGTGGAAAAGCTGTGATTGTTGCTATAGTCCTGGCGTCAATAGCCCATTCTCTGCTTCTTGGACCTTCCCAGGGAGGGGTTGCCAGAGGCTAGTCCTATGTCTTTCCAAGTCCATAGGAGGGGAGCTGGGGCTAAACTTCCAGGAGGGACCCACTAGGCACAGATGCCAGACAGAACCACTCCAGATGGCAAGGAGGGAAACTCAGGAGGGACCCTTCCCTACCAAAGTTAGTGCAGCAGAATCACAATCTTCTCTTGCAGCAGGGAGTGGGGTGCCCTCAGTACAAAGGGCCACCCACAGTACAGAGGTCCCTCAGAAATCCACCAGAGGGGAGATGTCTACCTTTCCTTCCATGGCCAGCTAAGGATCTGGCTGATTATAGAAACAGAAAATGTGCCATCTGTAACTCTTGCTTTGGTGGTTGGTCGTTTGGGGGGCTGTTGGGGTTCCAAACCTCCTTTGCCTTTCTAGTGTCTGAGGGTGGGGCAATCCTACCAGGCTGTCTGGTCTTGGCTAGCACTCCCACTCACTTGGGTGTTGTGAAGCTTGCAGGGGCAGTCTGTTGATCAAATGGAGAAAGGGGAGCACAAGACAGCTGGAGCCAAAATTTATTCACTGTTCTACCAGGCAGGATGGGGAGCCAGAGGTGGAAATTCCCAGGTGTAGAAAAACTGGGACTTCATAATACTCTCCTGTAGGGTAGGAGATTCTATGTTCACTGCTTGGAGAGAGTCCATCGATACCCCCTTGGATGAAGGAGGGGGAGGGGTTTCCCCTTACCTTTCCACCAGGCACTGAGTTTCTTCAGTTTGGACTGCTCATAACTGTTTTCTGTTCTCTTTCTTCCTCCCTCTAGTCTTTGTCCTTGTAGTTTGTCTCAGTGCGGATGCTGAGTGCCTTAATTTCTTCTCCTTGTGCTCAACCCCACAATTTTCACTACTCTGAGTTTGCTTCTTTCCAATTTTTCTCCTTCTGGACCAGAGCTTCTCATGAAAGCTGCCTCTAGTTAGCTATTTTGTCCCCCTCTCCAAGTTTCTGACTGTCTGTAATCAGCCACAGGATCCAAATTTATCTTTTCCCCATATAGATAACCAACCAATCCACTAAAATCTACATTGGGTCACTTCTACTAAAAGATCACTTTAAGCTTATTTGGGGGGGAATATTTTCGCCCCTTCATCCAATACTGAGTTTTGAGATAGGCAGTTTTCTTTAGAATCCCTTAGCGTATGAGGTAGGAGTGCTTTCCAGTTCATCTTTACATTGGGGACATAACTTTTTGGGATCCTCATTTAATACGAGCATGGAGGCCTTACAGTAGATTTCCCATCTGGTTGGTTCTGGTTTTTATCTTCTACCCACTCCACACGCAAGGTCATAAAAAACTAAAAGCTCAAATTCACTGTTTGGAAAATGCCCTCAAGGCAAAAGTGACTTTACTTCTCTGGGTTCCTGCTTCCATTTTTTTTTTAACCTCTTCTACATATTTACTTTCTTGTCAATTCACCTATGCATTAAGTATGTACCACACACACTCACACACCCAAATAGCATGGTTTAGTAAAATCAGAAATTAATAAATGTTAGTGCTATGGAAATAAAAAAAGGTAGAGGAGATAGGAAAATAACCATGGTAAGAAATTCTGTATTCCAGGAGTGTGGAATTCAGCAGAAGCTGTCATGGCTTCCTTAATCATTGCAATACATTGATTTGTTTTGGTGTTGCTCAATTTGGTTTGGTTTTTGCATTGTTATTATTAAAGAAAGTGAAATTTCTATACCACAGATATGAAGAACACACCCCATCTAAAAAGACAGAGAATCACAGTGAATTGTTATCATCTTGTGGAATTTACAAGTAAGCTCCAACCAGGTGATACTTTAATGGTATGCCATTTCTCAAACTACATACATTTTCCAGTCGTCATTGCCAGGTAAATGTGAAGATTTGAATCTTTATGAAGTGATGAACAGATGAGGATTTGTGGCAATTCGAAAGGTTGATGTTTTGCATTGTATTTTTCTTTGTTTTGTATGCTTTTTTCACTTGGGGACATTTTTATGTGTCCTTAAAGGAAAACTATTAAATTGTATACTTCAAAGAAAGTTTTATTAGCAATTAAGGTTTAAAAACACAACTTTGAGCCTCCTTCCATGCCTAAGTCTGGAATAAGGTGATATATTGATAATGTAGTAGTAAAGAGCAATGTCTCTGAGGTTTCTTCTTACCTCTACTATTTCCTAAAGGTATAATTTTTGTCAAATCACTTAATCCCTCAACCTTGGTTACCTCATCTGCAAATGGAGATAAATCAATATGAAATAGGATAACACATGTCACATATAACATAGTCTGGTGCCTGGCACTTAAGCACGTAAATGTTAGTTGCTTTTTTCTTTCTTATGTTTGTCTTGTTTATTTCCAATCTGTACAGATGGTAGTCACACACACACAAACACTCACATGCACTATATATACATATTTCATCCACCTGAATCTGCCCAGCAAAATTTCCTTTTGAGTTGTAGGGACAAAGCCAACTGGGCAGCCCCCACCTTTCTGGTTACATTAGTTAGATTTGGTTTTTCAGAAATAAGACAGTTGAAGTCTCAAGAATTTAAGACTCCCAAAGCCAACAGCCTCAAAGTGAAATACACGTAGACTCCCCTCTTTCTAGGAGTTGAGTTCCAGAAAATGTGAAAGGACTGAGAGGGCTTCTCAGGACATCCCTGCATGCATTCAATGAGAGAACTCTCTTTTCTGCTCTTTTTAGAATCTGGAGACCCACCTGCTTGCTCTTTTCCCTTAAGGAGGCTTTCTGCAGTCGTGTAATGTGTGGAACCCACTGAAATAAGTCTGATTGGCTCTGCCTTCCTCTCTCAGTAAGGAACAGGGACACTGAATATGATGAGTCATCAAAGAAGGCTTTATTTTCCTCAAAAGTCTCAGCTTGTCCCAGAGAGAAGAAGCAGTGGGAAGGGGTGGGGACAGGCAGCTGCTAATCTAATTGTGGGTAAAACAAAAACAAAAACAAAACAGGCAGAGGAAGGGGTAGGAGTAGGATTTTACATTAACAGGGATGAATGTTCTGCTGGAATTTAAACTTCAACTAGGCCTGTGGGTTTGAAGTTGATCCTTAAGCTGAAGATCAACCAGTCATGGCCAAATAATCTTGTTCCTGTACTGGTTGAAACCAGTGGGTTAACCCCACTTGGCCATTTCCTCATGCCCCACTTGCTTCCCTCCCTCAAGGCTGCTGTAGAGCTGCATGTCCCCACCCCTTCCCACTGCTTCTCTCTGGGACTAGCTGAGACTTTTGAGGAAGATAAAGCTTTCCTTGATGACTTATCATATTCAGTATTGAGCCTTTTATCATGGATCACTAAAGAGCTGCAGGGAGCCCACACTAGCTCCAACCATCAATAGCCTCCAGTCCTTTCCATGTAGAGGCTCCTCTAAGACTCTTACCCAGTCTTTGGTCCAGTGAGACTCCCCAGAACTTCAGGGCAGGCACTTCTATATCCTGCTCCTTCTTAACATTCATCTCACCATCATTGTCTGGGTCTGATTTCCCCACTAAACTCAAAATTCCATTAGTCTATTCATTTTACTACTGGGTTCTTAATTGTAGATCTATGGCAGGTCCTTAATAAACAAATATGTTAGTTAATAAGTGTGCCTGAGTCCAGAGCAAGCCAAGTAAGGGACTCCAGAACACAGGTGGGGTCAGGGCTGAGCTCCCTGCTCAACAAAGATGGTCCTGAGTTTGACATCTTTCTGCGTCATCTTCAGGCACATGACAGAAGGCGAGAAAGAAAGGAGCTTGACAATTTGAGCACTTCAAGAAGATACCAAAAGGAACTCTCTGGTCTTACTCCCTATCCTCACCCTTGCCTCAGCTCACTGCAGTCCTAGCTTTTAGGGAGAGGGCTGAGGGCGACAGGATGGGATAATAAGGAGTAAAACACTCCTGCAAAGTCAGCACTACTGTTAAGCCAGGAACTGAGAAATATTCACAAAGTCCCATTATAAGATGGTGTCACTGACCCTACCTGTCACCTCTGAAATCATCTTCGTCATCTTCAGATGGGTCTTGCAGACCCCATACTTTTTCAACATCTCCTTTAAGGCATCAGGTCAATCTGGCCTTTTCATTGTTCAGTTCCAACTCCACACACTTGTCTTGGAGCCTATTGTTGAGCAAGATAGACATGGTGAGCACTGGCTTGGATTTAATGGCCTCAGCAATGGATGGTGAGAAGGAACAGGGACAGGTGCTTGGTCTGAGCTCCAGCTGAGTGTGGCTGTGGGACCCAGGGGCAGAAGGAGGGCCGGGGTGGCAGGACACACGCCTCCTTTCCCTTCCCTCACCTGCCACTTGTTAATCTCTTATAATAATTATTAATATTATAAAACGTATCCCAGGAATGATAGCATAAGATTAGGAGAATCTTTTAAAAATGTGTTACTAAACAGTTATTGGAAGAAAATCAGTATTTTTTACATGCTAAGATGACTATTTTACCTAAGTTAGTTTAAAACAATTGCACCAAAATGGCTATGACAAATTTCCTGCATCTTTCAACAAGGGCTACAATAAATCCTTCACCTCTCAGAAGGAAATGGTCTAGTCTTCTATGAATAGTGTTTGTGAACAGGAAAAATTTCAATTAATCTGACATTTCTTTCAACCATGACTGCATTCCACCTAAGCTTAAACAGCAATGTGCACAGCAGGGCAAGGCAATAGGAATTAGATTCTAATATGTCTAAGATCGTTTGTCGTATTTTTCACTTGATCGAGAAAATGTTGACTGAGCTGGTTTCTGCAGTGTGCAATTGCACTTACCATTTTATTTATTAATTGTCACCAGTGGCCTCCGTAATTTGAATGTAATGGTTAAACAATTACCTATTGCATTTGAACTGAAAAAAAAAAGACAAAAGAAAGTCATTTAATTGCTGGTAATTTTTCCTCATTATACAAAAGCCCTTCCTTACTGTCGGTAACATAATAAGAACAGCCAGATAAAACAGTGATTTGGCACTCAATAACTCGTTTCCCTTCTTAATAGCCGAACTATAAATCCCAAATGGCTTCATATAGCATATAAGCCATGCGGCTGAAAAAATATATTTTTTATTTTTTGTTTTTTAAGAGAAAAGGAAAGAGTTAAAGATAAGGGAGTCTTTCTCCTAGTTCACTGTGTCTTTGTGGTCTACCAGCCCAATGCAAAACTATGCTACGCTTAGTCCTCCCCCATCTTCCTCCTTTTCTCAACACTGCTACACACATCCACGTACATAATCTCCTTCCTGTATTCTTGAAAATGACTGGTGTGATGACAAATAGAGGTGAATAATTCTTTCTGGGTGAAACAGAAAGTAAAACATATTATATGTATTAATCTTGTTCTGTGGTTTGACTCCCAGCTGTCAGACCGCAGCTCACAGAGGACTAACATGGGTCTCACAGAGAAATCTGGGGTATTAGGAAGGTCATCCATTTTCTGGCAGCTTCCTTGTAAAAGAGACTGAAATAATTTATTCATGATGGTACCTATTTCAATTGTGGAGAGACACAGTGAAAGAAAATGTAGTCTGAACAGCGATTTGGAAAACAGAAATTCTTGGGCTCTGCTCTCAGCCTTAATGTCAACTGCCTCTATAGCCTGGGTGCATCCCAGAAGGGTACTCCAAGGATTAATTAGCTCCATAAATGCTTGGAATGTGAAAATGTGCTAAATAAACATGTGACGGATTGAACTCACCAGAGAAAAAAGAGACATGCATTTGGGAGGGGGGAGGTACAGAACAGTTAGAGAGTAATAGATTATTTGAAATGTGTTCATTCTTCCTTTGGAATAATAGGAAGAAAACATCCTTAAGGGGTAGATTGCCTTATATAAGGTGAAGGAAGGAGGGGAAGGAGAAGGCTAAAAAATCATCAGAAGCTAATAGAATACTGTGACCCATAACCAGTGACTAGAGGTGGGAGGCTGAGTGAGGATGAGGATGAACCACATAATAATGAAGTGCAAGGCTGTGTGGCTGGGGGAAAAAGCTAATCTTTCAAGAAAGGAAATAGGACACTGATCTGAGGAGGCAGAGAGCATTGTGGTATAGAAAACAAGAGACAAGACTACATAATTAGATGGACTCGTCCCAGAGGAAATAAGTCAGGAGATGGAGGGGGGTAATATTACTGTCATAGGTAGATGGGCACTGTAATACCAGACCAGTGTTACTGAACCAAAACCCTGGAGCTGAGACATGATGTAGTCAAAACTGCAGGGAATGATTGAAAATGCGATAGAAAATTTACAGCTATAAAATTATAAGCTAGTCATAAAGTGCTTCTTATCAGGGAGAGAAAAAAAGAAAGAAACACAGTAAAATGCAGAGGAGGTGGACGGTGAGAGAACTTGATTGTGGCCCAATATGTAGTTTCAGTCGGGTATTAGAATACCAAGGGAGAGAGAAATGGAACCTTAACACGAAGAAAGACAGAGATGTAGAAAATAAGATGATACTGAAGGTGAAGGGCAGGACATTCCTGAAAGAGATTTGTAGTGTAATAAGACCAAGTATGGGACTTTGACATCCATGCTCTCTAGGGCTTTGGTAGAGAAAGTGTTCAAAAGCAGGAATAGAACTATTTTGACTTATAGTTTGTTCACTGAACCCAGTATCTCTTCCCCATAATTACTTTGCATGTCCAGTTTGCATTTGCTTCTGCAGAACGAATGTGTACAACTGCCTGGATCATTCTATCATATTTTCCTGTCCCCCAATCAGAGCTTGCATTCCAAGAAATTTGAATGCCATGATTTCCCATTATTTCCTTTCAGGGCAGTGATGCCATTCAGCAATTTTAACTATCTGAACTATCTGTACGATCACTAGTCCAGACCTTTGGGAAATCCACATCCTTGACCATTTAACTCTGGAGCTTTACATTTTTGACAGGATTTTTAAAGTTAAAACCTTGTTGTGAGCTTTAACTTGCTTATCTTTATTTTACACAAAGTTACACCCTAAAATGCTTACAGAGCATCTCTTAAAACTCAAAGTAACAAAATTATTGGTGATTTAGCTGGTTACCTCTTTGGAATTGGTCGGATAAAGGCCACAAACCTTAAGTACATAATAAAAATTTCTCCCAAATATCAAAAACCCTAAGAAAACAATCATTTGCAATATACAGACCAAGATTTTGTGTGCAAGATCAGCAAGATTCCCACTTGGGTTTAAGGCACAGACTGTTGCTGCCATGTGACAGCGTTGCCAGCTGAGTCTCATTTACTTAATCCTCTGCCTGTCCTGCCCTGTTTTATGCCACTCAAACTAATTGATCAACAAAAGGTAGAGGGGCCTTGGTTTAGAGTAGAAGTTGCCTCTGTACATGTTCCCTTAAGTGTTCCTGAATTGTTTAACCTTAAATGAGAACAGTGACCCTGCCTATGAGTTATCCCAGCTAGCCAGTCAAGATTGGCCCATTTGCCTATTGTAACAACTTACTTGAAACATTAGTATTATTATTATTTCTAATAACTTCTTCAATACAGAAGTAACAAGTACTCATCACAAAAAGTTAAATATACTGAAAAAAAACACACACAAAAAGAAAACAGAGGCCAAAAAGTTGAATAGACATTTCTCCATCAAAGATACACAAATGGCCAAGAAGCATGTGAAAAGATGCTTAACATCAGCCATCATCAGACACATGAAAATGAAAAATACAATGAGATATCACCTCACATGCAGTAGGATAGTCACTAACGGGCCTCTAATTTCTGATCCCCAAAATAGAAGATAACAAGGGTTGGCAAGGGTGTGGAGAAATTGGAACCCTTGTGTACTGTGTTTACATTTCCTTGTGGAATGTAAAACGTGTACCCACTATAGAAAACATTATGGAGGGCCTCAAAAAATTAATAAGCAATCTCCTATCTGAGTTTATGTGTATATCAAAAAGAATTGAAAGCAGGATCTCAAAGAGATATTTGCACACCCATTTTCATGACATTATTCACGATAGCCAAGAGATGAAGGCAATCCAAATCCCTATCAGTGGATGAATGGATAAGGAAAATGTGGTATATACCTGCAATGGAATATTATTCAGCCTTTAAAAAGGAAATTCTATCACAGGCCACAACATGGATGAACTTAGAAGACAGTATACTAAGTGAGATAAGCCATTAACAAAATGACAAATAGTTTGGAATTCCACTTATATGAGATATCTAAATTAGTCAAACTCATAGAAACGGGTAACAGAGTGGTGGTTGCCAGGAGCTGGAGGGAGCAAAAAAAGGGGAGATGTTGTTCAGTGGGTATGGAGTTTCAGTTTTGCAAGATGAAATAATCGTTGCACAACATTGTGAATATAGCTGGCATTCCTGAACTGTACGGGTATGATGGTTAAGTCATGTGTTTTTTACAATTAAAACTTTTTTTGAATAGAAGAGAACATAGTAGCTTAAAAAGCACTTGTGCATCAGAGCTTCCCGGCTTGCTGGCTGGGAACATTACTGCAGTGTGAATGAACCCAGGCTAATCTGCAAAAGGGTACAATACCATTTCTCAGTAGACAACTAACCAGCTACCAAACAGCTAACCAGCCACCAGACAACCCAGCACCCAGTCACAGACACATGCGAGAGCCACAGCAAAGATCCCCTGAGCCTGACCCAGATCTATAGCACCACCCAGCTGCACGCAGCCCAAATTGTTGACCTACATATTTTTTAGCTAAATAAGTAGTTGTTGCTTAAGGAAGAAAGAAAGGAAAACAGAATCACTTATGACTCAAAATCCTTCCACTCAGAACCAACAGTGAATCTCTATAAGGTACGTATATGTAGGAACAATGTGTGTATACACATAAACGCACACACACCCATATGTGGGAGGTCTATGTATTGATTTTAAGCTTCTTTTCCTTGTCAGAAAATGTATTTCTCTAGTCTCATTTGTAATGTCTTCATCATAGTATCCTTTCATGCATTTGCAACCTTAATTCTTTAATCCCAATGCCCTGTTGTGGGGCATTTAGGTTGTTTCCAATATTGTGATATTGAAAACAGCGGTGAGATGAGCACTTTGTGGAAATACATTGGCACAACCATGATTATTTTCTTAGGATGAATTCTTAGACATGGACTATCTGGGTGAAAGCTCTATAAAATAAATTACTCAGATGTCTTTAAAGCATTAACTGAATCCTCTTAAAACTGAGGGTTAGGGAGTGAATTTTCTTTTCGCATCCGGTCATCAAGTGACACTTTCTTTTTCGAGTCTAGCGTTGTTTCACTGTAAAAATCATCTGATTAACCATCTTGGTGAGCAGGCAAAGAGAGAAATCCACAGGCAATGAAAACAGATATTAATGGGTAGATTTCTTATTACGGATGAGTGACACACAAATGCAAGCCAAATAGAAAAAAAAAATCTATTGCTACAGTTCTGATGTCTGCTTGGTCTCCAAAATGTAGCAGATTTTTTCAGTGCCTGTGATGAGATGCAGCACACATTAACAGAGAAAATAGACACTAAGACCTTTATATGTTAATAATGTTGCAAGAACCACTAAATTGCAAGTGCATAAAGGTCTCGAAAATATTTAGTTTTATCCACACCCTTGAAGAAATACTATTAAGGTCTATTTATTGTTCATTTCCATCTATTCTAAATGCCAGACAATCTATGAATGGTACATATCAGAGGGCTATTCAGCTGAAGGCTGTCATTAAAATGGCATCAATCAACATTCTTTTTATTAAGTAAAGCCTCATCGGAGCTAAATATTTTGGACTTCTGGCAAAGGAGTCACTTGTTCTTTTCAACTAAGGACTAAATAGATGTCTAGGCCCTCTTACTCACTGCAGTGCAAGTATGACGTGTGTCTTATACGTGCCAGTGGATGAGGAAAAAGAGAAATATTTTTTTTCAAGCAGATGAGAGCACTTAGCGTATGCCCAACGTGATGATTATAGACTAGGGCATTTGGCTAATGTTCAATAACCAGTGACTTACGGGGTGACTATATATCTCTGGGGCATCTCTTATAAGCATAAAGAGTTTAGTTACCATTAATAATGTATTTAATGGAGTTTTGACAGTTCTTGGCAATTCTCTGTAAATATTCCTTTGAGAATTAGCAGAACTCTGAATCAGCACGTAAGCAACCAAGAAGTAGCCCTCCGGGTTGATCTCTAGGCCTCAAATCTTATAGGTGCTGCTTAAGAAGCAGCTATTTCTATGACGTTACAGAGTTTGGCAGTAAACTACACTGTTTTTATACCCAAAGCTTCCCTTTTCCCTTCTGGGAGTTGGTATCTGTATTGGAAGAGAGGTCAGTGTGTGTGACCAGTAAAGCATCTCCAACAATATCACAGTTGGGAGAAATAGTCCCACTGAACCCTGAGAAAACTGTCTCTACTGCTGCTCCCTGGATTTAATGCGCAAAGCAAGTGGTGAGAACAAATCTTATAAAATTCTGACAATGGAGCCAAGACACTGTGAAATTGAGCACGGGGAGCAAATTTTTTAAAATGCTGTCATTGTATTTTGGTAATTGTTAAAAATAATTTTCTTTCTATTCGTAGTGGCCACTGGGATCAGGAACCTGCTTTCTCCCACTCCTCACCCCCAACCCCACCCCTTGAAGTGCAAACAAAGACCTGTTAACATAGCACTACCCAGGAGTGGTTTGACTCTTGCAAGAATAGGAGCATTTTTTTTTTTTTTTTGTCTTTCCTTTGTAAACCACTGCTTAAGTTTTGCAGACAGCACTGAGGAGAGAAATGTTTCTAATGTCCAGTTGATCTGGTGCTCACAGCCACTTATGTGTGCACCCACATACACGCTCTCTTACTGGCAATACCTTCAAGTAAACATGATTCATTCCCACATTCTATTCTAGAAAAAGAATTGTCAAGAGACTTATGGTTTTAGCATTTATAGCTTAAATATGGTATTTGGCAAATCACAAGCCCCCCCCTTCTCTCTTTCTCTCTCTCTCTCTCACACACACACACACACACACACACACACCTCCTTTTGGAAAGAGGAGAAACCTTTAAGAAATTTAAAAGTTTCTCTGGCTTATACATAGTAACCTGGATAAGGTACATGTAGGGTTTTCTTTTTTTTTTTTTTTTTGAGACAGAGCCTCAAGCTCTCCCCCTGGGTAGCGTGCCGTGGCATTACAGCTCACAGCAACCTCCAACTCCTGGGCTTAAGCGAGTCTCCTGCCTCCGCCTCCCAAGTAGCTGGGACCACAGGTGCCCGCCACAACGCCCGGCTATTTTTTGGTTGCAGCCGTCATTGTTGTTTGGCGGGTCCGGGCTGGGGATTCGAACCCGCCACCTTAGGTGTACGTGGCTGGCGCCTTAGCCGGTTGAGCTATAGGCGCCGAGCCCATGTAGGGTTTTCTAAACCTAAGTATTGTGATATAATTCTATCTCTTCCACTCCCCAAATATGGATTAGAGTCTTCTTTTAGCCAGAGACTCTCTTTTACCTTTGACTTTCTCACTTGAGGAAATATAGGGTCTGGACATTCCTGAGATATCTTATTTGCAGATACAGAAAATAGAATGAGATTGTATGCAAGCAAATCTTTCAAACACATAAGTGGAAATGAAAATAAGATAGCATAGTAATTAACACAGATGAAAATAGTTTGTATTCTTCCCTAGAATTCTTCTGGATGATAAATTGCCTTAGCTGGAAACTATATTTTCATGTTGTAAATCTTCATATGACTAATGACTTTCCTGTACCTTGCAATAAAATTAGAGAACAGATATTAAGATGCAGTCTTTATTTATCTGTAAAATTATAATACCAGAGCAACAGCATGAACCTGCACATGAAATTAGGTATATAAGTTATTACTTGATGGCCATTTTACCCATTAAAGTACATGGGTGGCAGTAGGTAGATAGAAACGCAGAACAACTAAAGCTCATAGCCCTGTATCTTATCAAATGTTAAAAGATTTCCACTGAAGGGACCAGCTCATGCTGAAAGCATTTATTTTAATTCCAATCTCTTCAAGATATTAAAAATTCAGCTGACTGAAAAGGTAGATGAGCCATCTAGCAAACATCTTTGAAAAATGCATTTGCCACACCTAAATTAGTTATGTTTACCATTGAATGATTTTGTAAGTGGATATCTGGTTTCCTACTTGTCACAAATGCTCCAGTCCGCTGTTAAACTGGAGAACAGTACATCAGAAAAATGGTGTGTCTGTGGCCTTCTCTGGACATCCAGTGTGAGCTGATTCCTCAGTTCAAATATTACCTGCAGGGATTTAGATCAGAACCTAGAACAGCCCTCATACATGGCTATAAATTTCTGGATAACATTCTCATTGTTTTTTAAAAGGAGATGGCTCAGGTCTGAGCCAGAGCCGCCTCCATAATCCAAGGGCTAAACTAACTCAATTCCCATAGAGATGGAAGAAAACTGGTTTTAAACCACAGCTCAGAAGTTCCTAAATCTTGAGTCTAGTTACATCAGCCACCTCATGAAGTGAGAAAAGCATTTGGAATCAAAGGATATTAAGATATTATAAAAATATGTATCAACTGTGATGGTTTTAATTATTAGAATTTAATCAGAGTCTGAATATCCACCCATCAGGGATGCTGTCAGGAAGATTTCTATACTGAGTGCATCGTTTGAGATCTATTCTCGCTTTCTGATGCTATGATTTAGAGGTAGAATTTTTAAATACAAATATTTGGAGCATGGCTGTATCCTGATGATTTTGACAGTTTCCTTCCAAAGACATATGTGCAAATTAAAAGATGTTCCCTTAGGTAAGGTGACAAAGTATAACTCAAAACTGTGTATTAAAACACCTGGGTGAATAAACTAAGCATAAGAATTCATTGATTTCCCAATTTTATCATCCCCTTTAAGCTAATTTATATTCTATGTAATTAAAAATGAGCCTGATAAGTTCTGGAATGGAATAATAGTATATCCCACTAAAACCCCCCAGATACAATTATAAATTCTGGAAAAAATACCAACATAGCTGCTACTTGAAGAAACCAGAGAGAAAACAAAATCTATCAGAAAATGGAGAGTGCTTTGACCCTTGAAAGAAAGAAATCATGCTGGTTTGGTATAAACCTTATACAACTTTTCCCGACATCAGCCCTAGTCTGAGCATCATAAAGGTAGAGAGGAGTTTATAAGCAAATTTGCAAATGCCTCCTATCTATGGCTCCCTCTTTTCCAGGATTTTTTCCTTCAAATTCCAGTCACTATAGCAGCTCCAAACTCTAACATAAGAGAGAGACAGCAGAATTTTTGTGTAAAGGAACAGTGGATAAATATTTTAGGCTTTGAGGGCCAGATACAATCCCTGCCATATACTGGTTTCTTATTTTTCTTTTTGTTTTGTTTTTTTATGATCTTGTCAAAAATGTAAAAAATTACTCTTAGCTTGAGAGTCCTACAAAAACAGGCCAGATTTGGCCTGAAGGTAATAACTTGCCTATTTCTGATCTGCCTCATCTAGCATACATGCATTTGGATTCCCAGAAGGAGAAAGGAGAGAGAATGAAGCATAAAAACATTTGAAGATATAATGGTAGAAAAATTAACAAATTTGGTGAAAAGCATCAATGATTCAAGAATTTCTACAAATCTCAAGAAGTATAAATATATAAAACAACAAACCCAAATAGGCACCTCATAATCAAATTTCTAAAAAACAAAGATAGATTAAAAATCTTAAAAATGATATTTTTTGTAAGCTCTAAGTAGACTGAAATGTTAAGGATGCATATTGTAATCCCCAGAGCAAACTAGAAAATAAAGAAGAAAAATTAAAAGCCATAAGATGAATTTAAATAGAATACCTTAAAACTTAATTATTCTAAAAGAAGATAGGAAAGTAGAAACAGAAGAACAAAATATCAAATAGAACAAATAGAAAATAAATTGGAAAGCAAAATAGTGGACTTAAATCCAAATAAATCAATAATTATGTTACATGAGGTAGACTAGTCTCTAATTAAAAGGCAGGGATTTACAGACTAGCTTTAAAAAATAATTATTTCACTCTATTCTACAAGCAATTTGTTTTGATATAACAAACAAAGAGGTTGAAAATAAAAGTATAAGAAAGTCGGTGCCTGTGGCTCAGTGAGTAGGGTGCCAGCCCCATATACCGAGGGTGGTAGGTTCAAACCAGGCCCTGGCCCAACTGCAACAAAAAATAGCTGGACACTGTGGCAGGCGCCTGTAGTCCCAGCTACTTGGCAGGCTGAGGCAAGAGAATCACCTAAGCCCAAGAGCTGGAGGTTGCTGTGAGCTGTGATGCCACAGCACTCTACAGAGGGTGATGAAATGAGACTCTGTCTCTAAAAAAAATAAGAAAAAGTTATATAGTACAAACAGTAAGCACACGAAAGCTTATGTGTCTATTTTATCATTAGAAAAAGACAAGGAGTATTACCTGAAAGTAAGAGGAACATTTTATACTATTAAATGATTACAATATCAGGAATACATAACAATTATACCGGTTTGTGTAGCTAATAATACTATTTCATCAAAAATTGACGAAACTAAAAGGAGAAATGGACAAATCCACAATCATAGTTGAATATTTTAATATCCTCTCTGTAACTGATAAAGACATGAGAGAAAAAAAAATTGTAAGGCCTTAGAATATTCGAACAACATTATCAACCAAGTTGACCTAATTGATATCGTTAGAACAATACAGGAAGAAAACACATTATTTTCAAATGCACATATAATATGTTCACCAAGATAGACTATATACTGGCTTATAGAATAAGTCAATAAATTTCAAAAATGTAAACTTTACATAGTATATACTTTAATGATGATAGAATTAAATTAGAAAACTTTAGGTTATTATGATAAGTGAAGTAAATCAGACAGAAAAAGACAAATACTGTATGATCTTTGTATATGAGATCTAAAAACGTCAAACTCATAGAAATGGAGAGTAGAATAGAATCAGAGTGGTGGTTATCAGGGATGTGGTGTGGAGGAAATGGGTAGATGTTGGTCAAAGAGTACAGACTTTCAACTTTAAGATCAAGAAGTTCTGGGGACCTATTGTACAACATGGTGACTATGGCTAATAATACTATACTTGACATTTGTTGAGAAAATATATCTTAAATATTCACACCACAAAAAGAAAAATAAAAATTACATGAGGTGATGGAAAAGTTAGATGGTCTGTGATAATTAAATCACAATGTGTACATATATCAATACATTAATACATCACATTTGCATGGTAAATATATTCAATTTTTAATAGTCAGTTATATCTCAATAAAGTTGTAAAAGAAATATTTATTAGGTTATATAAAAATATAATTTTTTTTTTTTTTAGACAGAGCCTCAAGCTGTCACCCTGGGTAGAATGCCGTGGCATTACAGCTCACAGCAACCTCCAACTCCTGGGCTCAAGTGATTCTCCTGCCTCTGCTTCCCAAGTAGCTGGGACTATAGGTGCCCACCACAATGCCTGGCTATTTTTTGGTTGCAGTCGTCATTGTTGTTTGGCTGGCCTGGGCTGGATTCGAATCCACCAGCTCAATTGTATGTGGCTGGCACCTTAGCCTCTTGGTGCCAAGCCCCAAAATATAATTCTAGATAAAAAGGGGAAAAAAGGTCGGCGTCTATGGCTCAAAGGAGTAGGGCACCAGTCCCATGTGCCAGAGGTGGTGGGTTCAAACCCGGCCCTGGACAAAAACTGCAAAAAAAAAGGTTGGGGGGAAACCCAAATATTTGGAAGTTTAAAAGCAAACTCAAGTCCAGGGCATCTAGTCTATAAATCAAAAAAAGAAATAATGGCTAGGCACAGTGGCTCACACATATAATCCTACCGCTTTGGGCAGCCAGAGTGGGGAAGGGAAGACTGCTTGATGCCAGCAGTTCAAGACCAGCCTGAGCAACATAGCAAAATCCTGTCTCTACAAAAAATAGAAAAATTAGCTGGGTACTGTGGCACATGCCTGTCCTGGCTAATAGGGAAGCTGAGGCAGGCGGATCTCTTGAGTCTAGGAATTTAAGTTTGCTGTCAGCTATGATAATGCCACTTCATTCTAGCTTGGGCAACAAAGTGAGAACCCTGTTGAAAGAAAAAGAAGAAAGAAAGAAACAGAGAAAGAGAGAGAAAAAATAGAAAGAGGGAACAAAGGAATGAACAAACAAGGGAAGTTAGAAAACACTTCAAATGTGTCTTAATAAATATATAGTATATAAACATTTGTGGGATGAGCTAAATCAATACTTAAAGAGAACTTTAAAGTCTTATGTATCAGAAAGAAAGAGAATTATAATATCAGTAATCTAAATTTCCACTTTAAGAAACAAGGAAAAGAGGGGCCAAACAAACCCAAAATAAACAGAAGGAAGAAAACAATAAAGCTAAGAAGTGAAATTAATGAGTTAGAAAATAAACAATACACAATTTTACTCTTAGTAAAGATTAATACAATTGATGCAGCCCTAATAATATTGATAAACACCACCCACTTTAATAATCAATGGGTCAAGGAAGATTGTATAGGAAATTAGAAAATACTTTGAGATGAATGAAAACAAAAACACAGCATAGGGCGGCACCTGTGTCTCAAAGGAGTAGGGCGTCAGCCCCAAATGCTGGAGGTGGCGGGTTCGAACCCAGCCCTGGCCAAAAACTGAAACAAACAAACAAACAACAACAACAACAACAACAAAACACAGCATACCAAAACTTATGAAACACAGTTTTCAAAGGAAAATTCATAGCAGTAAACACCTCCGTTGGAAAAAAAGGTCTTAAATCAATAACCTAGCCTTCTACCATAAGAAACTAGAATAAAAAGAGCAGACTAAACCAAAAGAAAATAGAAAGCAGGAAATATTAGAGTCCAGATAAGTGAAATAGTGAATTAAAAAACACCAAAGAGAACCAAGAAAATCAAAATTGGTTCTGTAGGCCAGGCACGCCTGTAATCCCAACACTCTGAGAGGCCGAGGTAGGTAGATTGCTTAAGTTCAGGAGTTCAAGACGAGCCTGAGTAAGAGTGAGACCCTGTCTCTACTAAAAATAGAAATATTATCTGGGCAACATGGTGAGCACCTGTAGTCCCAGCTACTCAGGAGGCTGAGGCAGAAGAATTGCCTGAACCCAAGAGTCTGAGGTTATTGTGAGTGATGACGCCACAGCACTCTAGCCTGAGCAACAGAGTGAGACTTTGTCTCAAAAAAAAAAAAAAAAAAAAAGAAGAAAGGAAGCTGGTTCTGTGGAAGAGCAACATAACTGACAAAACTACCACTACACTGACCCCCCATAAAAAACAAGATTCAAATTACTAAAATCAGAAAGAAATGTGGGAGTATTACTAGAGACTTTACAGAACTAAAAAGTATTGTAAGGGAATACTGTAAACAATAGTATGCCAACAGAATAGATAACCTGATAAAATTCCTAGAAACACATAAAATACTAAAAGTGACTCAAGAAGAAATAGAAAATCTGAGTAATCCTATGATAACTACAAAGATTAAATTAGTAATTAAAAAAACTTTCAAGAAAGAAAATCTTAGGACCAGATGACTTCGCTGGTGAATTCTATCAAACTTTTAAAGAAGAGTTAACATTAACCCTTCTCAAACTCTTATAAGAAATAGAAAAGGAGAAAATAGTGATTCAATGAAGTCAGAATCACTCTGAGATATACATACATATACATACATAAAATAGTGGATTAAAGACTTAAATATAAGACCTGAAACTGTAAAACTCCTAGACTAAAACATAGGGGAAAACCTCCATGACATTCGTCTTGACAATATTTTTGATATGATACCAAAAGCACAGGAAATAAAAGCAAAAATAAACACATGGGACTACATGAAACAAAAGAGTTTCTGCAAAGCAAAGGAAACAGTCAACCAAATGAAAAGGCAACCCACAGAATGGGAGAAAATACTTGCAAACCATGTATCTGATAAGGAGTTAATATCGAAAATATATGAGGAACTCAATAGCAAAGAAACAGATAACCCTATTTTTAAAAATGGACAAAGGCCATGAATAAACATTTCTTTCAAAGAAGATATACAAATGGCCAATGGCTATATTTAAAAATTCTCGGCATCACTAATCATCAGAGAAATGTAAATCAAAACCTTAATAAGTTATCATCTCACATTTGCTAGAATGGCTATTATCAAAATGTCAAAAGATAAAAAGGGTTCCCACTGTTGGGAGAAAAATTGCCCGAACCCAAGAGTCTGAGGTTACTGTGAGTGATGACACTACAGCACTCTAGCCTGAGCAACAGAGTGAGACTTTGTCTCAAAAAAAAAAAAAAAAAGGAAGTTGGTTCTGTGGAAGAGCAACATAACTGACAAAACTACCCCTACACTGACACCCCCCCCCAAAAAAAACAAGATTCAAATTACTAAAATCAGAAAGAAATGTGGGGGTATTACTAGAGACTTTACAGAACTGAAAAGTATTGTAAGGGAATACTGTAAACAATAGTTGGTGGGAATATAAATTGGCACAGCCATTATGAAAAATAGTATGGAGTTTCTTCAAATAATTAAAAACAGAACTACTGTATGTATGATCCAGTATGTATCCAAAAGAAGTGAAACCAGTATCTCAAAGAGATGTATGCACTCCATACTTCATTGCAGCATTATCTACAATAACCAAAGTACAGAAACAACTTGTCTGTCAATGGATAATTTGATAAAGAACATGTGGTGTGTGTGCATGTATATACACATAATGGAATATAATTCAGCCTAAAAAGTGAAGAATACCCTGCCATTTGTTAACATGGGTAAACCTGAAAAACATTATGCTTAGTGAAATAAGCTATGCACAGAAAGACAAATACCACACAATTTCACTAATTTGTGGAATCTGAAAAAGTTGAATTCACAAAAACAGAAAGTATAAGGGGTGGGGGGGTGAGGGAAATGGGGAGAAATTTGTCAAAGTGTACAAACTTTCAGGTAAGCGATGAATCAGCTCTGGCGATCCAGTATGCAGCTGGTGACTATAATTAATAATACTATACTGTATACTGGATATTTGCTGAGAGTAGACCTTAAGCGTTCTCACCACACACTCACATGCAATACACAAAGGTAACCATGTGAGGTGATGGGTATGTAAATTAACTTGATTGTGATAATCATTTCACAATGTATACATATATCGAAACACCACATTTTTATTCAACTTCCTCTAAATATAATACCAAAATTGGCAAAGTAGTATTAGGGAAAATATTCATCATTTTTTTTTTTCAGTGAAGAAACACAAAAAAAGTATTTTAATCTTGGATTAAAAAAAAAAAATGAGCCAGGCTGCATTCCAGGAAAAAAATGTCATCTCTCTTCACAAAGATCACTTCTCTCAATGTGGCAAGAAGCAAAATTTGCTTTGTGTATAAATTTCTTTATAAAGATATATAATCTCCTTGCAAAATCCACTCTCCCCTCCCATCAGAAAAAAGAAACATACATTTTTGTGTTTATGAAAATTTTAGGTAATACGTATGTCGGCTTGTTCAACCAGATCTCTGCTAGCTTTACAAAGGCTCTTAGTAGATGGTTTCTTTTAAGGTAGAAATACCAGTCAGGCTACCTCTGATTCATTAGTTGCTAAGAGTTCATGTGCACGTATGGAGGTAAATCTCAATGAAAACCAAGCCAGGGATGGGGGGAGGGGATGGGTAAATTCACACCTATCAAGTACAATGCACACCATCTGGGTGAAAGCACACTTACATGTATAACTTTGATTCAATCTGTACAAAAACAAAGTATGTAAAGAAAACATGTACACCCCCTAACGTTCTGAAATAAAAATAAACTCACAATCGTTTTTAAAAAGAATTTATCTCTGAAGACTCGCTCAGTGTGGAATTCTGTCCAAAGGACAGGAGAGTATGCTTGGCTGGCATATTTAGGTTACACAGGATTGGGGTTTTTTCTGTGGCAAAGATGCAATTTGCTCATTAAGTAACATCATTTTGCTTTCTCTAGGAGGGTCTTCATTACGTCAATCTAAAAGCGATAGGTGCATATTTTAACAGTGTCTTTCATAAACTCTTTTAAAAAATGCCTTTGTGATCAAGAGGCTCCCAATGTGCCTTCCTCCGCTTCTATTCACCAATATCTCTTTAAATGGAAGGTCTTATTTAATTGGAGAAATCTCAAGAAGTAGACAGCATTCAATTCCATAAACATTCACGGAGCAGCAACTGTCTGCAAAGGCCTGAGGTGGGAAGGAGAACAGCCATGCCTGTCCTCACAAAGCTCAGCTATGAGATTTTTTTTTTTAACCATGAGATTTGGTTAGACCATATGATATTGCACGTTTTATAGGTCAAAACCAGTAGATTAATGGCAATTTCATATGCATCAACTGAAGTGGAAAAGTGATCAATGTAATGCAGTCCAGGAAAAAGGAAAGATCACTTTCAGATGGGGTTGTAAGATGGTGGGGACGTGGAGAAAAGAGGGATATTTCTGCTTTTGTGTGTGATTCATTTGTTTGTTCCCTTTGTAGTGATCATGAAAATGTACTGCTTCCCAATCCAGATTAGCTAAATATTTCATTTATACTTCAAGGGGAGAAATGTAACAATAAGAGTTGTGTAAAGAGAATGTCAGTGTGGAATCATTTGTGATCCAGGCCTGTGAGATGTCTCTGGTAGACCACTTACTATCTGGGGTGGAATGTGGGCGATGCTCTGCAGTCTGAAGCCAAGGGATCTTTATCTTTATCACAAAGCCTTCAGAATTGTAAATGAAATTATCTGTGTGTTTGGATGGTGCTAGGGTTTGAATGTGTCTCCTCCAAAATTGTGTTGAAACTTAATCCCCATTCATTGTGGCGTTAAGAGGTGGAGCCCTTCAGAAGTGATTAGACCATGATGTCTCCACTCACATGAATGGATTAGTGCCTTACAAAAGGACTAGAGGAAGTGAGTTTACCCTTTCCCTTTTGCCATGAGAAGACACAACATTCCTCTCCCGGGGAGGACGCAACAACAAGGCGCCACCTTAAAAGCAGGAGACTGGACCCTTGCCAGACACCAAACGCTGGTTCCTGGATCTTGGACTTCTCGGTCTCCAGATCTGTGATAAATAAATTTGTGTTCTTTATAAATTATGCAATTTCAGATATCTTGTTATAGCAGCGCAAACTAAGATGAGATTTTACATGCATTTTGCTAGGGGTGGGGTGGACATGGAAAGAGTACAATACTCATCCGATTCTCAAAAAGTCTGTGGCCGAGAATCAGATAAGTACCACCATAAACATATGTGCATACATACTTTTGTGAAACGGAATGAAGGTTATGTGTGAGGAGGTTGTGATCAGTGTCAAGGACTCGAGAGAAAGAGAGGTTAATTTCAGTGGAAAGGATGTATGAAAGGATTGGGAGGAATGTTTGGTATCTCAGGTCGGGAGCTATCACTGGATTTGGTGGGAAGTAATAAAGTCTAGTACATGGCAGTGTGAGGGGATGGAAGGGATGGGGAAGCACATACAAAAGCTGCAGAGGTAGAACTGGTAAGATTCAGTAATTGATTAACTAAGAGGCCAAGAGAGATGGAGGATTTGAAGGTGATGCTAAACATTTAAGCCTAAGTGAATGAGAGGATCAAATTCTCACTTAAGCAAATCTTAAACTGTCAAACATTTCTTCACACAAACCATGCTTCTGTTTTCTTCTCCTTTGTAAAAGCCTGCTAGATTGACGCTTCAGCTTTTAGCTCTTCATAATGGAAGATCTCAAACAGATACTACAATAGAGATAATATTTGGAAACTTCTCATACCCATCACCCAGATTCAAAAAAATTATCAATATCAAAAGCCAGATTTCTGGATTAGCAACACATAGCCTGTACTTAAATTCCCCCAGATAACCCAGTTATACTCAACTGTCTTCTATGAACCCCTAAAAGTATATACAAAGTTGTGCATATCTGTGTACATTTGTAGATACACACAGAGAAAGAATTCGTAGCTTCTGATGGGTTCTATGACACAGCTTCATCCCATGCCCTGCCCACTCCCCCTAAAGCCCCTTCCCTTATAAAAAGAGAATTAAGACACGATCTCTGAAAGCTTGCATACAAGTTAAGCGTTGCTCTGGATGAGTTATTCTGATGCTTCAAGACTAGAGTATTAAAGAAATAGGACACTGAGTAGGCACATTCCCATTTGGGAGCAGGGAGGTCTGGAACATGGAATGGTGCTCGCAGAGGATATGCTGCTATACATGGGTGTGGTCTAACCTGCCAGAGAGTACTGGATGCTTTGGTATGTATTAAAGTTGCAGGAAATTGGACGTGAAGCTTAACAAGGAAATGGATATTGATTGTCTACACTTTTCATTTCTTCATTCAGCAAGTATTATTGACTGCTTATCACGTACAAGGCACTATGTCAGGCCCCAGAGGTACAAAACAGTTTCTACTTTTGTGAAACTTATACTCTGGCGGGGAGCACTGATGCCATACGTGTTGTCATAAAAATCATCATGTATCAATAAAATACGGCAACTACCAAAAATGAAAGCCCCAAAGAACAGCATGTACAAATGCCTAAGTGCTGGGAACGGGTGTGAAACTGTATCTGCACACTAATCATGAGCACGATTAGTAGGAACTAAAACCTTAAATGTGGCTGATACTCGAAGAGTGAGGAACATCACAGTGCATGATGACATTTGAGGCTCAGGCGGGCAGAGGCCAGATCCTGCTGGGCGCTGAAAGTCACAGTAAGACGTTTTGCCTTTGAAAACTATAGCAACCTTTTCAAGTTCTTAGTACAGGATCTGGAAAGAAGTTGACAAGATCAGATCTGCACTTAGAAAAGATGACTTTGCCTGAAAAGTGCCTATCAGATTTGGGGCGGGGGCACGAGTGCATGTGAAGCGACTGGTTGGATGACTATCGTTCAGGTCAGAGGTGATGGTTTATGGTAGGGTGGTGGGGAGGAAGATGGAGAGAACTGAATGCTGTGGAGTCCCTTTAGTGCGCTAAACGATTTGGATGCAACCCACTGCAATGAAAAGTTTGAGCCTCACAACATGTGTACCTTCAAATGTTGCCACTTACATGTTAAATAACATGGTTTCTGGGTCATTTAGCTGTCAAGCTAGGGTTAAAGCTCTGCGGTATGCCTAAAGCCACACAGAAAGTAGATAAGTCAGGCCTTGAGCACAGACCAATGGTCAGTTTGTGTATAGAGGATAATAACCCCTGATTTATTCTGTAAAAACAGATGTCAGGTGGACCTATACAATCTGAGCCTCGGCCAATCAGCACAAGTTATTAACTGTACACTATGCAGAAAACACAAGTTTCCCACAAAACAGCCTCCAGTATACAAAGATATAAGCACCATTTCAATATGGACAACCCACCCAATGAATGAATTCTAAATATTGAATAGGTACTATTGAACTTGCGCTTCACTCTGCAAAATTGCCAAAGGCGATTCACAGTGTGAGAATGCCCAGGAGTCTGATGGGGTAATTTCTAACTATCAGAATGGGGATGCAGGGAGAGTCAATAGTCTTAGGTGTAAGTAAAGGAAACGTAATGATTCTTTCCCCTAAACCAAAAAAAAAAAAAAAAAAAAGCAAGTCTTTTGGTTTCCCTTATCAATCATCTTCTCCAGTGATGGTTTTCTGTCTTTCTTTTGGGGGGGACCTATATAAGAGCAGTATTAATAAAGGTTTGGTACCCCATTAAGACAAGGTTGCCTGAATAAGAGGCCATCCTAGAAGGGTCTTCAGTTTCTGGAGGAAGTATGTGCACAATTTATCTCATGAGCCTCAGTTTGCAGAAACCCTCTGACAGGTCTGGGTGACCCTGTTCTGCCAGCTCCAGAATCCCCAGCACCTTGAATGGGCTAGCTGACTGCCTTCTTGCTTATCCTGTAGATCACCACCTAGCTGCTTATCTTCTATTTCGATTTGTTCTGGAACCTTGGCAGCCTCCCACACTGCCTACCATCTTTACTGCTGCCCATTTCTGGGTTCACATCAACTTCCCATGGCCAATTATCCTTCATGCTGCATCAGTGGAAATTCTGGGAAGCATACTCTCAACCAATGATTCTCAATGCTGGCTGTGCATCACAGTCCCTAAGTGGAACTTCTTACAAATGGACATTCCCTGGTTTGATTTTGTGCTAGACCCTCCGGGAGCAGGTCCTGGGAATATGTATTGTTAGAAGGCTTCTCGGCTGTCTTAGAAACAGTTAGTCAGTATTTTGGAATCCCCACAAGATATTTGCCTTTGGGTTCCACTTAGAGGTTTCAGCAAAGGAAAGCCAAGTGAGCACGTGGTCCTTTAGGCTCCTCTCAAGACAATTTACTGTTTCCTAGAGCAGGATATGGAATTAGAGTAATACTATTAACACCAGTTGTTAGAGGGGATACATACTTTTCCATTCATAATAGCAATACCGTTTACTGAGTGCTAGGTATGTGTTAGGCACTATGCTAAATGCTTTTCAACTTAAGCTTCTTAACAATCCCGTGGGGGATATGCATTGATTTATATTAATCAGGTGAGAAAAATGACACTTAGAGGGGTTAAGGAGCCTGCCTGGGGGAAGTTTCCAAATTAAGATTTGAACCCAGATCTGACTGATGGCAAAATTCATGCTCTTAGTCACATGCCCAGCATCTCTTAATAAACGTGTGGCAAAGCAGAGAGCTGATTAACTACATTCTCTACATTCTCCCTCGTCTGCTGGATTCTTTGGAGTTTGCTCTAAGGTGCTCCTTAGACAACCTCCACCCCCAGGATTGCTATGGAAATTAAGGCAGATAAGACCTGTACTTCATCTCACTGGTGAGTCTTATGAAAATGGTTTTGATAACAAACCCGAGGCAAAATCGTGTTTTGTACATCCTGGCTGTTTGCAGGTTCTTTCAGCCCTACAATTTCAGCTATCGTCTCAGCCGCTTCCTCTATTTTGCCCTGATGCTGTTACTCACTGTGAAACCCACAGAGGACCTGAGATTGCCAATACTGCAGGTGAATCTGCTGGCAGCAGCAGAGGTCCCTCGATGCCATTGTCTTCCTGACCACTGTGACTCCTCCCCCTCTCTGAGCAGCACTCTGCTCACCAGATGCTTTTGTTCAGGCCCAGAAGGCCTGGAATAAACACAAAAATAGACCCTCTACTTCATCGCTGTTAAACTACTGTAATCACAGCAAAGTGCTCTGCTACTCACAAGAAGTTGATGGATCTGTGACAGAGTTCTCAGAGGTGGACAAGAAAGAAAGGGATTTTGTAACAGGTGGGATTCCTGTTGAGTTATTAACATTTGTATCACAGGTTCTATTTCCACTACATTCGCCAGGGACAAATAACACACTGGCTTTGATCCTACTATTTAAAAGGAAACTATAAGGTAGTACAGAGGCTGCTCATTATAAAAATCCTATTGCCATGCAGTGCACTATTAATTGTTCTAAGATTCCTCATAATCAAAATGAAATGCTCACTAATGTTCTTATTTTAATGCAAATTTGTATTTTTAGAAATAACCTGTATGCAATATTCGCACCAAGTGCTTAAAGTAACATTTGTTTCCCATGTTTCTTTCCTCCCTGTGAATATACAATTTCATTTTAAATTGCGTTACACAGTATTATAACCCTGACAAAGAACGTAAATGAACACTTACCAGGCAATAGAAAGGATTGACCCATTTCTGATTATCCATGGAAATCAAATTATAGTGCAGTGCTTCCTGAACATTTGCATCTTAATGTAAGGGGTAAAGTTATGGCCTATACAGACAATGCAGGTTGTTCATGCAGGTGAACCATTCAGCCATAGAATGACCCCATGCAAAGATTGAAGGTCTCTATCTTGCCACCTTCTGAAAGGGCTCCTCGATCCAGTGTGTACAAGTAGATATCAAATTAACTTGACATTGGCGAAGTGTCTGTCAACTGCCTGAAGTGACAAATAAGGCATAAGTGAGTTTTCTTTCTAGAGACACAAAAGTGGGAAGATCTCTGATCACCCTGTTCCTGCCATCGTAGTGAGCAGATGGACATTATTATACAAACCACGTCAAGGTTAGAATAAAAAGTCCTAAAAGGGCAACGCCCAGCAATCTTACTTTTCATTTTGTCTCAAATCTGAAAAACCATCGTCTCACATGAAGTTTTTCTCTTTGTCTTCAGAGTTAACTGAGATTTATCTCGTGACCATGTTATAATATGAAAGCTTTTGGAAATGCTACCTCCCTCACCAGAGGTTTTTGTTTTTGTTTTCTCCTGAGCTCCTTTATATACCCACAAGAAAATAGGCACTTAGAATTTATGTGGAGGAACTCACCCACTAAACATGATTGCAGGCTAAATCCAAAATTCTGACAACTGACATTAAGGAAGATAGTAATTCTCAGCATATTGTTTAACATAAAAAAATTCCTATTTTGACACTGTAGGCTTCTTTTTTTTTTTAATTCAGAGTCATACCAGGAACCCAAGACTTTAGAGCTAAAAGTGGTCTCAACAGAACCACAGAATAACTTTTTTTTTTTTCCTTTTTTTTTTCTTTTTTTTTTTTTATTGAACGGTAACTATGTACATTAATGCACTTCTAGGGTACAGTGTGGGGTTTTCACATGCA